>NW_020451036.1:45918-393098 GCF_003343035.1 Apteryx rowi | reverse complement strand
GGGGGAGAACGGGAGACTGCGAGAAGAAGAGCTGATACGTTGTCAGACTAGTTTATTATTAGCTCTGGTCTACACATGAAGCAAAATACGCTGTTTAAGACTAAAATGTTATTCCTAACCAATGTTATCAAATGAAGGTGAAAACCAGTGTGAACGTTAACTTTAATGTGCCTCTACYTTCTATCACTTAGCGTCTGTCTGTACATTGTGCCAGCGTCACTGGCYATGCTAATATAAGCCAATTTTAAATCAGGAAACTTGTGTTCCCATAGGAATTTGAAGCAACTTAACCAAATAACTCCCAGCGGACCCTCTTTATTGTGTTGTTTATTTAAAACCGCACAATATCTGGTTAAAGCCCACATCCTCCATCAGAAAAAGAAAAATAGTCTGAGCAATGTGGAGCAAAATGCCCAAAGGTTTTGCGTTTTATTTTCCATGAAGCAACCACTCATGTTCGTGGAGGAGACTAAATGTATCCAACTTTTGAAATTTGCTTTCMTAATGCCAGAGCAGTACATATGCATCAATATCTATTCCTTAGCTTTTACCAAGCGCTACTTCTATCTTAGATGATTCTTGATACTCTGTGGACCTAACAGATCTCTTTTGTATGCTTCCCTATTTTTCTTGCACCTCTGTTCCCATAACGCGTGGAGAGGATCTCGCATAAAGTTTGAGAAGCAAACTTTATGAAACTGAAAAATATGACCAACGCCATGGCTCTGCCGTAAGATCTCCTGCACAAAGAGGTGAGATCCATAACACCTTTACGGTGTCYGTCTGGATGGCTCCTATTTTCCATGTCATTGGAATATCCGGGTAAGATCCTGCTGGTTGGTTCCCTTCCAGGTCAAAGTCTGAGGACTTTAGAGGCTGGGACATGATCAGCCTGGCTCACGCGGGGCCAGGGGAGGCGAGTGGAGGGGCCGGTTTCTCTTCTAGATTTTTCATGTTAAAATAGTTGTCTGAGTTTCAGTTATCTCTGCATTTACTACCCAACGGTCCCTCCCCTTGGGCCRCAGTGCCTGGGAAGTGCAAAGACCACACAGCCCACGGGATTTTTGCTCTCACATCTCAGTGAAAGAAATTTTCCCCRTTTTCGCTATGCTGTTTCCTACAGGTAAAAAGGCTGCTATTTCGGCTGTTGTTGCTCAGGGACAGAAAACAAGCCCGGATTCACGGCTCCCTGCGGTCGGGGAAGATTTCCACCAGCTCCAGAGGTATTTTGTCCACTGCTTCTAGTGAATATGGGCGTCCAGCTCAGATGATGTGGGTGGCAAAATGCTATTTTTAGTGSTTATCATCTTCTACGCGGTTTACACTGCATGCACCACAAGCCCAGTACGGGCTAGTTTTGGCCTTCCCAGTGCTGGCTGGTTTGCGCCCAGCAAAGCCAGCTGAGGCGGTTCCCCGCTGGYGCTCCCACCTTGGACGTGGCGGTACATGGCCATGTAGAGCAGGGCCCAGCGGATGGCGGTGGCGGTCGTCTCGGTCCCGGTCAGGAAGAGGTCCAGGGTGGAGCACAGCAGGTTTTCCTCGTGGAAATAAGAGCTGGTGTCACCCTTCCACTTGGGAAGAAGAGGAGAATGGAAATTATGGGACGTATGGAGCTCATGGAGCTCACTTGGGAGGGATGTGCTTTCAAAGACCCAATCCCAAACCGTCTTTGCATAACTCAAGTCCCGCTGCTAGTTTTTATTCCTGATCGCTGGAGTTGAAAGCTTCGACCCCTTACTTACATTCATTGGATTATATGATTTGCCCCAAACCCTGCAGGCTCCTTGGAAACCCACTCCCTTTGCTGTATAGGGACTTTCAGAAGCAGGTARCATTTTTAAATGTTAAATTTCACAGTAGGAAACAGGCCTGCGAGTTCCCATAGATCCGTAAACGCGTTTCCTGAGCGTCCTCCTACGCAGCGCAGCAGAAGAAGACAAAGCATAAATACTTCCAAATGAGAAAGAAATCTGTGTGTTTTCAAAGCGATCAAACTCCTGCTGTTGCCAGAAGGTTTGAGGTGAAAGAGGTAGCGAGGGGAAGGTAACRCTGAAGTTTCGTAAGCACGGGCAGGCGCGAGTGTCCCTAACGAAACAGCTCTGAGTCTCATCTACTCATTCCTTTGGTTCTGGGTAGCTGGTCCCCATTCGCACCTTACCTTTTCGATTTATCTCCCTCAGAYGGCAATCAATGTCATCTCCCGATTCAGACTGATTCAGGTCCTCCTTGTGTTTTGCAATCACTCTTTTCACGAAATGTTTCAGTTTCTCCCAGTGCCTAAAGATTTTCCTAAAGGGTCCCGGTAGCCATCTCATTACCAAGGGGAAGGCGTTATACAGCTGTAAAGACATCAAACATAGAGCAAAATCATATTTCTTAGGTTAAAAAAGCAGGGTGCTACAGTTCAGACAGTACAATTTATTATCTCAACTAGCTCCACTAGTAGAGTTATTTTAACTTGCTTGCTTGCTGGATGGATTTTATGAATAAAAACATGTAAAACAATACCCATGGTCATTTCCCTTCTAATATGACTCTTTTTTCCGCAGGGAAAAGCCAGATTGCCTCCGTGCCTTAGAAACGTGCCTCCGTGCCTTAGAAACGCGCCTCCTTGCCTTAGAAACGCGGATTTCCAAGCACTTAATGTGCAAGTGAAGTTCGAAAATAATCAGACGGGCTTTACGTGGCCCCAAAAACTTGCTGTGAGGAGCAGTGTTTCCGCCAGCGACTGCAGCAGGTCCTGGAAATGGTTATCACAGTAGTCGAAGCGGTTCCCAAAAGTTACGGAACAGATAATAGTTGAGACAGCGCTGTTAATTTTATAATGAGGGTCAAACGGTTGTCCTGGAGGAAACAAAATGAGAGACACAGAGCTTTTTTTCTTTTTTTTCCTCTTGTTCAATCTCGGTCAAAAAACACTCCCTACCAGGTTGCCAGTTTTCACCCCTTGTGCAGATGAGRATTGGCACCCCAGTCCCGGGCTGCCCGGGCTGCTATAACCTGCCACCACCTCCGGCATCGCCCCTCCCCGGGGACCTCAGTTTCCCCCTTTGCAAAACGAGGACGAGGAAGGTGGGTGCGGGTGCAAGAAGGCCGGTGAATCCTGGCTTAGTCTGGCTCTCAGACCCGGCCGAGGGTTGCCTGCTGCCCGTCGCGGTGCTTTCTCGAYGGCCTCCCTTTCCCAGCTCCCAGCCGAGGTCGTGGGCGCAGAGGCGCCAAAGCAGGACTGGAAGCGTTTTCCCGAGCGAACGCCCGCAGGGCGCCGCAGGGTGGCTGCCAGCTCTGTGCCCCTYGGCACGGTTTTGGGAGGGCACCAGTCGAGCTGAGCCCGGGAGAGCAGGCTCGAGGCTGACTGCATTCCCAAAATGCCATCGCAGGGGATTTTCAGGCACGCCTGCACAACAGGGCGGGGGGGGGGAGAGGGTGAAGACTGCGAGTCCGCGGCTGCCTGCAAAGTCCAACATTAGCTAGTACGGCACGTAGACATGAGCCATGCCGGTCACGCCTGGCTTTGCTCAGCCTTCCTCCGCACGGGTCCTTGCGCCGTGCTGATGCCTGGGCTCTGTTCAACCGAGCCAAGCGTGGTGTGACGTCCGCCACGTCTTTTCCCTTGGGAGAGCCATCGACCAGCAGCCGGGTCGCCGTCCTCCAGGGCACCCTGGAGTCTTCCAGCTACTGAGGCAGCCCCGAGAGTTGCTTGCCATGATATGAAAGACTAACAACAGCCAGAAATCGAGTCTAACCGGGAGCTGCCACCGGTACGGTGAGGAACATCCCTTTGCAATGTAAGGCGTTGTGCTCAGCACGGCTGATCTTTCCACTCCGCAAGAAAGTAATTACACTAGGATGGTGCTCACATATTAGAGTGATGGACATGATCACTATCTGTCATTACGAATGTGAAGAAAGGCCCAAAACAGCAGCTTAATTAGTTTATTGATTAGGACTATAAAGGGCTATAATCAATTGGCAACGTGAGGTATTTGGCCTGTTCAGCGCAACAGCTATTAAAATGGAGCAAGTTCAGTATATAATTTCACAATTCCTATTTAGATCTTTCTTGTTTACTATATATAGCGCTATAGAATTAGCTAAACCCCATCTGCTTCTATTTAAAGCTGAAGTGCAACATCACCCATGTACCAACATACAAATTATTCTTACTAAAATCCCTCTGGCAATTCTTAAAAGCTGGACCATAAAAGAGCAAGGCACATGCTTCATCTGTGCACGACACAAAAGGAAACCCTGACTAAACAAGTTTTAAAATACTTTGCAAAACCAAGGACAAGCAGAGGTTAACTGAGCCTCTGAGCACAAGTGCTTGATGCCATGAGAGCTGCATTTATGACTCCACAGAGCAGAGCCAAGGCTTTCTTAGCCATATAAACACACAAGTTATAATAAACACCTAGTATGTATTTTGCTTCATATTGATAAGGAAGGCCTAAAGCAGGCCTGAGGTCTAAAATAGGTGCTAAAAGGCACGGTCTAGAACTGCAAGACGGAGATTTGGCGCTACCGGAGAAATACTTTGCATGTTAGGAGTTGTATAGAAATAGGAGTTTTCCTTCCTTTTGTTCATTTGGCCAAAGGGTAGCTGAAAGCTTAGGACATGATGGTGTACGTTAACGGCTTACCTTTCTCTTCCTCTGCTATCTCGACGAGATACCAGCTCTCCTTGTGTACTTTTTCCTCAAACCTTACAGCAATGCTTTTCAGCGTTGATAAAGCAAACTTTCTCTGTTGTCTCCATATATGTTGATTCAATGATATGAGCCCTGTAAGTGGAAAAAAACAGCAAACAAAACCTCTGTCTATGTCATGTATGAGTGGCAGGATTCAAAAATGGCCACTGGCCTTAAAAAAAAAAAAAAAAAGGGCAAACAAAACCTTAAATATTTTAAAACTGTAGCTTTGCCTGGGAATTAAAATTCAACAGTAATTGGCTTATGCTAAAGATCTAGCTTTATGGATTTGCTTTAATCTGCTACTTTGTCACTTTGCGTGGGAAAAAAAGGTGTAAGCCAAAATACTATAAGTACTATCACGCTGTTGGCAGCGCTGCAAGCAGGAGCACCATTTCCTATTCTTTGGAGCTGTACGCAGCCAGAGCAAAGAAAAGTAAAGGAGGACTTAAAAGCAATGGGCAAAACTCTTCAAGTCCCTAAGTGCCTTGCATTTCTTTCTCATCTTTCATCAAAGTAAATGCCTGAGTACAGATTGCTGGATGCCAGAACGGTGCTGGGGCCCGCCGGGTGAGCGCGGGCCCATGGCCCYGTGCCATATCCCTTTGGGCCAGCGCCTGCCGAAACGTGGTTCCCAGTTAGGAGCAGGAAAAGGGCTGCTTTGGGGCACTGAAATATGACTTATTCATAAATGGGCTCCCAAAGAGATTAAAATATACATCTGTGAGGTTATTAGGCCAAATTCGGTTCTTGCCTACCTCCATGAAAGCTCTTATTGGCACCATTTGGCTGAATTCAGCCTATTTCTTTCATTCAAATTGTTAGCATTGTGAATAGTTGAAGAATTTGTACCAAAAAGCTGATAGCTCTACTTACCAAAGCCTCTAAAAATTCCTTGGAGAAGTAGAATATTTAGATGATCTGCAAATATTTTGGCCTGATGGACAGGAGCTTCTCTCACCATCTGGTATCCATTGACTACCACAAATGTCAGACTTCCAAACTGCACACTGAAGATGTTGCTGTACCGAGCAGTGAACTGAAAGAAAGGCTTCTCTGAGATCCTTGCTCTGCATCAGGCTGAGAGCGAGAAGAGGGAGATTTTCGAAACTCCCCTGGACAARACCTTGAGCAATTTGATTTAGCTTTGAATTTAGTCCTTGGAGCAAGGCGTTGAGCTAGAGACCTCCACAGGTCCCATCCAACCTGAACTGTTCTATGAGTCTATGGAGGCTGGAAATGGCATAAAAACAATAGCAAGCTGCAGTGTGGGAGAGGYGGCTGGTTATGTTCAGTAGCAGGTATGACCTGGCTTTCACCAGCTGGTTGTATTCTCAGTTTCCCTGGTCACAAGGGCATGACTTTTTGCCTTGTACCTGCTGGACAGCATGACAAATACATTAACCTGCTCTTCCCCTCTTCTTCACAGAAGGGCACCACCTGGGTCACCAAGTCCAGGCTCTTGCTGCTGAGGGCAAAGCACAACAAATAATCCCTTTTCATTAATTTTGCATCAAAAGCAGTGCCATTTCTTGATCCAGCTGCCCCAGTCAGAAAGTGGTTCAACCACTGATCAKTAGACTTTTTGCTAATTTTAAGCCTGAATGCATTCATGGCCAGCTTATACTCATTTTCCTTGCATGGACATTGCTAGCAGTGGTCTCTCCTCTTCAGTATTTAATTCTCTGATATCTATGAGAAGAAGGCGATCATGTCCTATGTCTGGCTCCACTTTGCCAAGTAGCTCAGCCTGTGCTTTCTTCACTATATGTGAGCGGCCACACACGGTCACCCTGAATTTCGGTGGTGACTCATGAAACCAGCTTGGGGCCAAATGAGTGGCTCAGTCGCTGTGTGAATGAGTGCTATTAATTATATAACTAACAAAATATCCTGAGGACACATCCTAATTCTCTCCATATGCCCATATCAATATCACTTTCGTGGTGTAATGCCTGGAAGCCTAAGACTCAGTCCCTGGGATTCTGCAATTACGTAGTTGCTTCCCCCAAAGTCTAGGTCTTCTGTAGCACATAGAAACATGTGCACACAGTATCTGTATTTTGAGAGTCTTCAACTCTGACCATGCTCCCTTTCTGGGGCAGCAGATCTCACAGGATAGTTTTTCTTGCCTGGGTGGGCCAGTTACTGGGGAAAAGGAGGCCGTTTTGGAGCCTGAGAGCTCTGGCAATGCCTCTTGAACAGCTGCCTGAATGAGAGAGCTGTGTATGATTTTTCCTCAAYGCAGCCAACCTGGTGTCGTATGTTGTAGAGCACCTTTATATCACGAGCATAATTATCACTTTGATGGCTAAAGCTTTGTGGGCAGGTGGCTGTCTCAGCCCTCCCCAGAGGTTCCCTTGGGAGACACACATGCTAGTGTCCTGTGAAAACCCAGGCTGGATGCGAGAAGCAAGAGATAAAAGTTCAGTCACCAAAAAGTATATTTGCAACCAGTAAGTCAGAACCTTATTTCCCACTTGTCAGCACAGATACTCAATATGTATAATTTATCATGCCATCATTGCCTTTGGGGGAGTCAGGGCTCTGGAAATCTTTCTAGACCTGTCACCGCTTCTTTCTGTGACACAGAAGCCACCACAGGGATATTTAACTTTGGGCCTTAGTTCTTCTTTCACATGTAATAGGACAAATTGTTGGCCTCTGAGCATAGAGAAGGACAGTGAAATTTTCAGAGGTGCTTTGCATAGTTGAAACACTTCATTCATCAAAGAACACTTGCCATCCCTCCTCCAGCCTGGCCCAGCTCCTCCAAACCTCTTCTGGGCTCAGGCAGAAAGAGCTCCCATGCTTGGATGGGAAGAATGAGGAGGAATGTGTAGGACTTCTTCCTCTGTTAGGGGTTTCTTTCCCATTGGACCTATCTGCTCCTGTGGAAGAGGAGGTGGCAGGAAGGGTAAAACCAAGAACTGCTGTCTACTTTAAAGGTTTCTTATATAGCTAGTTCTTCAGAGGTTGCCTCTGCTTCTCAGGCTTAGTGACAGAATTCACTTAGAGATAAAATATTAGCGGTAGGATAAACATCCATGGAGCTCTTACCTTCTGCAGTGCAAGGTGGAGGAGCTGCTTAAAATCCACAAAAGTTCCCACAAGAGGAAAAAGCTGTAGCCCTGGAGGGAAATTCCTGGGACGTCTCTTTTTCAAAAGGTCAATAATCAAAAGAAACATGACCAGAAGAATCTGAGCATTCAACTTTTCCAGCAGAGAAATTAAAATGGGCCAAAATGGAATCTGCATCTTGGCTGATGAACTCTCAGTTTTTCATCCCAGAAAGGGATCTTATACTTGATGCTGGTGTTAAACTTGCTGAAACAGGAGTAAGAAAGGACTGGAGAGAAAGCAAGCTAAGATGCCGATCGCTTACAGGGGGCAGGACTTGCTATGGGCAAGCTACTTTCTCACATACAGCTATTGCCAGAAGACCTGCAGAACAACTMAGTTTAAACAGTGGGACCTCAAGAAACAACCCCAATGGCTCAAATATTTGGCCAAACAAAAGCAATCTTGCAAAGCTATAGCTTTACCCTTCTGTCAAGTCCCTCAATTTTCTTGTGGGAGGATATGTCTCCCTTCTGCCTTTAACGGGGAGCTCCTTTATACAGATACCTAATTGGGATTATAAGCATTACAAACACTTGAGGTTAGGTGAAAGCAGCCTACTTATCTAATTACATATGGTGGACGTTGCATAATTTAAAAAACTGTAAGGCATCTGAGGTGATGGACACCATACGAGTCGCAAAAGGGCTGATCCTGTTAAGTGCTAAGCAGCTTCTGCAAAGGGCTGGATGCCTTCGACGTGCGCTGAAGGCCACCAGGCTTTGCTGGAGTCAGGTGAAGTTCAGACAGGGGGAAGCACTGGAAGAACGGAGCCCAAGACTCTGTTCAGCCACTTAAATGAGAGTTAAAGGAGCTTACTTTAGAGAGTGAGAACATAGGTTCATGCGATTGCTAGCTAAAGGAGAGATTGGAACTTATGCATTTAAATCTCCTGGGTTTTCTGAAAGTCTCCTCTGAATAAAGCTTCATGCTGTCCCAGGGGAAGACTGCAGCCAGACCAACCTCTGTGTCCGTGAACCAACCTCACACCTAATGCCAGTATTTCAGCTACAACTTGTTTCCAGCTCCTTTTTTTTTTTTCCTTTGAAAAACTGTACTTTGCAAGTGACCTACGTGTCTATTGAGGCAAAACTGTCAATAATTACTTTAAAAATGATTTTCCTAGACATCTTGGTGAAAATTTCACAAGACGATAAAATTTTATTGTCTTGAGCATTTTTCAGAAAGCTTTCATTTTTTAGAAAAAGAAAGCAATTTTTTCATGGAAAATAATCTTTTGCCAAAAATGTTGGTATTTCTCTAGTCTTTTCTCTCTTTCAGAAGCTTTACCATTCASGTCTTTCATTACCTTGGTGACTGTAGTGGTAGTAGAAGTACATACAGGCTGTATTACAGAACTGCACCTCAGTTATCGTAGGATGTTTTTAAGGGTAAGGCCCATCTGGAACCCAACACCTTTTGTTTTGAAACATTATTTACATGTTTCTGGATCCTACTATGCACAAACTGGTCTATCAACATAAATRTTGCCCATGCCCGTATCACAGCTATGAGTAGCGGTGGTTGGGTTTGCTTTGCTTGTCCCCATGCAGGTGCATCTGTGGCGTTCCTGAACTTGTTTGTGTTGATGCCGCTACCCCATACTTCCCCGCGGGACGAGCCGATCCWTGCTTGCCAGAGGCTAAACCAGGATAGTGGGCTTGTGCTCTTAATCCTGGCATCGGGGAGATGACTCGGTTGGTGGAGGTGTCAGCCTACAGCATGCTCAAAGGGACTGTGATGATAAGGCGTCAACTTCTGCTAGCCCAGTTTCACTCCTCTGTTCTTCGCGATGCCATATGATTTGTCAGTATGCACACAGAGTGCAGATCACTGTACCACTTGTGGCTGCTGTGAATTGGGCTACGTGCAAAGCCAAGGTGTTAATGTGTTCTTCTGGGTGGTGTTGTGGGGGTGGATGCATCGTGGTTGACAGGAGAAATGTTATTTTTAGCTGTAGGAGCACATTTTGCATGTATTCACATGTGTCTTGTCAGTCAGAAACCTCATGCCTATTACTTTGCCTTGAAGCTTCACATGTCCACACCTATCTCTTCACAAAGGCCTTAACATGCCAGATTTACTAAAAATTGGGGAGGAACATTCCAATATTACCAGGGGTCTCCTAACCTCAGTGAACAACAGCAGCAGCCTGTTACAAAACCACATTATGATGGTGCTATTTCTGGGCCCCAGGTTTTAACCAAATCAGTTCTCGGCACACAGTGATGTGCAAATCCACAGTGTGCTCAGAAAGTCACATCGCTATGATGCATGGAGTAGGAAAAAGTGTTGGACATTTCCTGATTTGCAGTCTCTGCAGGATCCAAGCTGCAACATCCTGCTCTGTTGTATTGGAGCAGTGTCCAGTGTTTAATGGATGYATGCTCAAGACCTAGCAGGGACATAAGGAGGTGTTGTGGTTCTCATATTGCAGTTGAGGAATTCAGGCAGGGAGACCCCATGCTGGAAATCTGTAGTGGACCTGGAAGTTGAACCCATGTCTCCAGCCAGCAGCCTGAACACAGGAACATCGTTTCTTCTGCAGTCTAGGCAGCCAAAATGTGAACAAGCACGAGGTAAGGATGGTACCTCCACACATCTTGTAGGGATGTAAACCCACCTTCCCCTCTTCCTCCTAGAGCACCTCTTCTGACCCTGGTACATGRCTTTTTGAGCACCTTACCTGAGTTCTTGGATACCATGGTAGATACAGTATGCCATATTGCATGGACACACACACATCATTGCTTGAATATTAAGGCATCTTGAACAGCCAACAGACAGAAATTGGCCCATATGCTTTGTACCTTCTTCCCTGGCTAGATGTCTAACTGTGTGCAGAAGGTTTTGAAACACAAAGAGAAACATTCTGTTAAAAATGTAATTACCATTTGTTTTTCAAGATATAGTATCCCATTATTTTTTCCAGAGAAGTGAAATTCAATAAGGTTACACCAGAATGTAGTCCAACAGTTACCGTACTTTCAGAGCATTATTTAAGCTACAGAATTTCTTAATGATTAGAAACATATGTAGGAAAAATCACATGCAAAATGAGAATGACTGGAGACAATTTTTCCCCCCGAACACTTTTTTCAGTCAAGTAACAGCTCATCCACCACTGTGATTCACCTCGCAGTCTGCAAGGCTATGACGATACTACGGGTGTTAGCTTTCCACATACCTGGGGAGCCGGCTACTTAGGTGACATAAATTGACATACGTCAGTTATTCAATGGAGCCACCCTGATTTACATCAAGGAGTATTTTGCTTCTTTTTTCTTCCTTATATCAGGCACAAAAGAGCAATACCACTTTTATCATTGACAAGCTGCCAAACAGCAATGGACTTCRGTCTATTACCACGCTGATCTTCATCGTAAGGCCATGTCCCAAGGGGCTTTCACCTGCAGCGGCCACTTTGCCATCCAGTCCAGGTCCTAAAGGCCTCGGAGGCAATGGCAGCTCTGGATACTCACTTCCCTTGAGGGTTTGGTTTATTGAAGCAACGGATATCTATGGGCGATTTTTCAATTGCAGAAAATGAGGAATTGGCAGAGTCCTGGGGAAGTCATACCTCCCAGAGCAAGCTCGGACAAGACACATTTGAACGTAACGTTTATGCTGAGTGAAGTCCATTCGGCTTCCCTTGGGACGACTTCACTGGCACGTAAGTGCACCCATGGGAGCGCAGGGCTCAGATACCTCTGGGATGCTGGCTGTGAGCCCTGGCACCAGGGAGGAGATGCCATATTTACTCCTGTGCATTTGTGGGGAACACTAACGTGCCTCCCATTTCGCATCTTCTCTCTCTCCTACCTAAAAGTAGCTGCAAATGTTCTCCAGGTTTTTCTGGGAATCTTGTAGACCTCTCACCTATTAACCCCTGGCCATTACTGAGTTTCCAGCATTAATTAAAGCCATAAAAGAGACAATTGTGATCACAAATGGGTAAACTGATGCACTGTGTGCCTAAGCCAAATGGTGTGTGTACATCTACAARGTGGCCAGTGGTGCAATCCAGAAAAGATCCCAGAAGTTGTGACCCGGTGCCCTTCTTTAAYAGACAAAAATTTCTTTTTCTGATGTTGAAGACAGTTGCAGTGAAGGGATTTTGTTCAAACTGGTCAACCAGACAATAAAGGAAGGCAGCAAAAAGCACTGCTGAGAGCACTCCCTGTGCCCCAAACCATGGGCAGAGGAGCAGCAGACCCTGAGTTTCCTTGTGATTTTCAGTCCTCGGGCCAAGTCTTTATTCTCCTCACAGCCAGGGACTTCACTGGCCTCCACCACCTCATGCAATGACCTGTCCTGCAAGACAGGCCCCATGAGGAYGTATTGAACCGGCAGATTTCAGGGTGCCAGCCCTTGCCGCACTGTCCGTGGCAGCCACTCGCGATCCCCGGGGTCCATGCGACTCCCGTCCTGCGCTCGCTTTCCGCTGCTGCCAGCCACAACCTGGCCGAACCCGGGGCCGTAGCTCAGGCTGTTTGCAAGCGGCAGCGTGGCAATGCCGTACACCGGCGCTCTTCCTCCGACTCTCAGTAAACCTCTAAAATGCTCTCCTTCCGAAGATGCACCTTTTCAGTATTCACAGAGAAGAGTACAGTCACATATTCCTCTCAAAGCCACAAGGACTTGACTAGAGCTAAAATGTCATTTATGTACATATCACAAGCGTTTTTCTAGGCACAGATGTCTTTCTGGTGCCAATATGCTGTTTATGTACTTATCTGTCACAAGCACATGTCTACATACATATGCCCTGCTGGCAGAGGCACAGAGCATTTTGAAACTCTTATTAGACTGCTAATGAATAATACGCATACAAAGGAAAAAACAGAAGGTGGATCTATCAGGAACAGCCTCTTTCTTAACTACCTTTTAATTGTAGGAGAGGAAGAAAAGAGATGAATTTTGATATGCTGGCATCTGTGAAGGCCTGGTTAGCAGCATCAAATGCAATCATTTTAAAAGCGGATTTTTCACAGGTTTGGGTATTTTGGGGGGGATTTAAAAAAAAAAAAGAAACAAAATTTTGACACTGAGAGTATTGCAAATCCTGGTGCCAATGATGTACGATAGTGTGATTGTCACCATGGAATGCTGAAAAGCCAGAGCAGCTGTTTGGCATATTGACAGTGCGAATTCGGAGTGTTTTAAATGCAAATGACAGTATTCAATTGATCGCACGAAAACAATGGGTCATAGCCTTACCTTTCCTTGGCTACGCTCTGAATAATCAGTCTGCAAATCCATGCACAATAGGGATATTGTACACGTTCTGGGGATTTTGTTCCCCTTTACACGGGGGTCGATCGGATGCCGCTTTTTTGGGCAGCGCTGTGCTGAAAAAGAGGTGCCGTTGCGCTGTCCTGGGCACGGGGCCGGGACGAGGTGGAGAAAGGGGCACAATTCACTCCAAATCCACTGGGTCCTGAGTGTCAGCCTGTTTTTCTTCACTTCTAGCCTTTTCTGCGTGCTCTTTAATCATTCCCAAGGGTGGCTGGCTTTCTGCCTGACTTGTCTCCATTATACCCTGCTGCAATCAATATGGCAAGCAGGAATCAGCGGGAGAAGGCATGTTCTCATYGAAGCACGACTCCACGGGAGGGAAGGCGAGCAGGCCAGCCAGCTGCAACCCTAGCCCGGGAGGCAAACCAAAACCCACCCGACAAAGCTGGCACCCGGCGCTTTGGACCCGTCTCATCTGCGGGGCAGCAGGTAGAGGTCTTCCTCCCGCTCCCGCACCACCGTTATACTGAGGGCAAGCAGATGCCTCGTTCCCAAAGGAATATCTGGTGATGGCAACGTTTCCACCGACAGCAGCTTTCTGCAGGGACGGAAAGACAGGGAGAAGGGTCCTTCCAAAAGAAGAAACTCCAGGAATGGGGGACCCAAGGTTTCACCCTCTGAAGGGCTGTTATGTGCAGGCCCTACTGAGCACTTCATGGTACTCGAGCCTATTCAGATCTCCAAGGCTGGCCATGATAAACTGAGGGCAGCTGCAGCCACTTCTGAATATCCCTGGCCTTTGCTTTTTATTTTCAGGGCCCAGATTTTTTTTTTTTTTTTAAAAAGAGTTCTGCTTTTATATGTGCATCAAAACYGCTAAAATCACTTCTTTTTTTTTAAAGTGCTGAGCTGCTGGGAGTGCTCCCGCAGACAGCAGGACAAGAACGAGTGCAAGACCACCTCCAGTGGGGTCGTGGCTCCGAACATGCTCTCAGC
This sequence comes from Apteryx rowi, assembly GCF_003343035.1. NCBI lineage: Eukaryota > Metazoa > Chordata > Aves > Apterygiformes > Apterygidae > Apteryx > Apteryx rowi. Next base: position 379,056 of record NW_020451036.1, on the reverse strand, counting down.
CCATGGACCAAGGAACTTGCCTTTAGGCACACATGTRTGACATCTCTGGCCCAGAATTTTAATTTGGTGAATTTCTTCCCTTTCCTCATTTTGTCAGCCCGAGAGAGATTTGCAGGGTCTGTTTCCTTGCTTGAAAAACAAACCAAGCTGAATGTCCTTGGGATCTGGCACAAGACATGCTGGAGACCGAATCCTGTAGAGAAGTAGGTAGGACCGGTGCCACACTGTAGTGGCAACGCGCTGACAAGCGTCTGACCCACTTTGTGGCCGCATCTTTGCTGTCTCAGCGTCGGGGCATAGCTCCAGTTCTGCAGGAGGGGAGCTGTGGGCAGGATCTGGCCTCCACCAGGAATATGAACGCCCAGGCACAGCTTATTGTACCAGTCCACAGCGTTTCTCTGTCTCCTTTTATGCCTTCATCCACCCTTCTGCTGCTTCCCGGCTGCAAGTTCTTTGGGTCAGGCACTGCTTTTATGATCTCCTTGGCCATGGGTCGTGTGCTGTGATACAGCTCTAAGTGTTTTTGCAGTACAAACCATACAAAAATATTGCCATTATCTGGAATTGCCAGGCAGTCAGTGCAATGTCTACGAGATGCAGGTGCTCAGATTTGCTCCTGGGAACATGAGGATGAGTTGAACATAACAAAATGCTGATGTTCTTGAAATGTCTGAATATGGGCTCTGGATGGTGGTCCCCTTGCACTGCAAACAGGGCTCCCCCAGGGATTTGCCAATTAGAAATTGTTCCATTCTAAAATGCAGAGATTCATGAGAAAATGGACATGGGAGACCAAATCATTAATGTCATCATTTTATGAGGAGTCCTGCTAAGAGGTTACACAGTTTTTTCAGGCTTTCCTGCTCTTTCCTGGCTATCTGGGATGCTCATTCTGCATGGGTATGAAAATCAGGTGACTTCTTTGTAAGGCTAAACCTTCTCTATTCCAGTGCTCAGCCTTTCAGGCTCTGAAGGAAGGAATGAATAATAAATAGCTTCATTATTACCTTTGCCTTCCTAAGATAAATCTGTTTACCTATAAAATGGACAAATTAAAAAGCAACCAGCCAATAGAAGTAATTAGTTACAACATAGGCATTTGATGTGCTTAGGCTCTGGAACAGGGCAGTGTCTTGCTTAGCTTGAACTCATTGCTGATGGATGCTTGGTGAAAGGTCTGGTGGACTATGTACTCAGCTAAAGGCTGGGGAGATAGATAGTGATTGCTTTAGGAAGACATTGCTCAAGTCAGCTCTGAAAGAAATTCATCACCAGCAGCATTGGCACCACACACAAGCAGCTTCGTATGGAAGCCGAATTGTAAAAAGTAAAAAAGTCAGTCAACTAATGGAATATCACATACCATGAGCAAGGGTGAATGCATCATTACCCAAAGGGAGAAACTTTCTTATTCAGCAGGCTTTTATTTAATTAAAATAAATGCTTATATGGGGAGATTTAGCAGTGAAATACAGAGTCCTTGTTTTCTGCAAAGAGATCTGAACCAGCACAGGWTGGTAATGGAGGAAACCTTTTATCAAACTACGCTGCGCTGGAAGGTAAAGCCCTGAGCTTGCCGTCAAATGTGCAGGACTGGCCTTTTGTGCCTGTCCAAGAGCTGGTGGCCCAAACATTTGCCCTTGGAGGTAAATCCAGGGCTTGTTCCTGCTTAGCTCCAAGAGGCCAGCTGGCCACCCTGAAATAAAACCACCAACAAGCCCAAGAGGAAGGGCTGCTGCGAAACACAGGCCATGGGCGATATGCCACCCTGCCGCTGCATCCGCATGGAGTGCCCATGGGCTCTGGCAGTGGGCTACCCGGGCTAGAAGTATAAACCTTCAAAAACAGATGTTGCCTTTAGGTGGGATGGGCTGTGCTTGCCCTGAGTGCCTCTGGGGAAGTCCTCCTGCAGGATGTCCAGGAACTGGTCTGTCCTTCGCAGCAGAGACTTTCTGCGAGCCCTTTTACCTGAATGATGGAGCACAGCCATCTTCAATGGTCCGGGAATGCACGTGTTTAACTTCATGTTGAATATAAAGAAAAAAAATTACAAATAGCTGTCTTGCTTAGTGCATCTGGAACAAAAGAGAAGATGTCTTTTCTTTTGCTAAATGGAGGGTCTGACCTCCTTCTACCAGAAGAAAAGGGATAACAATAAAAGTACTTCACAATTGTCRCTTGTGATGATGGACCGGTAGAATTTTTCTAATCTTCCTCCTACTGGCAAACGGTAGAAGGCAAAAGTCTTGTGGAGATGGAATAAAAACAAAATGTCTTGCAGAAGGCTGGAAAACTTTCCCAAGGCTTTTCTCTTTAAACTTAACCACATGATTTACAAGCTTATTATTAGTTCCCCTCCTCCCTTACATAAAAAGAGAAATGTAAAAAGTGTAGATTAACACATTTTTGGATATCTTCCAAACTCTCAATTCCTCTACATAAAGGATTATTTTGACAAATCAAAGATCATTTTTGGGGGGACCTGGAGAAACGCAAATTTGTGCTGTCTTTGTAGGAGAAAAGATACAGTTCTTAGAAGAGCACTTACTTATGTCTCTCAGACAATTAAGACAATTATAGAGAGATGAATCCAGTCCGGCTTCTCRTCTAGCTGTAATAAAATACCGGTTAGTGATTCCTGAGATTTTTTTCCAGATTGATTAAACATGGGCTGGGATTGCCACAGGTACCTAAATCTTTGTCTAGTAACTACTTGGAAGCTGCAGAYTCTTCAGTAAAGGGAAATCTTGGGAGGTGGTATGAGGCCATCGCCAGTGAGGGTTTCTACTGAGGCAATTTATTTGGTGGCAATTTATTCTTCGTTCTGAATTTATCTGCTGCCTGTCACACACTTCCTCGGTTTCCAAATTGYCTGGTAGCTCTTTTTTTTAAAAGTATCTGGTCACTGAGCAACACCTGGGCTGTACTAAGGCTAGTGCATTTCCAGAACTGCCCCCCCCCCCCCAACTGGTGGCCAAAAGGCAGTGTGGTGTGAGAGCATCGATAGTGGCAGACAGCAATAGCCCGGCTGAAGGGGGTTATCCGKCAGGTACCTGAATCCTGCTGCTTCATGGAGCCAATGAAGCAAGAAACTAATGCGAGGAGCCTCACTGCATGCCATGGATGCAACCACCCCAGACCCACGACCAGAAGTACCACCTTGTCCAGCTCCAGTGGGCACACGGTGCCACAGCTGGCGTCCCGGACACCATTAGCTGTCCCACTGACATGATCCTTTCCATAACGGTGGGTCCTCTTCTGTTGCAGCAAGAAGTCCCTTGATCAGCTTAAATCAACTCATCCCCTTGACAGTCAAAAAAGAGCAGTCGAAAAAATGGAAACGTTCTTGTGTCGCTCGCCTTTGTAGCACCCAGGTGGATGCAGCACGATGGCATCCACCAGGTGCTAGCTCTGGGGCCTCACGCTGGGTTTCTCACGTGGCTCTGGCCCCATGTCACAGTCTACCCCTGCTGCAAAGTTATTTAACTGAGCCAGGAAAATGCAAGGGGGACGGGAGACTGCAGCAATTGCCGTGCATCCAGCACCGGCTCCTTGTGGCCTCGAAGCCCACAGTCACATTGATGGATGAAAGTGTGTATTGGCAAGGTAAATGGGTCAGTGGAAAAAGCACCCAGAGTGGTTCAGAGAGGCAATTTAAGAACAAATCAAATCACTGTATAAGAAACTATTGTCCTGGAATGGAAAAAAATATATATATATATATCCACTTAAAGGCAATCTTCATAAACAGGTTGAACAAGACTATGAGACTGGAGGAACAGATGGGAAAATGGAACAAACAGATGGAAAAACTCTATTTCTGAAAAAAAAATCTATTTGTAAAGCTATAGCTACTTTGAATGAATGTTTCAATGCTACAGAGCTGAGGCATCAGAAAATTCATAACAAGGCCATAAATTTGTATATCTGAGATCAATACAATGGCAGTTCTTTTAGGCAGGTTAATAACATGTTTTTCAAACACCCTCATCATATGCATTATTTATCTATGCTTATATATCCACATGGGTTCTTTGCTGTACTTAGAGGCTGTATCTTATTCACTTCACAGTTAAAAAATACCTTTCAGCTTTTCAATAGCCATTGAAAAGAAAAACAGCAAGCTCCCCCTGATTTCTGTAATCAAACCACAGGAAAGGAACGAATCTGATCTCGCCAGGTTCAGAAGTCCTACAGACAAAAACGGGARGAGGAGTAAGTCCTGTGGCTCAGTCCATCAACTTCAAGAGAAGCTAAAAGCATCTCCTTTAAAAAATTCCTATCCAGCCGTCCTTGATCAGCTGTCCTTTTAGTTACCACAGTGAAGATCAAGGGAAAGAGAAGGAGGAAATCTCCGGTGCTACATCAGCTTCCCCAAAAAGCAGGAAGAAACCTCACCCTCGGCAGCCAAGCTGGGACCCATGAGACGAGCCATGACCTTGCAGGAGGATGAGGGTCTTGGGTTTGGTCACTGAATTGCTCCCCTGAAGAAATGAAATCCAGCCCGCGCGTCGCACAGTATTCCTGGATGAAGATGGGTGAGGAACTTAGAGCAAAAATTCTCAGCAGCGAGCAGGATTTCAGAAGCTCTCCCTGGGGTAAATGAGTTCAGCGACCTCAGAGCAGTGACTTGCACTAACAACAACAAAAATGTGTAACACAAAATGCTAACTACCCCAAGGACTCAGGAGATGGGTGGTTCAAGTTGGGCAGGCAGTGTTAAAAGGTATTGTTTGACGATCTTGGCTTTACTCCCTTTGAATCTCAGTATTGCGGCTGCAAGAAGGGATAGTAGATGGGCTCCAGCTCATCGGGGAGAGGTGAAGACTGAATTTTTAACTTAGCGCAGTCAATAGCCCAGCAAGAGCACAGGAGGAAAAGCAGCCTCTGGTTTACAGCAGCGGCGCTGGGCAGCGGATGCCCTGGCGGGGACCTACCCATCAAATGGGTTTGGCTTTGTTGCTTATTTCAGGTCATTTCTTTTAAGTCGACGCAGGGCTTTTGAGGACTCTGTCTCATATCTGGGTCTTAGCAGATATGCCCACATGTTTTAGGGCATGTGTCTCTGGGACTCGTAAAAGCGTCTTCAGCATGTAAGTTCCACTTCGAAGAAGGACTGTCAAAGACGGGCGCTAATGTCATTAGCGGGTTGCAAGGGGAGAACAAGAGAGAATTTGCGCCAGATCCTCATTTCCATAATCTTGCCTCTACATCCTAGTTGTCAGTTCTTAACCTCAAATCCTTAACCTCCAAATCTGTGGAGTCACCGACCTTGGGGATTTGTCTTCAAACTGATTTCAAGTTTCAGGGAATCTAAATTAGGCTCCCAGTGACAGAAGACAAACTTGGTCTTTGCACCCAAATGTGAAAGACAGGCCCAGAGTGCAAGTGAAATCTTGCAATCATTTTTTCAAGCCATCTGCCCATCTGCAGTCCCATAACAATGTCAGTGCAGTGCTGGCTTCCTTATCTCTCTCACAGGAATAAAGAAATTACCATAAACAAAGCAGATCAAGGGTCTATTTAAGCCAAATGTGGCCAAGATACGTTGCTTCAGAAGGAAACATGAGAAAAAAGGAGCTACAAGGGAGGCTTCTTCCTACCTCTCATTAACTCAAGTTTGGCTAGTGACACTGGACATGACAGAATTTGTGTTGTATGGTGCTGTGTCCTTAAACGTAGGTACTCAGTTTCCAGTGGATTTCGGGGGCCAGCAAAAGTGATCACCTCAAAGCCTTCTGGTTAAAAAACAAAACAAAAAGACCCCCAAACCCTGCAGAACTGGTCCATAGCTGTAGCAGAGGAGAAAGAAAGAGAGAGAGTACAAGAGAACAGGAGCATCAGGCTGGACGCAAAAAGCCTTTTGGTCTCTCAGAAMATTTTTGCATGGTGCACGGCAGTCAAGCCAATGCCTGAATTTTGCTAATTATTTCCATGTGCAAATCCAGCGTGCAAAGCTGCATCGTTTCCTCACATGTGCTCTGAGTTACTGAAGGAGCAGCAAACCGGCAGGGCACCCTGGCAGAAGGATTTGCAGCACTGGGGCTGCTGTAGCAGGTAGAGGTGAACAACGGGAGCCGGGCTGGTCTCCATGCGAGAGGGAAACAAGGGAGAAATGAGGTAAAGTAACACAATGTCTAGGTTAATATGATGCATATAAAAATATCACCAGAAGTCATGAAGCTAAATGCTTGGGTACCTCTTCAAGGGCTAGGAGTAAATGCATGTGCGGAGAACAGACTGGCTGCACCAAGTGCATCTGCTTCAGCCAAATATTGCCCAGCTTGAGCGGGGGGGGGGAGAGGAATGGGAAGAAAAACAGGGAGAAAAGCAGGAAGGAAAAAGGTGAGCGCGAACCAAGCAGAAGCGAGGAGGAGACAATGTCGGGGGGCAGAAAGCAGTGAGAGGGGATGGATTAGAAAGCAGGTTTCTAGGTTTCTTGCTTTCTTGGCAGGTCTGTGTCATGGAAAAGCCATGCCACCCTTGCAGCCGGCCTCGCGCAGACCCGCACCACGACGGCAGCGTGAGCGGTGGCTGCAGCATCGTGCGTGGGGCTGCGGGAGCTGCCRAGGGGCTGGCCCCATGGTGCCAAGAGAGGGAAGGAGATCTGTGGGAGCCTCGGACTCATTATTTTTATGTTCAGCTGCCTAATTACTACGTGTCAGCTGTCTGTTGGAAGGAACGATGTACTGCGGCCTCTCGTTTGGGAATTTATAGTGATTAATGGGCCTGGAGGGAATGACTAACGAGGATATGTTAGAATCAGTAAATATGCATCACTGTGCAATGAGTAAACTGGGGAACATGACAAATGAGCCCAGATACGTGAAGGATGTAACCATCAGAAAGGAASGGCCTTCGGGAGGCCGCGGGGACCTACAGTAATCACGAGGAACAGGAGGACAGGGGCAATGGAGGTGCCATCCCAAGGAAAATCCTGAATTGGCAGCGACAACAAACCAAGCAAGAACCATCCTCCAAACTGTTTTGAATAGTCCTGGGCAGAGCTGGAGGAACAAACTCATGCTGAYGTGGCACTGAAATACAGCTACAACCTTATTTCCCCTTTCCTCTAACGTTTCCTAGCGAGCCCACCATGCTGTAATGGCCCCGTGTTGGGTGATGGCCATGGCAGTGCATCTTACATCAGCACCCAGATCTTTAAAGATATTTAGCTATTGCAAAGCCTAAGTTAGTTCATCCATTTCACATGCAAGAATCACTACTGGTTTGACTGTTTCAGAAGTATCCTTCTATTAACAGCTTTACTATGTGTTTAAGACCTTCAGCTGATTCAATGCCCATGTTAAGTAACATCTCCAGATTTATCCTTAGAGAAAAGTACAACCGGACACAACATCATGGAGGGGGATAGATTTGGGGGCTACCTTCTATTATATTTCTGTGTAGATCTACAGCCAGATCAGATCTTCTACAGATCTTCTTCAATAGCTGGTAATGAGAAGGTGATTTAAAACTTTTACTCTTTTGAAAAATTCTTCCAATTTTAGTAAATTCCACTAGAACCAGTAAAATCATTGAAAGTAACAGAAGTTAAGGAAGAACAACAGCCCTCTTAACTTTCTTGGTTTAAAATCTCATTGAAATCATCTGGCAATCACTGGTCTGCTAAATCTGTCCACCACCAGCATCGGCTGATTAGAGCATTCACTGAGCAGTCTAAAGTAACGCTTTGTGTTAATGTCCTGTCTTTATAATAAGAAACTAGAAGCCCAGGTTCAAATATTTTGAACTTCGGGTCACAGGAAATCTAGAATTACATCTGCCACAGAATTCTGAAATGTGAACTCTTTTGTACCTGCCAGATCAAAACCCTCCCTCTGCACGGCTTTCCCATTTTATTTCAAGTACAGCGACATTATTCAAATTTCACTCAATTGAAAGATGCAGCTGTTTCTATTTTTGGTGCATCTCTGTGAGAGAATAGGAAACAAGCAACGATTCTGCACTGTGCTTGGTGRTCAGCAATATTCTCTATGTAAGATATTTGTCACTCATGGGAAACAGAAGTCAGGAGAGTAATACCATAGGCGCTTCTGTCCTTTAAATAAGACATAATGGGCCATAATGGCATGTTTTCTCCACAACAGAAGTATGAGAAAGCTGGAACAATTTTCAGAGGACCCAGAGCTAGATCACAGATAAGGTTGTAGTTATGGAATAGATGCTTTTCCTTTTCCAGCATATCTAAATGCTAACAGAAAATTCCTTATAGAAAAAAAAATACACCTATCAATCAGCTCATCTCCTTGGTGAAAGATCAAATAATCTAAATAGCTCTTTGTCTTGATTAGTGTATGGTATCCAAATCCCATATAAGGGAGGGTGAGAAAGGAATGAAAGAATTTCTTAAAGTATATGTTTGTGTATTAGCAGATATTTAGTATGCACCCTGATTTGCCAGAAAGGCAAGATGTAGCAAACAGAGGACTCCGGTAATCCCAGAAGAAGGCTCAGATCCCACGGCTTTAGGAGCCACTCATACCCCTGACTACATCAAACTAATCTAATCAGATCCAAACAAACCCACTCTACGGAATGTGAACCTACGTGTTAACACCTCGGTTGGCACAGGTTAGCTATTTCTTCGCTCACCTGGAGGGCTACGAAGCCTGCTGAAAGACTAAGATGGGTTTCCTAGGTGATTCAGCAAATCGTATGGTGTAAAATGCTTGACAAATGACCGGAGAAAAAGAGAGAAAGAATTGTGGAAATTCAAGCAACCTGGGGTGAAAGGACGGGCAAGGAATGACCGAGCGCACGGACGCAGGGAACAGCCAGCAGACAGTCTGCGCAGACTCATCGCAGAAAGACCCCCCGGATAACTGGAGTCCTTTCTTTGCCTTCATTGTCCCGGGCACTACAGCGAGAAAGTGTCGCTTTTCCCTCTGCCGATGGATTCAAAAGGAGTTATGTGGTTCTGTGCATTTGCTGTTAGGATGCACGCGTTGCCTGGCAAGTATTTGCGGTTAATCCTTAGCATACTGATGAAGACTCCAGGATTTAACAGCCTGGAGACTGTCCAGTTCTTGTCACTCCAGGCCGTGGTGGGGAGGATGGCCCTGCTGGCGCCGTCCTGGGAGCGAGCCCGGTGCGCAAAGCCGGCTGCAGACCGCTGAGAGCGCACAGAGCCACCAGCCAAAGACGGRGTGCCCAAGAGCCTTGTGCAACCAGCCCTTCGTAAAAAACAAACCAAAACGACGCCCTCAGCCGAAGATCCTTCTTGCTGCCCTTGGCAGAAGTTACAGTTTTTTCTTCTGAAATTTATGCATTAAATGGCATCTCCAYGGCCCTGGGATCACCGTGGTATCTGAGCACATCCCAACACACTTTGAGGTAGAAAAGCATGATTGTCCACATCATACTCACAGGAAAACAAGGCACATGGRGATGAAGTTACTCGTCCAGTGTCATACAGTGAGTTCGCCAGGAAGTAGGGAAGAGACCCTGGATTTCTTGACCTTCAGGACTACGCTTTACCCACAGGGCTATTACTTAACTTTCAAGGAAACTCTCTAGTGGAGTTCATAGAACCTCCTGTCTTGGAAAATACAACTTTGGTAAAACAAAGCTGTTTTAAAAGCCGAATTATTTTCATATGATAGATCTAATTTCCACACCTGAATTCACATAAACAGTCCACTGAGTATAGCCTGCCTGTTAGCTGTATTTTACCCGCGGATTTTTTTTTTTAATCACACAACTGGTGCTCTCCAGCTTCCTGAGCTGTTGTCTCCAGGTGTCTCGCTCGTCAGTCTGACTGAAGTACGGCTGAGTTACTTCACCTCCTTTCCCTTCCGTGCCACCGTATTTCACACTTGAAGTCTTGTGAGCAGAAACTTCCTGCCCTCCCGGGCTGTTCTGCAAAGGAGACGATGGAAAAGTACAACAGAAAGGACTAACTACTAACCATTTTTTAGGGAGACGAGGAGAGGAGAACTGATCAGCTGCTGCACGTGAACTCTCACAGGCAGCGACAGGGTCATTCTGCATTTAAGAGCGCTGTAGGGCTTTGAAARCAAAGCAAAACCGCCGGTACTGCCAACCCCGAGCTGCTGACTGAATAGTAATGATTTTTATAATTAATTTTTTTTAAAAAAAACAGGTTACATACTTGCCTCCCTCATTTGTGGAGATCAATATATACCGAGACCAGCCACATACCAACCAGCTTCTTCATCAGCTRTTTGACCCTATCCCTCCCACTCGACATGCCAGAGGAGCAGCAAAGTCACTGCGGGTTCCTCCTTCGGTCTCCCTGAAGCAGAAAGAGCAAAAGGAAGGCTGCTATTCGCCCCCCTCCGTAAAAACAGTCGCAAAGGCAAGTTTTGCAAACGGAGGGTTTCTCTAGCGCTCACTGAAGGCAATGGGAAGTATCGTACTGAGCTGGTGGGTCAGACCCAAATTCACCTCCAGGAGCAGCTCAGTACTCTCCCTTTTTCAGGGAGCAAAGATTTAAAACATCGAATCCCAGTCTCGCGTTCAGGACTCCCCCTTTTCCGTAGTCCTAGGRCCTTGGCCAAGCACCATCTCCCATYGCCCCTAACGGCGTGACGGCCGCCGTGCCCTGCRCAAACGGAGAGGGCATTTCTTGGAAGAGAGTACACRATTGCACCACCGCTCCCAGGTTTCCTTGTTTCACCAAYGGGGAAAGGCACATTAACGCTTGGTCGAAATGATGAAAAATAAAACATTTAGTTAAAATATTCTATATTCTAATTGCCATCAATCCATCCCCAAACGAAATATTTCATTTCAATTTTCCCAATGATAACTATATTTGGGTGGCTGTATGTAAGGACTTATATTTTTTCCACAGCAAAAATTCAATGTTTTTTGAATCTACTTTTTCTGTTGGAAAATGACAGGATGGAAAATCCACAGCTATCTCTACTTATAACACATCATGGTTAGGTGTGTGTGCATAGCACTTAGCACAGCATAAAACATAACATATCACATAACACATCCAGGTGGGTGTACATATGGCATGGGCACAAAAAGTAAGTTTTAGAAACAAAGTTTGAGGACACAGAAACTATCGGAAAAGGAGGGTTAAACCGCATTCGCATCAGGCTGGTATGAAGAGTGCTGTATTTTCTTGATCTCAGGGAAGGTTAAAATACAAAAACCAGTGTGCAGGTGTCTCTGAAAACATTTGGAGGTGCCTTCAGTCATGATCATGCACGTGGAGAAGTGGCACACCAAGAAACTGCAGAAAATAATACAATCAATCATTTGTGCTGGGGAAAAAAGCATCCAGACCTCAGCAGAGAYAAAGTCAAAACTGAGCTGATGTTTCTGAGGAGGTAGTAAGTACAACTGGTCAAAAATGCCACACGCTTCCCCCCCTCCGCCTGAAAATGTCATTTCTTCGAAATTTTCCRGGCACGTGAAGATTTCAGTAACAACAACAGAGTTCCCCATATGTTGCGTTGTTTACTTTTGAGSAAAATTGTTGACTGGTTTTCATTTTGACATGTGATTTAAAACATTCTTCCACCCTTTTGTTCAATCAAACGCGTTAATATTCCCAGTCTCTAGCACGATGCAGAGCACTATTCAAAACACCAACACTTGGGGGGGGAAATTCCTGCTCCTGGCTTCACGTACCGCCGGGCTGGCAGCAGACTGGCCTTTGCCGAGGAGGTGCAGAGAGAGGCAGGTGCCTGGGGCAGCAACACAAAGAGGTGTCCAACCCTGGGCCAAAACACACCGAAACGGTGCCTGAACCCAGGGGAGGAAAAACTTTAACAGACCACATAGAGAGGCACCTATTAGAAACCAAAATTATTTGCCAAACATTCCAGCAATATCACAGTTAATGCAGACTTTTTTTTTGTGTGTGTGTGCGTGTGTGTGTGTGTGTGTGTGTGTGTGGTAAACCTGGAGAATTCGCTAAATTAGGCCAGCTATCAGGCTGTGGCAAATACTGCCCTCTTAACATAAGACCCGGGTGTGATTTTCACCAGCCCAGCCGCTGTTTCCAGCGAAATCGAAGCCGCTGCAGCAGTTGACTTCTGAGCTCTCCAATAGGGAGATCTCAGCTGTGGTTACCAGCTGGGCTCCGCAAGTGTCACTTTCCAAAAAATCCATCTGCCGCATTTGAGGCTCCAGTAGCCAAGAATCTGCTACTTACTACCACAAAACGGCTCCAGATTTTCGCAGAGGTAACTACTAGCATTTACATTTTGGGAGGGACAGAGAAGGTGGATTTTTAGTAACTGTTACTTTCAGCGTTGAAAAGAAATGTTCATTTTGCTGCGCTGGTGCAACCCTGCCTTTTTCTGTAGGAAACCTGTCCTGCTCCCTCATCGTGCTGCATCGTTTTTAGATAGGTGCCCTTAGCTAGCCAGGGCTATTGGCCCTCTCGCAGCTTTTCTTTCTCTCAACGTTTTGCATCTGTTCTACGTCTCTGATTGCTGCCTTTGCCTTCAGCCCGGTTTCCCTCTCCTCAAATTCAAGATTACAGGCGGAGGCAGACCAGCTGAGATTCACGTGCCCCTGGACTCTACGTGTCCCTAGGGCAGATGGCTACACTGGCGTTCGCTGTCTAGATTCCCTTTAGTGCCAATGGGGAGAAACGAGCGGCTAGAGCACGATTTATCGGATCTACCTGAGGCGTCTTAACCGAGAGGGAGGTGATCTGCGCGTTGCCAGCACCTATTGCTCTTGGATGGCAGGGGAGTGAAGAAGTCAATGCTGGGAGATGTCTCCTAGTCTATATCATTAAGAGCAGTTTTAAAAACGCTCGGTATCCGCCCTACCCCTGGGAGGATGCTGTCGCTAGACGTGTGCCTTTCTGCTCCCGTYGGGTCGGAGGATTGACAGGCACCGTCCCCGCCAGGCAATGCCACTCCGGGGCGTATAGCTTGCGCTGAGTTTCCCCTCGGTTTGGCAAATCTACCCGCGGTTATTGCTGGGGCATCCGGGCAGCTACCCCTCCACCCGGCGCCCGTGATTCAGCGGCGCGCGTTTCGTCCGAGAGGCGGTGGGAAGCTCGCCGAGACCCACGTGTCCCTCCGCACCGCCAGCCATCCGTGGCCCGTCTGCGGGGCGCAGCCGCTTTCGCGCAGCGGGGTGAGCCGCACGGCGAGGACCCGCCGGGAGAGAAGGGGAGTTATCGCTGCGAGCGAAGGGCATTTCTAGTTCAAGAGCCAGCTGGTTTGCCTCTGGCCAGATGGTCACCGGTTCTAGTCCAAACCTCGGCTCTTGACCGTGCTCCAGCGCRACGATTATGTCTGACTGAACTCGGAGTTTGGCCACCATGTGAATTTAAACGCTCTAGAACAATTTCTAAAGATTATTAGATTAACGTAGCATCCAGCCCAACATCGCACAATGGAGCTTTGAAAAATTTGAAGCGGGAARCAATAGCTTTCAAACAAAGAGAACAATAGCAAGTTCTCTCTAAGAACAAAACACAGAAACTACTAAAACTGGACCGGAATCAAGATGCTGGATCCCATATAGCATAGCAGGAACTTTTAAAACTTACCAAAGCTGAGCTCTGATCTGGATCCTGATTTTGCAAATGGGCATTTTAGAAATAAAAGTGCTGGCTAAAGACATCTCAAGACCTTCTGCTTCTCAAAATCTGGCCTGCTATTGAAATTCTGAGATTTGAGCCAACCTCTGTTAATTACTCAGAGAGATGGTATATGATTATCCAGTATTATATCCCAAACCACTGCCTTAAAATGCAGCCCAGGTTCCCCTTATACTATGCTTCTCCAAAAAGACCTGTGAAAACCTGACAGCAGTGGTAATCTTGTTCAGGTTGCTTTAGTAAAACCGCTTAGCACGGTGGCATCTCGGGACCTAGCTGCCAAGTAAACTGAGTGTCCCTGCTTCGGGGAGGGAGGGGAGGAAGGGGGATCAGGTCTATCGAGGGGGGCACGGCGAAGGTCTGGTACCTCTCTGCTCTAGCTGTCTGCTTTTATTCTGCAGCCAGGTGTCTGTTAAAGCTCCCCAAATCTCTGGGTGTCCTAGAGACAGCTGAGAGAGATCGTGCATGCAGAAGAAAGAAGCCAGCTCTGAAAATCGATCCTGTTTATGTGATAGAGTTTGAGCACCCAAAAAACCAAGGCAACAGAAATCACTAGTTTTCTTATAAAAAGGCAGACCCTATACTCATGAATAGTATATGTTTTAAGAACTAATCACAGGGAACCGATGAAGCATGTTAGCCCAGAAAAGTAGGGGAAAATAAAAGTAAGAGAAATAAAAATAAAATCCAGATGAATGAATTCTACTAGGATGACGCAGGTATATAAAACACAGGCCTCTTAGGAACGAGAAGTACCGCTAAAAGCCAAGGATGTAATTAACTGTCTTGAAACCAGCTCTGGACGTTAAGGTCAAAATGCTGCTGTGAACACATACAAGCCAAAAAAACTCCGAGGGAGCCCAAGCCGGTACAAATCACCCCTAATTCCTGGGGCGGGTCAGGTACACTGATCTGGGAGGAGAGGGTAAATTGTTGGTGTGGACACGGGCTACATTCGCCTACGCCGTCCCGCTGGTTGAGTCTTCCTCCTGCACCACCCCTCCTGCCCTTTGGCAAGGACATCGCGCCCAACGCCGTTTGTGCATCGTCGCTTCTTCGCTTGCGACTCCGAGCGCCCAATTCGGGGCTGCGACGCTCGCGGCTGGCTGCCGTGAGTTTTAAGAAACGGCTCCTGAATGCATCCGTGTCCGGAGCTTGGCCTTGGAGGGGGGATCGTCTTCAGTGCACGTGCACTTCGTTAGTGTTTTGCAGACTGCTAAATGAGCAACAGACACAAGCATGAACACGCATTGTCTGAGCTCGGCTGATCGCACTGTGCGATAAAAGGGAGTGTTAAAAAAACTGCTGTTCTTCAGTAAACATTGGAAAAGAATACCGAAGATTAATTCAAACAGCTTGGATAACTGAAACAAGAAAAACGAGCGCGCTATTTCCAAACATGGGCTACCTTTCTCCAATATCCAGCCAGGAGAACCGTGGGGCACGTGAGCCAACCAAGCTGTAATTCCCTGGATAACGAGGCCTTAATTAAAAACTAAATTGTACATATGTTAAAAAGAAAAGCACAGGGCTCGCTTCAGTCGTAGAGGTCGTGAAATCACAGGCGATCATATGACAAACACTAAATCCAGAAGGGTCCAGAGGACAACTACTCTGCACACACTCACTCAACGCAAGCTGCAAAAAACACTTCTCAACATGCTGTAACAAGGTTAAGGCTTTTCATACAAATAAATAAAGCCACAAATAGCAATACCAAAGAAAGGGAGCAAAGGAATCACCAAGGGCTCTGGTCTTCTGTAGCGGGGGATTTATTCAAGGGAAATGCCTGATTAATTCTGCGAGAGAGGTTATATCCAGTGCTCCCCCAGCCCACAAGGCCTTGCTTCCCCTTTTTGCTCCCCCAACAGCTCCTGCTAATCTGATCTGGAGGAAAACCTCTTTCCTCAGCCCAAATCTGGCACTCATTTTACCCCTCACGTATAATCAAAACATGCCAGCCAGCGCTCGAGATGTTTTTCTTTAATACCACTAGGAGCAATAACACACCATGTTCAACATCCCATCTCCAGCTGCTTCGGAGAAAAGCAAAAAAACCTGTCTCAGACGCCAAACCGTGCAGCGGGGGCACAGGGAGAGGAGCAATTAGCCGGTTCCCATCATCCCCACGCTCAGCGGTGGGGCGGGTTTCCCGCGGCGCAGGGTCCCGGCCGCGGCAGCGCTCCCGCGGCGCAGGATCCCGGCCGAGGCGGCGGCCTGCCGGTCCCAGCCATCGCCGCCGGGCACAGCCGCCGGCGAGCTCAGCGCGTCGCTCCCGCTTCGCGGACGGGTCCCGCGGCGTCCCTGGGCGCTGGGAGCGGGCGCGCTGTGGTTTATCCCCCAGCGCACGGCAGACGCCGGGGCTCAGCCGCGGACATCTGCTGAGGACCCGCTCCTCCGCTTCCGCGCTGTTTTTCCCGCTAAAGAAGAACAGCTTAGAGGAACAGCAGCAAGAAAAGCAATCAGAGAACAGTTATATGTAGGGAGCCAGGTGCGTCCCCCTGCTAGCGAGAGCGCTGGCTTCCAAWTAGAGAGAAATGACATTGCTGCCTCGACAGCGCTGACCCGGCCAGGGGATGTTGTTATGCACAACTTGCCTTCGGAGACGCTGAATGCGGCTGCTAATTAGAGCCCGGAACAAYGTTTAACGAACTTTCTTTCCCTTTTCTTCTTTTGGCCGGAGCCTCGCAAGCGCTTTTCATTCGGAAGGGCCGCCAGCCCGCCTGCCGCTCAGCGTGGCGCTTGGGAACGGCGGCGCGACCGGCGGCGGGGCTCCTGCGAGAAGAAAGCTGCCTCTGCGGAGCCGGGATTCCTGGGCATCCTTCGCCCTTGGAAAAAGGCGGCGTTCCTCGCCTGCTTATTGCAGCCAACGGGGGCGACTCGGAGCGACAACCGCCCAAGCCGCCCGCGGGGACGGGCAAACCGGGGCGCCGGGCGGACCGAGCGCTCCCYGAGCAGCTCCCCGAGCAGCTCCGGTCGGCCCCGGGAAACATTGCGCGCTTGAATCCRCGAGGACCAAAAGCCAGTTTTGCGCCGCGCTCCGGAGGCAGCCGTTCCGGGCGGCAGGCCGGGTGCTTGCCGCAGGCAAATACGCTGGAGACAACGGTGCCCAAAGCTCCCCTCCGCCTCCGCCACCACGTGCAACTGGTGGACGGGGATTTTCTGTCCCGGTTACTTAGCGGTGAACGAAGGAGAGACACGAGCATCACTTTTAGGGATGGATTTGGGGCTCCAAGTGATACAGCTGGATCTTCCTCGGGGGGTTTGCCCCCGGGCAGATCCGCTCACGTATCTATAAATGGAGAAGGGGCTGTTTTTCTCCCTCTTTGGACGTCAAGGGAGACTTTGTCGGCGAGTCGTGCCAAGCGGCGAACTCCAGATAAACTCTCCTGCCCCCCCGGCTATGCGGCAGCCTGGCGTTTCCCACGCTCCCAGGGCCTTTTCCCTCCTCCGCGCCATCGTGCTCCCGGGGGGGATGCCGAGAGACGCTTTGCCGGCAGCCGCTTCCCTCACCTCTCCCAGGTACGCGTCATTCCCGGTGGGAATGGCGTGGCCTGAGCCAGAGGAAAGAGGCCTCCTGGAGGTACAGGTATCCCTCCCACAACCGAGCCGTGGGATTTGAAACGCTCTGCCCAGCATATCCTTAAACAAACCCACGAGAGGAGCCAGAACCGCCCCAAACTTTCTCCTTCAGCCTGTAATTTTCAGACAACAGGCTGATCCTTTCACTTCTCCAGCGGCGAGAAGAGAAAGGCAGAGAAATGGAAAAACCCTTTATAGAAATATCAGCTGTTCCTCCTCATTCCCACCCCCAGTTCTGTTTTTTGACAAGTTAAAGTGAGGCCATAACTTATTCTGCTTTGTTCGACAGGGCTAATCACACGTGACTCTAATCACTCATGATGTTTTATTGATTTTAAGCACATTTAATCAGAAATTGGCTCCGAGTTAGATTCCTGCTAATTACCGAGAAGCAGCATTTTGAATGACTTCACAATTGGGCTGCAGATTAGAATGGACAATATGTACTAAAATAATGATTCATGCATTCAGCTCCCTGGATTTATTTTGTTTATATTGGATTTTTTAAAGACATAATTCTGCATATGGGCAAGCAGCATTTAAAACCCTTAACAAAATGGGCTTAATTTAACCGGAGAGGCTTTAGCCAGAGATGGGCTGCGTGTGGAACAGTTTATCCCTTGCAAATGTAATTCCTTCTCTGAAGGGCATCGGAGGTGCCTTGCCCTTCGTCAGAGCATGCCCGGGCGGCCGCGGCTGCTGCGCGGGGCCTCCCCTGCCGTCCCTGCTCCTGCTGCACGGGGACGATTCCGGTTAAGAGGACCTGTCGGCACACGCGGCACGGTCCAGCGGTTGCGCTGCYGCGGAAGGAGCCCGGCGCTTTGCAGGATCGGGCTCTTGTACCGAATCCAGCAAGTTTTCCCATCCTGAAGCTGGGGTGAGCTTTCGTGGTACCGTCCCTGCACTGCCCTGATTCCCAGCCCCGAATCCTCCCCAAAATGCAAAAGCCTCTGGCATCCCGGCTGCTCCTTAAGGCCAGGGTGCCCCAACCTCCAGAGGAGCCCAAGCGAGCAAAATAGCCGCATCAGCCTGGAAAGGAAGGAGACACTTGCATTTTTGGGGCAAATTGCTTATAGGCACTACTGATGTGACCTGGGGTGGGAGGTGATCACATGGGATAATACCTAGCTTCCGCTGTTCACATGAGCCTCGTTTTGTTTGATTTAGGACCTCATGCTGTCCGGAAGAGAGAAAGAGGAGTCGAAGAGTGAGTGGTCAGTCCTGCATGACCGTTTCGCCCCGCGGGCAGCGCTYGGCGGGCTTCGAGACAGCCGGAGCGCGATGGACGGGCACAGCAAGGCCGGCGAGACCCTCGGTAGCGGGACTGACTTCATACCCTGAAATGGAGACTGGAGAAAGCAACYTGCTGAATTCAGCCTCCAACATGAATCACAGCTGCTGAACCAATCTTTCAACATCAAAGCGTCAGAGAGTTTACATTTCCAGAAAATGTTCTCAACCTCAGGAAAAAAGCTTTCTCGCTCAAAATCAGATTATTGCCAGTTACACCCTGGTAAGTGATTTCTACTTTTTTTAGTAACCAAGGGTGCCTCATCTCCATCACTTCCTGAGCAGGCGATCTGTGGCAAAAAGTGACTTTAAATACTCCAGTGAAATTGCTCATGCTCACAAGCAGATGTGGCCAAGCATGGTCCGTTCCTCACTCTGCAACTGCTTCCCATGCACAACTTGCGTTGCCTCTCTGGAAACACCGTGCACAGAGCAACAGCCGAGCCGGAGGCCTGCAGAGAGACTACTAGCAGACAGGCTGGGCTAGAGACTGCTACGAATTTGGACTGGTAGCAAACTTTCCTTCTAAATGGAAACACAACGCTTCCATTTCTCTCTCTGCTATTTTACTTTTGTTGGAAAACAAGAAGCCACACTGGGGAAGGATCCTGCAGTTTTCAGCTAGAATTTTCAAGTTCTTAGTTGCAAAGTCAAAATTTTCCATGGAAAAAAGAAAAACCTATTTTCCAGCACAGCATACTTAATGTAATCTTGCCAGCCCCTGGTTTTCGTACAGAAACAAGTTCAGAATGATGCACAGAACAGTCTGCAATAACCAGTGTCTGAAAAGCATGCAACAGCTCTGAAGTCTTCCTTTCTGCTCCCACTCCTTTCCGCAGGTCCCTGACACTATGATTCAGTGGGTGGAACTAGCTCACGAACGATGTGAAACCTCAGCTTCACGGAAAGCTGGGAAATTCACCCCAGATTCACCACTGGCTTCCCAAGGAACCAGCCTCCAGCCCTGTGGCAATTCATTTATTATTGAGAAGTGATAGAATTTTTAGTCTTTTAGTGTTGTTGCACCCCTTGAATATAATATAGAAAGCCTCTGCCCTTTATGTAGGCCTCAGATAATAATAAATCCAGGGTGCAGTTCTGACCTTGTCATGCTTCCCCACCACCCCACAGCTCTTCCCATTCCCCACAGTACCACTTTTTTATCGCTGCAGAACAGGATTTAGAGCATCCCACCTTCCTGTAGCTTCACAGGTCATAAAAAGGAATCATCTGTTTGAGGTGAGTCCCTTTATTTATTCTTTCTCTCTTTTTTCTTTTTCTTTCTTCCTTCCTTCTTTTGTTCATTTGTTCACTCATTCTTTCATTGGTTCTTTTGTTCTTTCCTTTGTTCTATTGTTCTTTTTGCTCTTTTGTTCTTTCATTTTTCCCTTTGCATGAAAAAATAGATTTTACATATGTTCTGCAAAAGCAAGAGGTCTAGCTTATCTGCCCTATCTGACATGCCGCTGTCTACAATGATATCAAGGGTTGCAAAAGTGTTATGTTACATGGTCACACAGTGCCCTGGTTGTGGGACTTAATAGTTCATAAACTGAGTGCTGGAGGAAGACTTGACTTCTTCCTGAGAACTCAAAGTCAGGTTTTCTATTTTCAACTCCACCTTATATCCCTTCAAAATTGGCTTGAAGGTCTTTCCAGGTCGTCAGAAGACAAAGACACAAAGAACATAAAAGTATAGGTACTACCAATCCAACTTTCATTGAAAAGAGCTTTATAGAGAAAGCCACCTGGTCAAAGGACACACAGCCATAACAAATCAGGTTGCAAGGGACCTCAGAAGATCATTTAATCTGATCCCTGGCCTGAAGATCAGCTTGACTGTGCTGAAATTGCTCACTGGATAGCCTCACTAGCATGTTACGTGGCAGCTGTTTAATCACAGCTACATTGCTAAAGCAGGCAGGAGCTGGAAGTGAAATAAGATAGCTAAAATGACAAGGYAAGGAAAACACAAATTGCTGAGGTTGGATTTTCATCAGATAATTGATAATAATATTCCTAATCCCCAGAGAAGATGCATTAGAAGGAGGTTTTAATGATAAAGATGTCATAACTTTGGATTTTTGGTTTCTCTCAAAAGACAGCACTTCCTAATGTCTGATACCACCTAATTCTGTGTTCGGGGTGGAGTCAGAAAAAAGGAGACCCCACCGTGAACATCGCCGTGGCTCTAGGCGAAGCCTCGTGCTTCCCATCCGCTGGCCCTGCCTAGAGCCCAGCCGGGTGGGCACGGCGCAGTGGTGGAAAGCCTCAGTACCACGAACATCTTCACTGAAGGTTATTCTGGCCAAACCTAACATCAGGTGCGATTTTGTCATTGCAGGCAACATAGTGAATGTGTGTTTATGTGAAACCTCGCTCGTGCTGTCCCACGCCTCTGCCGCATGTAATGCGCGCTGCTGTCTGGGGCATGGGCCGTGCAGGACACTGGTAATAGGAGGAAGGAGTCCACTGGCCTGATTTCCCATGGGCTGCTACTCACCTTACAAGGACCAGAGCGCCGTGGTACCCTGTAGCAGCATGACATGAACCTGGACAGCAAGTTCTTGCTCCAAGCTTCCGCAAAGGGCACCTATATCCCTCCACTGATGGCAAGGAGAGCGCTTGGAAAACGGTTTCCCTAAGCTGAACTTATTCTTCATGACTATCCCCAGGAAAAGTCCAGCAGAGACGTTACCTTTCTGTGCCTCGCTGGCGCCTCTTCCATACATCACGGGGAAGGCAGGAGCGGAAAGCCCTGCGAATAGGAACGGGCTCTTGTGTTGTTGCTTGAAAGTACGTGTCTATCCTCCACCTGACAGGACAAATGTTCTCTCTACGTGAGGGCAGGTTCGCAGAGGGAGGTCGTATCTCCTGTCAGACTAACTGATGTAGCAAGAAGATAAAAAAGAAACAGAGGAGTGATCCTCTGAAACACTTTTCCCATGTGAAAGCCATGCAAAGGGGATTCTCCATAACCTATAAACCCTGCCGTTTCCAGCGTTATTGGGTGTAGGTGTTCACAGCCCTGAAACATGTTGCTTTAGTAGTTTTCTGAATGGACGCAAGAGGCAGAAAAATAAATCTGTGTTCTTCCACACTGATTGACTCCATTTTCAACTTCAGAGTCTTCAGTGAAAAGTACAGGCTTGAAATTATTCTGAAGTTACAGCACCTACAAGACTTTTACCAGATGGAAACCTGAGAAAAGATTACTTCTCAGATGCATTGCTCATTTGTTCAGAGTAATTAGTACATGTAGAAACCAAAAATAGACCCTTTTGCTTTGATCCTCTCCAGTTGGATTCTGCGCTTGACGACCCAGAGCACATGTCTCAATATTCTGCACTTAAATTGCCGCAGCTCTCCTTCAAAACTCAACCACCTTTTCATATGTTACCTACCAAAACGCCAATGGAGATAAGCTCAGTCAAAGGACACCGGTGAGTGTCAACCTGCCACAACCTCTCACTTTTTGTATCCTCATGGGGTAAAGAAATCACAGTTAGGCTCACTCACAAAATTTGAAGTGCCTCAATGATAAGTCTGTGCTGTTCTTCTCTGGTTAATTAACCATCTATTAAAAAAAAACCTGAAATGAACAGCTAAGTTCCTTGCGGTTTGCTGAAGTCAATGGCAGCCCTTTCTTTGACGCTACTGGATTTGGGATTAGCCTGTTCTGTATAGCCTCAGGCGAGGAAGACAACCGATTTCCAGGAGAAGTGGCTGAAGAGCCGAGCAGATGGGGACAGGGAAGAGCTTGGCAGCAGGAGGCTGTGCGTGTGCGTGCGCAGAGGGGAGAGCTGGCAGCAGGAGCGACACGAGGGGGTGCCAGGGGAAGACAGAGCGATGGGCTACATCAGAAATAATATTACCGAAACGACCGAAGAGACATGGGCTCCTGCGTCTCAGCTGATCGCTCTGAAAGGGGGGTGATGGTCGCACAGCCCCAGGCTGCCTGAGCACCCACACGCCTGCCTTCCTGCTCAAACAYGCCTCGGCCAGAGCTGCCGCTGGAGACCGGGAAGGAAATCCTCCCCAGGGCTTGGGGGCCAAAGGAGTCTCTGGAGAGGTGGTAGAAGCTCTGATGAGCTCAAAAGGCTGCAGCCGTGTCCCGCCCCCCCCCCCCCCGAGGCACCATGTGTTTCAGGGTGGGGGTGCAGCCGCACAGCCTGCCCTCCCCTGCCACCGCACTGAGCCCTGAGCAAGCTAGGGCTAAGATGACATAGAAATGCATAGGGCAAACTGATGGCCTCTTCCTCCCCATTGCCCGGTGACGATGTCTCAGCCAATGCTTCGCGCTGAGCCCTGTCCCTCCGAGCCCCTCGCAAAGAAGCCTGGCAGGGGACCTGGGGGGCACCCCCTTGCCGAAGAGGGGCGCTTGGGTTCCTGGCTGGAGGTTAGGAGACCCCCAAGGATCGCACAGCACTTCGTCCTCACCCTGGTGGTGAACCGGGGAAAGGCAGGCGTGAGCTCTGGTCCTCAGCTGAGGAGATGCAGGGCCATTGCGGAGTCACCTCCTAAGCGGAGGCATCACCACCAGTATCAGCAGGACGTCTGGTTACCACAGCGTTGGTGACATTTATCTGACCGCAGGGTCTTCCACGTTGTCCTGCCGGACAGGCTGCAGGTGGTGGGTTTTGGAGGGCACGGATGTCATGGGCACAGTGGATATTTAGTGACCTTAAAGGCTGAAGACTGAAGGGAAGGAAACATAAGACAAATAAATGTCCTTGATTTGCACAAAATACAGTCCCAAATACAACCACCAGCAAATATAAATATTCCATCTACCCAAATACTGAGTGCTCTGTCGGCCAGTCAGTGGAGGGCAATGCTGCTCACACCGGCCAGATCGCTGCTAAAATGTTCACGTCCAGGGACAGGTTTAAAAAAAATCTCATTCTTTATGCTGAGCATTAGAAATGATATCCTGAATTAGAGATTAGGGCTAATACTGTACATTATTTTCAGCAAAGGATTAATTAAACCTCAATATTTCTCAGAGGTAGCTGGCAGAAAAGAATCCATTCTTTTCAGTGAAATCTGAATTAGTAATAAGTTTCTCATTTGTTTCTAAACTTGCTCCATGGTGGAATGAAATGTAAGCTTGGAATTGCCTCTCGCAATTGCGTTAAAATGCGTAATGATAATAATACTAATAAAGATTAGTTACCTCCAAAGGTGGTCGGTGCCAAATACTGCTCCTCCCTTTACAGGTCCTCCCTTTGCTTTGGCTGTCCTCCCAACACACCCGACTTCCCACGAGATCCCAACCATTACCAGAACTGTTTGCTTTGCCCTAAGACTCAGTCCCTAATGTGACAACAATGTCCCACTTAGCAGTCTCCCAAGCGAGCTCGGCAGTGGTTTATTTCTGAAATTCCTTGGACTGGAGGAGAAGCGGCACCGAGAGCGCGGCGCGGCGAGTGCAACCAAGTCCAGCCCTGGTGTATATTTAGCAAGTGGAGGGGAGATGGAGAGGGAGAGACATCTGATTTTTGCTTCAACACAGGAGACAGGACTATGTGTTTTGCTGAGACTGGCTGTAAACGGGGCAAGCAGGGACGGGGAGCAGAGCCCCGGAGGTGCGATGTTGGTTGTCACTGGCAAATGTCTCCGGGGGGATTTTCCCAGGAAAGGAGGACAGCTGTAACCAGAAAGCCACAGTCACTCCTGTATGGGGCATCTCCGTGATGGCCACGGCCAGGGCTGGCAGCATGTCCCCCCTGCACGGGCAAGTCCCGGTGCTTCGTGCACGCAGCGGTACCTCCACGGCCCCAGCGAGATCTGGGAATCTCCATCTGTTTCACCGTGAGGTGTTTCCTATKGTTTCTCGGCTTTCTCCAGGGGCAGACCGTACAGTTCAAACAGCTGGGGCTGCCTTCAGCYGCTTGCTTGGCCATCCCCAAATCTGCTGTTTCTTGTTTGGGCTTGTTTAAACTCGCCTTCTTCCTGTTTGCCTTTATTCTGCTTTTCGTCATCAAAGTCCTGATTGGGCTGCTGAGGGCTTTGGAGACCTGGAGGGCTTCCATGGGTCTGGCTTGTATTAGAAGGGGGCAATTTCCCAACTGCCGGCTGAGGTTCAACATTCCCGGTCTCCTTCGCCTTGCTGAGGAAATCCAGGGGCAAGGATACTGAGCTGTGCAAAGACATAGTGCGTTTACATCAAGATGAAACAGCCATGGGGAAATTTTGACCAGACCAGCTGCTTTGCTTGGACTGAGTTGGTTGTCGTTAGCATGTCTGGAGATCAGATTTTGGGCTGGGGGAAGCAGGTTTGCTCAGGGCCGGTCAACTTCAGTGGGCTCAGGGCCACCTCTGCTCCCAGCTGGGCACGTGGGGCTGGACTCTCCAGCGCTGACCGAGGAAGCCCAGAACAGAAAGAGATGGAAGAGCTGGGCTGGTCTTTTCAAATCCGGAGCTTCTCGAGTGGGACTTGCTGGTTACTCCCCACTGCCAAAACACCTCTGGCCACAGTCACCAWGAGAAAGCTGCAGTGTTTCATTCCTAACAGAGTGAATCCATCAACCATCTTTCTTTACACTCCCATCAGACTAAAGATCCTTGGGGTCTCCTGTGGTGCCTCTTTGGAGACTGGTGCCTATAGGGACTGAAGCACTATTCACAATTAACAATTAACCCTTTTTGAAGTAAGATAACAGATAAACTAAATGCCACCATCAAATCAGTACATGCAGTATGCTGCCGGTCTGACAAGAACAGCCCCCAAAATGTCTTTATTTAGTTTTTTTTTTTTTTTCTGCCAGGGTTTCGCATTTCATAGACCAATTAAGTACAAAAACCTCAAGTTTAAGAGTGTCAAAGGGTTACTATTTTTGAAAGCAGAGGGCCAAGCAAACAACAATTTTGAAAGATCCTATTTTGTTTGCACTATGGCCTAATGAAATACATTATCTTTTGTCATACTTGCACAGCACTCTAATTTTTTTCCAGCTAGGCGCTGAAATTAGTACCTTGCTGCATCTTTGCATTCTCTTCATTTTCCAAGAAGAGGCTGAGGCAGGTCTGTTGGCTTTTTGCCCACCAGACACACTGTTTTTCCAAAAGGGAGATCTATATCCAAGCACATGCTCTTCAAGACCTCATTTGCAAGACTCCGATGCGATGCAACTGCAGCCTTGCTTTTATTGAMCCGTAGCTCTAAACCTCTGCCTGCTCCAGGTCCTTTCCAAGCCCCAAATGCGAGGGCTCCCCAACCTCCATGCTCCTGTGAAGCTGCAGGTTGCTCCTGGCTCCGGGCAGGCTCACGCAGCCCTATAAACTTGCCAGCACTGAGGAAAAGGGGAAAGCAGAAATAGCCCATGAATTAACCTCATTTCATGCTGGAGTTTAATAGGTGCAAACAAGATTCAAGTTCACTGTGGCAACAGGACTCTGCCTGGGTCCAAACAGCCCTGCTTGCAGCTTTGCAATGCTCCCTCCTTGCAATCGCAGCCCTGTGCTCACAACCTTGTAAAAAATCCCCCCTTGCAATCATAGCCCCGTGCTTGCARCTGTGCAAAAATCTCTCCTTGCAGCCACAGCCCTGCGCTCGCAGCCTTGCAAAGCTCCCTGCTTGCAATCCCAGCCCCGGGCTTGCAGGCGCTGCGAAGGGGYGCTCCTGCACAGCCCTGCCTCGCTGAGCTGATTTACGGGTCCGGAGTTTTCTGTACCTGGGGGTGAACGCTGCTGCGTCATGTTAAACTGCATCACAGTGCCCAGTTTTTGACAGACTTTTATAAACCCTAGGTGCAAGGCATGCCCACAGGACTAAACGTTTGCAGGTCTTTGCATCTTTATTTAACTAGAAACACTAATATAGGTCAAAGTAAGTGACCGTTCCCCAAGCCAGTACCAGCACCAGAATTATAGTATAATAAACATCATAAATCTGGCTTTTGCCCTTTGCAGTTTCAGTGCAGCTCAGATTAATCAGAGAAGTAAAATGACATGAAAAACAATATTTCATTTACAAAATGCAATTGCTTATATATGTGTGCTGTACTTCCAGCTCTAAACAACAGTCACAGTATGCTTCATAAGTTGGAGGTGGGCTTGCTACCTGGTAGTCATCAATCCAGCATCTCCTCGTCCTCATCGAATTCGTGCTAAAGCTTCAGGGACACAGCTGCAGCTTGTCCCACACTGCAACCATCAGAGAACCCAGCTTTTCCCTAAGCTCCCCGCTGCAGCTAGAGGAGATGCAAAACCAAAGCCCATCTGGCAAAGGTACAAAGACCTCTTGTATTCCCAAGCTCGTGTGACACCAGGAGAGTGAGCAACCCAGCACGGGTGAAGCCCACAAGTAAAAGTAACACGGAAAACGGAAAGCTGAGCTTTCCAAGTGACAGACGTACTGTCACGCACAGGCAGGGCCTGGCTGAACCTGGGAAACGTTTCCTTCGGATACGTCCCAGCTGCTGATCACACCACAACCACAACAGCTCTGCAGAGAAGAAGGGCAAGAACGAATCCTCCCGCAGGCGAGCTGCCCCTGGGCACGGGGAAGGCTGTGCCGCACCGTCCAGCATGGCGAATAACCCCTCACTCCCAGAGACCCTGCGGCTCTGCTGGGAAAAAATCTGGAAGGATGCCATGCAAACACAAATTGCAGCTGAAATCTCCCCGTGGCTCCCGCGGAGCGGCTCTGTAACGTGCCTTGCCTTCTCCGCAGATAACGGCCAGCTGCACTGCGGTGGGCCCGGCTATGCAATATTAATTGGAATTGCCCATGTACCTCACGTCTAGCAGATACTGCATTTTAATAGGTGCCATCATGCAATAAACCTTGGCGGCGTGAGGAGGGAATTCTGCAACGCCAGCGCTTTTGGCAAAAACCACAAGATGGCGATGCGATAGAAATTTCCGTGGCGAGAAGCCGCGCTTCGGCCTTGCGCCGGGGGCGGACGGAGGGAGGCACGAGCCGCTCTACGGGCTCGCGCTGCACGTCCGCTGGGCCGGCCGCGAGAAAGCAGAAAGGGCTTACGCAATAACAGCAGCTTTACGTTATTTTCTTTATTTGTGCACACGTACATGAGCTCTCTATGTAGCGTGCATTTTAAAACATCCAAAGCACAGCACATTTTGCAATTTTTCTGTATGAGTGGCTGTCTAGAAATCTCCGGTTAGACCACCAGCTAAACAGACCCCTGTCCGCATGCAGTGACAATACAGTAAACGGCACGGYGCTTTGGAGTTCACTTCACCACGGTCATTTTAAGAAAGCAGCTTTCCTTTCGCTAGCAAAATGCGCAGTTTCCCAAGAGATTTGTCACTCATTTACAGCCTTGCAGAAAGAAATTTTGCAACAAAGTGAAAWATTAATTAAGATTTTTAATTAAAATATATAGAGGCATGGCAAAGTGAGAGGTGGCTGATGCATCGTATTTAGTAGGATTCCTTTTACCCTCCAAGCTCACACCTTCCCTGGGTATAGTGCGACTGGGACATACAAGTTGGATGTCAGGCCAGATCTGAATATTGCTACTTTTAAAAACCTAGTTTATCGCCTTATTTTTGCTTTAMAGTCTTTCCCCCTTTCTGAAAATATATATTCCATAGGCAGAAATGCAGCCCCTTTATTTTTTTTAAATAAATAAATATTGGACAGTCCTATGGACAGATTTAAGTTCTCCGAGTTTTCCGCAGTGCTGCTCTGCCCCAAGGGGGCCTGTAGGGTTTTAGAGAGAAAAAACATCTTTAGGAATGGGCAAGGCTGCAGCATGGCAAAGGCAACTTTACCTGCCACCGGGGAACCAAAAGCATGTTTCTTTTTGGGGAAGTTTTTCCACAGTCCCATTAAAAAATGGCCTCTCTTTTCTTTGGGTCACCCTGTTCTCGCCCGGCTCCCGCACCGGGGAGCGCGGCCCCGGCCAGCGCCGTGGAGGCGGCTGCATGCGTCCCCTTCCCTGCCCGGGGAGGCAATACTGCTATTGCCAACCCGAAATTTGGGGCCAGCAGCTGTGCGGCGGCTCCTGCCTGGTTTACAGCACCAGTCAAGCAGAATGAGTATAAAGCACCTACTTTTGGGCCCACAACTCAATGAGGAGTGCACAAATCCAGCCTCAAACTTCGCTCATGAAAACGGGGGCTGAAATTTAAACTCCCCCTTGAAAACCTGCCCTTTAATTTGCTGCTCAAAAGGTGGATAGTTTGGGGAGATTCATTTTTCCTCTAGTTTATATATAACTCGCTAACCTTTTTATTTTTTTAAATGAGCTTACTATGTCCAATTTAAGTCAAAATTTAATGATCCCTGCAGTAATTCATTTAAGAATACAGCTTCAATAAATGCCGTGGCATAAGTCAGGGAATAACCGTCCTTGTCTGCAGCACAATGATTAATCAACTTTATGAAAATTAGGATTGGCTGAGGAGATTTGCATAAAATAAGAAGACTCGTAAACTTCTCCCAGCCTAAAATGACTCCGAGCTGTTCGGTCCCCCCGAGACCAGACTCCCAGGCTCTCCCTCCCAGCCACCTTCACGTCCCTGGGGACCATGTGCATCCAGTGCCTGGTGGCTCTGGGTCACCTCGTACCTGATTAAAAACCATCGATATTGCTGAGCATGGATGAGCAGGTTGCCACACCGGGGCAGCACTTTGGGAAGGAAGGGGTCGTGGGAAATGTCCTTATTACTGTTGTTTTAAGGGGTGTCCCTCAATGCTCTGTGGTGGAGACACTTGCCCAGCGTTATTCTATGGTGGAGCTGTGGATGGCAGACGTCAGGGGAGGTTTAGTTCAAGCCAGCGAAAGCCAAAGCAGCTCAGGCCGCTCGGGCAGCGCTGGACCCATGGACGTGCCCACGTGCAGCGAGCTGAGCCCCACGGCCCTCGCGGTACTGGCGCGATGCCCCGCTGCGCAATGCTGGCTGGCCGGGAGGGACCCATTCGCTTTCCGGATCCAGCTAGCCGCCGCTGTGATTTGTGTGCATCCCTCGGTGCATATGGGCCTGCTGAACTTTCCCTCCATTTCAAACATCCCTGGATAGCGCCGGCAAAATGAACGGAACAACCATTTGTCTCTTTTTTTCGAGAGCCTTTATGATGATGGACGAGGAACCTTTTACATCGTTCACCAGCTTGCAAACAAATTAGCTACCTTCGTCACCTTCCCCGATAGCAGAGCTGGTGAGCGGCGCCCCGGCAAGCTGTCAGGGCAGGGTAACGGGTGCGCGGGGGTGCCGAGCCAGGCAGAAGTGTTTCATTGGACATTAGCAACTAAGTTTTCTGGAAATAAAATATCAGTGAAGTCACATGCTGAGGGCTTAAGTGTCCATGCATTAACCAGGATGGTTGCAGTCTCATGGAGCAATTTGGGCTATGGCCATGTAGGGTGGTCCATGAATTCTTACTCATTTTAATGGATGTTGGGCATCCAAATCCCTTTGGTGGGACTGAAAAATCTCATCCCTAATTTCTATGATGTGCCTCAGTTCCTCACATGTAGCACTTGCAAGAGCCAGCTCTTACAGAGAGCACTGAGAAGCGTGATGAAAGCATTACTGGTGTTACCAGTAACAATCATTCACTTCCTTAGGAGATCAGAGTGTAAAGCACAGAAAGAAAGGTCCAGGCCTGCCGAGGAAATGACAGGCAGATGAGTATAGCTGGCTCCCCATCCACCAGCAGAGATTTCAGCCCAGAAATAGAAGAGCCCTCGTGCTGCAGCCCACCAGGAGCCCTGTGGTCATGACCACGCACACCAACGGCGCTGCAGCCCTCGTGGCTGCAGAGGAGGGTGATATCGATTAGTGCAGCATCTCCCGCTAACGGCCCTAGTGAGGACGGCGACGCTAAGCACCAACCTTGCGAGACGGCGAGGCTGCAGTAGCTGACTCAAAGTTAATGGGAAGGCGTTCTGCAGCACTGCCTAACGGGTCGTCCCCGCTATCCACCATCCGCAGGGCTCCTAACAGCAGGCCACCRCTCCAAGCAGGACGGTTCAATAACGCAGTGGATCACCACCTGCAGTGCAAAGATAGGAGGAGGTAAAAATACTTTACAGGGTGCTTAAAAGAAAAGTCTACCTGAAAAATTTATGTTAAAAAATAGCACAGCATTGGGGAAAAAAAMCCGTACACACATATATACCCTTGAAAAAATTGCTCAGGGTAGGCACGCTAGAAATGAGGCACCAAACCGTTTTCATGTATAGTAAACAATTTGGTATCTCCGTCACCTGCAACATTTGGAAATGAGCCCTTTAACATAGCAGCGTTTCAACACGCACCCAGCCAGCCGGTTCCTGGGGACAAGCACAGGGAGGTTTTGTGCATAAATGATGAGAGCAGGGAAGGGGCTGAGGATTAGGTGGCATCGTCCCAGAGTCGGGGCACTGCAGACAGAAGAGTTTTCTCCCCACTCGGTGGAAAAGCAAAGGGGACAGACAGGAGGGAAGCAAGTCACAGTACCCGATCCTTTGTCTTCTGGCTGGCTGAACCTGCATTTCCTCGACAGGGAGCGGGTAGAGTTGAGCAATGTCAAATTACCTGTAGAGAGAGAGGAAGGACTGGGTGATGTTCTCTGCGGAAGTGGAAAATTCTGCATAATTAAACTTGATCCTTGAAAGAAGCTAAACACACTTGGAAAAGACAGCCCGAACTCTGGAGTTACAGTAGCTGATCCACAGAGAGGAAGGATGGTTTTGTGGTTAAGGCACTTAGCTGTGATCTGAAAAATCTGGGTTTAATTCCATCAGCCGCAACCTCCCTGCCTGCTCTTGGACAAATCACTCAATATCGTTCTGCCCAGCTCACTATATAAAACAGGGCTAATAGTTCTGCCTTTTCAACAGATAATCCTTCCCCTGAAGAGTTTATGCTTTCTGTTAAGCTTACAAATTGCAAACTGAAGCAACAAGTTTCAAGAGCAATTCACCTTGATAATAATAGCAACATTTTCTATTCCTTTGTGGAAGAAGCCGAATTCTCTGCTTAAAAGCAGCATGTATTATATCTACAATCTACTCTTCCTTGTGGGTCGGGAATTGAAACCAATTTATACATGTAAGAAAAAAATTGCAGCCCCCAAACTGCTTAATTAGCTTGGTAGCCAGAGAGCACGGTGCAGAATACCCCGTGTTAGGGCCCTCTCCAGCCAAATACGGTCCTGCGGGGAACTTGGCATTCCTTCCAGGCTGCGTGTCAAGGAGACTAAGAAACTTTACATCAACACAACATGGATTTTCCTTCTACCAAACTACTATGCAATCTGTAATTTTTAACCTCACAAGTTTGAGATTGTACCTTAACATTTGCAGGAAGCAGATGGCTTCTGCATACTGCCAACCTGTTGTTACAAAAGCATCTTCCAAGAATTGTTTTCTACCCACAGTCGCTAACCATAATTAACCTTTCATATGATTTAATAAACAGRAAAAAATATTTGCCATCTCATATTAATAAAGAGAGCTCTTTAGGACATTTTTTTTTCCTTCTAGAACATAGAAGCTGCTGTAATTTTTTTGTGCACATTTTTTGTTGGCTTTCAAACTATTTCGGCGTGTAGCTTACCTATGCAGATTAAAGCTGCGAAGGACTGCGCCATAATGGAGGAACAAAGCACCTTCTGGCACAACGCAAAATGACCTCTTACTTAAGCTAAAAAAAGAAAAAGAAAAACAAAAGAAAGCGAGGAGAGCCTGCGAAGCCTGGGGCAGGGATGGAAAGCCGAGCTCACGCTGACAGCCCCGGCGTTATCGAGGGAGCCAGCCACATTTTACACCTTTCCCACTATTACGATTTTTATGCCTCATATATTTCTAAGTGATAATAATAGAGTCCTGTAGTGCTTTGACCTTTTCAATATTCGGAAACTTTACTGACCGGTCATTTTTGGATGGAGGGCTCTTTATATATACATATCACAGTGACAGACACCTTCAAAGTGCCTAAGATAAGTGCAAAGTATTACTGTTACGATGATTTCACTAATGAATGAAAATGAAGATGTTGGCTAAGACTTTACCCCATATTATGGGGGAAATTAAATGATAGAAGTAAGTAAAAAGCTGGCATGGGGGACCAAAGTATGTCTCTCAGTTCCTGATGGGTAGTTGCTTTGGCTTAGGATATCAAAGGCTTTCCGAAGAGCTGAAACTATAAAGGAAATATTCTCTTGGCTTAACCAATTTCCATAATGGGGATTAGGGAACACTCTCCCTGCTAGGACAGGAGAACTTCTGTTTTAATTAATGTTTCTTGTGACTGTTGAGTGGTCATCATCCGTTAGTATGATAATGCACCCTTGGAATTACAAATACAATTATGATGATAACTGCTTGGCTATTAAAAAAAAAAAACATATACACACAGAGAAGGACCCTGGTGCTGCCCTGACCGTGCAGCTCCTCCGAGTTGCAGCCTTGGAACCAAGTCCCGGAGACAATCCCAGTTTTGCTGTTTTGTCTCTGGTGTCGCCGGTGCAGCAGGGTTCGCCGAATGCTGTTTCGTTCCCGTTTGCCGTCAGCGTGCTGCCAAGATTAAAATGGATCAGCTTGAATTAAAATGGATACACACAAATTTAATGCAAGCCTAAGGAGATTGACTTTGTAGCTGAAAACCAAAAGTGGGCAACTGCATCATCACCACGGATTTTTTGTTTGTTTGTTTACTTTTTTGTTTTCTGAGTCTAGGAATAAAATGAGCAAAAACATAGTTCTCAGATAGGCAAGTGTTTTTACTAAAGATAAAATCCCAGGCTTTATACGTAATGTACACCTGGAAACTCCCAAGTACTTGTAGTCCTTTTATGCATCCTAATACCACCGCGGACATTGACCAATGTATTTGTTTGCCTGAATACAGCAGAAACACCATTTTGTTAAAACTGCCATTTCTTTCATTATTTTTACAATTCTTCAGTAGTATCAGACTGTGGATACACATCTTTCTTTGCTTCATTTTGAGATAAATTTGCCCAGGTCTTGTTTTAAAGATTTTTTTTTTTACAGATTTGCTCTAGATTAGCACARCTATTTTTTATTTGTTCCTGTACATAAAAACAGTTATTTTCCCCCAAATGTTATGATTGCAAAACTTGTATTGTGATAACAATAAAAGTTAAAAAAAATGCAAATGTGGCTTTTCTTTTGTAAGTCTCAGTAAGATACAGTGTAGAAGAAATACAGAATCAGTAATTTTTTGTATGATACCATATCTTTTTGTAGGATACATTACATTCATTTCAGCTCAAGATGCACTTGCCAACTTCAGAGATTCACAAGTTTGATGCTGCTATTTCTTTGGCACATACTTTGCTTTTTAAAGTCACAAGCACAGTTTAAAGGGTCTGACCAAGTGAGTTCAATTTTCGTTCCTTTTCTTTCCAGTTCAGTTTAAGATTCAGGGTAAGGTTCAGCCTTTGACCTTCTGAATTTCCTTTTTCCTTGCCGGTGTCTCAATATTATTATTATTTTAATACAAAGGGTTTTTCTTGTTGCATCTTGTTTTGTGTTTTGCTTTTTTGCTTGCTTAACTCTTTTTTTTCCTTGCAGGACTGGTCAAACAATCACTCCAAACACTTTTTGGATTTACTGGATGCAGCCCAAATCCACGGGACAAACATTTCGCTGCTGGAAGAACCCCGAGGAATCTAATCTGCAGCTCCTTTCACTGCCCTGGCAGCCGTTTCACGTCAGCAGGATGTGTTTGATAGATCTTTGAGAGAACACGTTTTTATTCAAGAGATGTCACAGCAAAATTTGAGAAAGCTCTGCAGTGCTCTGGGTCCCAAGGTAGCGAAGCAGGCTTTGTCCCAGCTTTTGGGGTTCTTTTCCACACTAACCAAATCTGTCTCGCAACACCCCTGTGGAGGCAAACGCATTTTTTGTCCCTGTATTGACACACAGAGGAACGAGGACACAACATCTCCAGTTCTGGAGTGAGCGTGAGCCCTCAGGCACTGCTGCGGGTTGCCCRGTGCAGGTGGGCTTCCAGCAGGACGTCCTGGCTGTCCAGCACCGCTGCCTCCTGCTTTACCAAAATTTATCTGCCATTAACATCTTTGGGGAAATATTTTTGTGTTCCTCTCCAGACTTTGACCAAAGACTRTACATTGCCCTGCCATTTCTGCTGCTTTTCAGGACCTTTCCTCTTTTAATGCATTTATATCTTCAAATCCACTTGGAGGAAATGGAATCTTTTTATCCCATTTTGCAGACGGTAACTACAACAAAGGAAGATTTATGTCACTTGCCCACGTTGACACAGGAAGTCTTTGGCAGAGATTTGTAGCCTGGTCTCCAAAGCTTCTGCTACAATTAGTGGCCCATCGTTCCTGTCCTTTCCTAGCTCTGCTTCGATCTCTGTTTTGTCAAAGTGGAGATATGGAACATTGCCATCTCTCACCATTTTATCATGAATCTCATGATATTTGATGCTTTTTTAACGCCATCTCTTTGAAGTACTTTGAGAGTGTGGGAAACTCCATATTCATTAAAAGGAGAATTAAATTATGGACAAAAGGCTGAAGTGGGAAGACTAGAACACTGTAATGCTAATAGAAACAATTCAACATTTTTAAAAATCTTGCTGATCTGAGGGTTGTTCCATGACTTACGTGGAGTGACTCATGATTTTCAGGCAGAGCTGCCAGGCAGACCTTAGAGATTGCTGCCTGTGTGCTAATACTAAGTTTAAAAGCATTCAGATCCTCATCAGATGTTGAAGAGCACAGTACATTTTCATTTTTCCTGCACATTAGCCAAATTAAATCAAAATAAATATCAATGAAAATATTGCACAGGACATAAAACTATCCATTTGTGGTCTACCCATATGCTGCTTTATGAGCTACTGTGTTTTACTCCTGYTCAGACTCCACACTGCCAGCGTCAGGAGCACAGCAAGGAGCAGACTCGCTTATGTGCTTTAGGCATTCATGCCTCAAATACCGCACTCCAGGGCCTGCCTGCGTTTTGTTCGAACCACACATCTTAGCAAGGGTTATTACTGCCTGCAGACAGCAGCCACGATCAGGCTAACACATGCCAGCCCGGCTCCAACCCCTGGTTCGGGGAAGATCGCACCAAGGCTGATGGTGCAAGGCAGCAATCACAGCGTTTCGGGGCACGAAGCCTCAGGAGGATCAGGCCCTTCAGACGCATTTCTGCCAGAAAAAGCTACAGTTGCTAAAARGTGCTTAATTAATCGATTATCTTTGGGTGCTTGGTTTGGACAAAGAGAACATTTACATGCCCGAGAAGTTGTTTCCCAGGGACGCCAAACGCTGGTGTGCTCCGTCAGGATCCCTCGTTGTACATCTGCATGGGAGGCGCCRGCCGGCAGCACCGCCGCTCCTGGCGTGCGTCTAACCCTCCTGCAAAGCAAAGCGTAAAACGCTGGATAAATAAACAATAGAACAGAAATCAGTATTAAAAAAAGCAAATGATCTCTGCCGGTTCAGAAGCAAGAATGGTGATTTCTGCTTTTAAAACCGGTACGCTTAAGGCTAATGTGATTCGAGATTCAACATTTCTCCTCTTGTTATTATTTAGCTTCTTCGTTTGAGCGCTCAGGTTTGAAGGAAGGGGGGATTGTTTGGAAATTACACACGCAGCTGAATTTCTTACTTCCCCTTTGACAGGGCATTGCTGATGGTTATTGTTCTTTTCTAGCTGCATTACGCTGTCCTTGATTTTTGTTTCAAGCAGTCTAATGGCATGATGTCAAATCCTGCTAATTGGTTTAGGATTAAAATGCAGGGCCACATCACTCTCTTGATTAACCAGCAGCAAAACTGCTTTTGTCTAGCGAGCGTTTCAGAGGAGAAAGAAAATAAAGCATAGAAAGGAAGCGTCAGGCTTTGCCAGTAAAATACACAGGAAACTGCTTTGGGGGGAGAAAAATTGCCACAGCTAGGCCCACTAAGTTTTGACTTATATCAGTTAAAAAGCAGCGCCGCAGCAGAAGATCGCTTGCTCCAATGCAGAGCCTGTGCTTTTATGAAGCGTACATTCACTCGGAGCATTGCACAGGAGTAGCCCACCCTTGCTTGGAACGGCTAAAATTTAATAAAACGGCAGCCAAATCAGCGAGAATATTTCTGTCCCGTTTCTCGCCTCCCTGACACCAGAAGAGCTCCAGCCTGAAGCAGCGAGTTTGCACCGGGATGAGTAACGGTGCCAGAGCAAATCTCGCTGGCCCCTGGTTTGGAGCCCATGCGGGGCGAGGATCCCCGAAGCACCCGTTTGCACTCAGACGAGCTTGTGCGGGGCTCGCCGGGGCGGGACGGAGGACGCTTCCCCGGCTGGACGCTAAGGTGCACGGCGAGGTGCGCGGGCAGGGGGCTCTGCACCCCCTGCGGGCTCCCCGGCGCCTGCTAGCACCGCTTAAATGACTTTTGCAGCCTGATAGCGGCTGCAATTGCCCGGCCCGAGCTCGTTCGCACGGGATGAGCCCAGGCGCTGAGCGGCCAAGGCCAGGGCTTGGGTGGCCGGGCCGGGCTGGGAGGGGGCAAAGGAGGAAGAAGGCGACATGGCAATACCGACCCGGTGGTTGTTACTGCCTGTCTGCAGAGACAGCCCGGCTTAGCCTCCCCCACCCAAAAAAATAAAATAAAGCAACCCCCAAAAGATTGTCCCTGTTGTGGTGCTTAATCCCTTTGGCTCCTGTTTTTTCCTGAACAGCTGAGGGGTTTAATTTCCAGGGAATTAGACGTACAATTCACGTTATTGTCAGCAGCACCCGCGCGCACGATCTGCCACACACAGTCCTGCAAGTCCCCGGCGGCGCGGGGCGGGGAAGCGTTCGCCGAGCGCTCCCAGCCCAGCGCCGCCGTCGCCGCGCTCCGCCGCGAGGGCAAAGGCGCTTCACCGCGGAGGGCTTGACGCGTTTGACACGTCTTTGAACCTGACTCCCAGCAAAGGGGAGAACGAACTCAGCCGGAGAAAGAAAAAGGAAATCAAAGGGCCCTTCCCATCCGCCTGGCCCCGCTGAATARAGCGCTACCGGGAGGCGGTAGTAGCGGTTTGTGTGTTCCCGCTGAGATTTGTTCTGGTCAGCTTCTCCAGCACCCGCAGCCGGGCGGCTCGGCGCGCCGTCCCTCCCCCGGCTCCCGCACCGCTCTCCGCGTCAGCCAGACGCTGGAAAGAAATTACCTTTTTTTTCTTTTTTTTGTTTTGTTAATTATTTTTCTGCGGCAAAACGTTGCATGCCCTGCGCACACGTTGCTTTTGCACAAAAGCTGCCCCAGCCAGCACTGCTGAAAACAGCCGTGAGCTTTGCTCTCGATTTTATCAGCAGCACAGTCAAGCCCGGTGTTCCCGAGCGTGACTTCAAAACAACCGAACCCCAAACAGCCCCGCAGGCTCCATCCTGGGTTGTACCGGAGAATATCTCCGAAACGGTGGTGCTGGGGAGCGTATTAGTGCTGAGCCCAATTTTCCAGTATCCATTCAGTAAGTCACGAAGGTAAATCGCCGGCAACAGTGGATATACTCAAAAAGTTGTTCTCTTCTTTACCTTGCTCTGTACCTTTTGGGGTGTAATTTTTAAAAGCCAGTTCAGATATAATGCTGAAATATTTTTATGCGCTTTCTGTCTAAGCACAGAAGAGAGGACATTTAACAGCAGTCGGTGCTCAGTGCGGGGCCCCATGTCAGCACAGGACAGGTACAAAAAAGCCCGAGAAGTTCTTGGCTGTCACAAAAAGGTTTCTGCTTCGCAAACTATCATAGAAAGAGTGGAAGTATGTTTTGTCTGCTTTTCCCTGACTCCAGGACTCCAAACCAGGAAGATGAGAACATCCTGCACACATGTTAATTAGTCATTCCTTAAAACCAAATGTCACAGCGCTCATATTTAAATCCAAGAACAGACTGATGAATATGTACGTATAGTTATATTTCATTTACATACTCTGG
This sequence comes from Apteryx rowi, assembly GCF_003343035.1. Lineage (NCBI taxonomy): Eukaryota > Metazoa > Chordata > Aves > Apterygiformes > Apterygidae > Apteryx > Apteryx rowi. Next base: position 340,746 of record NW_020451036.1, on the reverse strand, counting down.
GATTTGTTAGGAGACGCCTAATAAAACCATCTAAAGTGAATTAGGTCTTATCCTACCAACTATATATTCTGAATACACATCTATCAGAGGAACATTCCCCGTACTGTAATAGGAGATTTTCACAGAAACAAAATACATACATTACATTTTATAAACGCAGATAGTGAGTTAAAGCAGTCACCCTCTAAACGAGATTTGATTCTTGATGTAGTAAACACAGAAAAAAGAGGCTTGAACGGATTGTGGGGAGGGGGGGGATGGCGATCGGCTTTATACGAATTCAGAGAAGCCCAAGCTCAGCATCCAGAAGACTGTAAGAAACTGTCCACATCAGGGAAATGTTAAAGGAATTGAATTATCTCTTCAAGCCAAGCAGGAAAAGAAAATCCCTTTTGGACTTTTCTATCCTTCTACTTCCAATTTCTCCATTTTGCCTCTAACGCAGCTTTTAAAGTCTATTCTCCCCTGTTCGGACCCCCCCTCCTGAAGCGAGGTACAATCCAGGTAGCTGCATTTGAAAGAATCATTCAAGCCTCAGAGGCCTCTGAGTGATTTTTTTTTCTTTTCAAAATGATCCGGTTTATAGGTAAGGAAAAGGACTGTGGTTTTGGTTTTCTTCTTTTCCCCCCCCCCCTCCCCGCTCTCTGTCGCGCACCCCGCGAGCTCTCCGGGGCTGTGAAAGCATAGCTGTTTGTCCTGGCGGGCACATCACCAGCTACACCGGTCCTGCCGCTGGAATTTAGTTAGCAGTTACGCTGATGTGTGAGTCTGGAACAAATCTGGCTCACTCGGCCAGCGTTGTCTGGCCTCTGTAGGGCTAAGAGGAGTGGAAAGCAGTAAAATCTTATTTCAGTCTATAAAAATCTGCAGAGATATTTGGAATGTGCAGAGGGAGCAGATCTCTCGAGTAAAACGGAGCAATGATTAAAATAGTCACTTTTCTGACCGTAACCGCAATTTAAATACTGTGGCTTTTGTTTGCAGAGCGTTATAGAATAGCTATGGTTTATATTCTAGTGACAGTCACAGAACTCCAGGGGTTGTTTTCAGAGTTAGTGGCAAAAACATGTGGTTTGAATTTAAAGTCTTAAAGTTAGAGGATCAACGTTACTCTAGCAAAGATATTGCCAGTGTCTCTGTGAGTCATAATTTTAAATCATCAGGAACCTGAACACTGCTCATTAAATGATTAAAGGGAACAGTAATGAAAAAGCTAAAAGAAAGGATAAATATACAGTCATATAAGCAGCAACATCTATTTTCAAAGCAGAAAAAAATATTGCCATCCTGACAAAGGGCAATAAACATTTCAAACTAACTCACTTTTTCAGCAGAGAATGTAATCTTAATAAAGCAACAAATTTTAGACGGCAGGGTAAGATTACAGCTCTTCTAGACTAGGCATAGAGTTTTCCCATAAACAGGTTATTGCTACGGGTTCCGGTCACAATTAAGTGTATATTTATGTCCCACATTTGAGAATAAAATGATCCCTGAGCCTGGGTGCTTTGATGGTGAAGTTTTTAGTTGGGGTATCAGCAAGGTGTCCCTACTGTGAGCTCGTGGTTTGCATTTTCCTTAATAATAACAGTGTCAGCTCAGCCTTTCAAACTGGAGCCCCCGAGGACCAACAGCCTCAGGGGAAGACATACTGCACCAATGCAGAAGGCAAGAAAAACCTAAGCGGTGGAACAAGCACTAAATCTTTTCAACTGTTTTACTGACAGTGGGCTAGTATTTCAGTCCAGGTTCAAAACCCAGCACTCGCGTTCTGCTGACTGCTCTGTGACGGGCTTTGCTCTCCCAGCGCTCCCAGCGAAGCCCCTGCTAGCAGGCCAGATTCGGTGGTGCAGAATTAGACCTTTGCACAATGCGCTTCTCCCCTCCCTGCTCTCGTGCAAAACCTGAGGAAAAGGGGCATGTTCCAGAAGTACTCACGGCCTGGTGACCACCAAATCTTCGTTTAGGGCAATGGCGAAGGGCAGTCGCAGAGCCACCTGCCTCTGGCAGCGYGGCAAGGCCAAGGGCATACACAGCTCCACGTCGCGAGAGAGCCTAAAAAGCCCCTTGGGAAGGAAAGGCATGAGCTCTCCCACCCCAGGGAACTGAAAACCCGGTTTTGCTTCGTTTTGTCACCCATTTTCCCTTTCTTTGTGTAGGAACGTACCTCAGCACAGGCGCATTTTTGAGGGTGGTTTTCCTTCCTCAAAGTTGGAAAGGTCATGGGCTGTCCATTACTCCAGACCCATTTGCTTTTTGACTAGTTTCCCTAAGTCCTGAAATGAGAAGGAAAATGGTTACAAAATACATCACTATCCAGATCCCGGGAACATTGTGTTTACAGGAATTGCACTGGATGGGTTGCATTTTCAGTCTTTCAGTGACTGCGTGGGAGAAAAAAAATATGTGAAAAACAAAATAAACAAGCTATAAAAAGGGGTAAAAATATTGACTAAAGCATTATGTAATAGACATAAATATAAATACATGATACTTGCTGCAGGAGGGAGAGCCTGACTGTATCGATACATTGGCAAGAATGCAAAGGTCACATTTGAAATGTAGAAAATAATCTAGTGAGTCATCTTCCACACACTTTGGCTTCTGATCCTACTACATTTTTGCTTTGACCCAAGAGGGCACAGTGCACAGCCTGAAAACAGGGAGAGAGATGACGTGGCACTCTCAGCTGGTGCGTGCTTGCACCGCTCTGCTGATTTCAGTGAAAATGCCCCAATTATATCAGCAGACATCCGTAACACTCGCTACGGATCCACATGGATGTTCAAAGAGAGTCTGAAAGTGCTGCTATCGCATGAATTGTCATGCTTTTGTTTAAACTCTGTTCCACCACGTAACAAAAATAAACATATTATCCAACTCTCCTTGCCCAAGTAATAATAGTAATACCAACGGCACCAAAAACGCCATACCCCAAGTCACTGCATTTCTAGGAGTCAATGGGTGAAAAAGCAGTCATGTGTTACTTTGGATCACGCAGCAAATAAAGAAAGAACAAAATCAGCCCAACAAACTGCACGTGCTTTAAATYTGAAAATTGAATTTTGTAATGCAACATTTGCAAAGGTAAAATAGGACGCGCAACCTTAGTGACTTTTACAGATGACTAGTACTTGGGATCTGTGTAAACTGAATCAAAGTTACCTATCGAAAAAGGCAGTTTACTAAGACACTCTGGAGCCAGGCCATGTCCTCTGCAGTGAGATGGCGGAGGTGTGCCCTGAACGTGTCTTGGCAGAAAACGGACAAGGTGGACGCCCGAAGGCAGAGACACCGACCCGTCTGGAGCAAACGTGCCCTTCCCAGCCCCTTGCAGACGACGCTGCAGGGCCCAGGGCCACGTTAACCAGCTGCATTTTGGGGGCTGCCCACGGTGGCCCTCTGTCCCTTAGAGGTGCGGAGGGTGAGGTCCTCCCCAGAACCTTGTCTCAGGCCGTCAGCACCTTGCGGTGACCCTCTGCACTGGGGCTGGAGGCACCCTGCAGCCCCCAAGACCCCTAAATATGCAGCGCTGCTCCCAGGACAAACCCTGCCTTCCCGGTTTTGCACTTACGGGCCGCCTTTGCGGAGACAGGGTTTGCCAGCGCTGTCCTAATGCGCTCTTCTGCTTGCTCCTCAGCTCCTGAGCACCAAACCCCCAGGTCTCACCTGCCTCGAGCAGCCAGTGGGCAGCTGCCTGCTCAGTTTAAAGGAAAATTGTGGCTATGCATATAAATATTTCTATATACAAGACTGCGAGCAGAAGTTATCTAAAAATCTGTGATGCTAAAAGGCAATTTCTCATCTGCATTTCATATCTAAGCATCCAAGACATGTGCTAGATAAATTATTTTAATGAGCACAGTCTTGGCTATATAAGGGTAATTTTCTCTTCATCCCACCAGCCTACAGTCCCCACCCAGTCTCCACTATTGAACATAAACCACAGAGCTCTTCATTAACTACCAACATACTATATTAATATTTAGGATATCAATTACACTCATTTTTTTATGAAACTTTTGATCTCCCTGTGTGTTACCAGCCCTAAAGTATCCAACCTTGGTGCCTTATTAACACAGACAACGGGCCAGGGTATGCCTGCAAGAGCAAGTTTTCTCCCCCGCATACCATCCTCCATCTTGCGAGCTTTTATTTTGCTTCATGTGTTTTTTCATCAAAAAGAATAAAACTTTTCTTTTTTTTTTTAATTGATTGAAGTCTTAAGACTATATGTTTAGGAGACTTCTGTTTTATCTTACACACATCGCAATGAGTTACCTCGGAGATACCTCAAATCTGGCGGTTCCTTAATTTATGCCCCCAGTCCCCAAAGCCATGCACTATGTTGTAGGACACCACAACCAGCGGTTTTGGTCTTGGCTTCAACTTCACGTAAAAGAACTTTCCTTTTTTATTCTATGTTCAAGTACTCATATGCACATGAATTGCACATACAATACAGATATCTGTTAAGTGGTAGTGAGGGCTTCAGTGTGTTCACTGGCCATTATTTTTAATAATTACTCCTGATGGGAAAAAGTAAAACTCAATAGAGAATTATCCCCACCGCCAACTCGTCTTTGTTCTGTCCTGTCCTCAGGATATTGGTGCTTTGCGAGTGAAACAATCCTGGGTGCTTTATAAGATAAATAGCCCCAGTAAGACGAATGTTTACGAGGCAGCGTAAACACCTTTGGCAAGCTAACACGTGCCTTCCCCTCGACTGCTTGCACTACACAGAAGCTACAGGGAGGCAATATATTTTGAATGCTTGATTAGAAGAATATTGCTCATCTACGCAAAACATAACACTTTTAATCCCATCCTCATTTCATTTTTAAGAAAAATAAATGATTTCTGTATCTTGGCATATGTATCATTTTGAAATGGAGCCATTACTCTGGACAGCTGTTTCGCAACGGCTCGCATAATACAGTATGAAAATCATGTACAACTCCTGCCTTTGTAGCTCAGAAGGAAAATAAAAGGCAGTTAAATTATAATGTAAGAACTAAGCTATGAACGGATGTTGTGTTCAAGAAGTCTAATTCTCAGAGGGGTGAAATGACAAGATTTTTTGCCATTCTAGATATTTTATCCTTGCAACGAGCTTAACTGTCGAATGTTTTTAGAGAGGTCAAAACTAGTCTATCTGTCTTTTTTATGCGAGTTTGTAAAAGGAATTTCTCCTCGTGGAGTTTTACAGGAATTGACACGATAAACCTAAATGGCTCCTTTACAACTGTTAGGGTTTTCTGTAAACACATGCTGTCCTGCCAGCCAACCAGCTTCAAAAACGGGTGCTGAGCATGGCAGATGGTCTATCCCGCAGATACACACGCTACTAATTCATATTTCGATACACAGCTTTACTGTGCAAATGAAGCCACTGTATCTCACAAAGTTTTAAAACTTTCAATAACTGATAATTTTCTGTTTTTAAATGTGACAGCACGTGAAGACTCCGAAGGGGAGGCTACTAGCTCTACTACGAAGGGACATTTTGGAGCTGGTGGTTACACCGTAATGTGTTTGTAAATAAGCATGAAATTATTCCTGCAGTGTAGCGTCTCATGCAAAATGGAAACCACGGCACTACTGTACTGCATCGAGAGAGAAATACATAAAAAGACAGAAACCAGGCCTGCGCCATGCACAAGCTAGTGTGCTGCAAGGTGCACAGCGCAGAAAAGAAACGCCAGAAAAAAGGAGCTAAAAAATGGAAGGAGTAGACATCATTTGCATTAATAACTCCACTCCTTTCGAGGGGATTACTTCTTGAATTTCTCGCTCGCTATGTTTTTATCAAATGTCGAGCCTCCTCCACTAAGTCATAAATTGAGCAGCGTCATCAAATCCAGTTGTAAGAAGGAGCAGAACCTCTTTCTTAATTCCATTAAAACTCTCCCCCAAAGGAGATGCTCACTTTCTCATTTTATTTCAATTTACTTACTTTCTATTCAACAGACTAAACAGAGACATTTATAAACCTACAGTTTATTTCTCTTCCCATAACAGAAAGTAAACATTTCTGAAAAATTTGTTACAAGGGAAAATAGAACCAAAACAGCCCTAACAAAAGGAGAGCAGCAGTCGTTTTCCTAGAACATTTTGGCTTTCCTTGGTTAAAGAGTCTCAGATGTGTAGTTGGTTTTGCTCTTAAAAAAACCCTGAAAATATAGATGTCTCCTGAATTATTAAAGGGTAGAGAAGTAAAATCAGAAATTGATACAGAAGTCAGTCACACTACAGCTACCACGTCCCTCACGAAGAGAACATAAATCAGCAGAGAGACTTGTAACATAGTCTTACAACTTAATTGCAAATTAAAAAATGTAGGATGCAATTAAGGAGCGTCCTTTGATAAACATACTGTAGTGCATGAATTAGCTCTATGCAGACACACATGTAGCTTCTAATATAGTACTGATATATTATAGACACAAATGCGTGGCATGCGTGCATGTGCATGTTATGCTGATGCAAGATAATGCACACTACCCTGTGTCTTGCCATTTCCAATAAAAAATCTGCTCACTGTAAATCAGATAACTCCATTCCATTTAGATTTAAAACTTCTCCCTCCTACACCTGCTGCCAAGCAGGGGGGAGAAAGGCAAGGCAAACCTTTCCAGAGGGAAAAGGGGAAGCTAATGAGAAACAGCCATGTGTCTGTGCCGTTCTCCCATCCCAGGGCCACCGCACTGGACTCTGCAAGGCCCTTGGCCAGGCAGACGGGGAATGGCTTCACGGGAGCTGCCATGGGGCCATGGGGTCGTTTCTGACGCATCCTGGGTATCTCACCTTTCAGACTTTCTTTTGGTGGCTTAATCTGCTGTTGAAGTCTTGGAGGATTGTCTCCCAATGAGTCACGTCCCTTCATGCTGCATTTCCATGTACAGTCCTACAGTCCAACCTGCTGGCTATCTTGCCTAAATGTCTCCCTGCCAGCTGGCGCTCACATACATCTGTCCAATTCTGACCTTCCAGCTGCTAGCCTCTTCTTCCTCACTGCCAGCTACCACTACAACCCTGGACACCCACATTTGGGGCACATCTTTGTGCTACTTGGGGCATATCTTTTAAATTTGACTTATTCTTATCACGTATGTCCAATTCCCAACCAAATGCTGCTACTTCCTGCTCTAAACACAATCCCAAAATCCTGCTGCTTCTGTCTATGCCTACAACTGAAAGCTTTCATTGGTGAACACAGCATAACTCACATTTTTTATTACTGTGACCAAGTACTTAACATCTCAGATGCCAGGAACCATGCTGCTCCTATGGTGAAGAACACCTGAGGCAAAGCAGGTGAACAACAAGAACAAGAGTGATCAACTGGACAATGCACAAATGGTAAAGCAATGAAAGCTCACCAAGCATTTCTTCACAGCCTATCTCATTTCTCCTGCAGGCAGGGTATTTAGCACAGGAATATGTTTTCTAAAATTCTCCTTCTCTCTTACTTTTGGGGAAATCCTCCCCAATCTTCTTGGCTCCTTGAAGGCACCTTGCCAGCATTATCTGGGGGTCTCAGGACCTCCCCCATGAGCTTGGGGGCTCTGCTCAGGTGGGCAAGCGCTCCCACTCTCGGGTGCGATCAGAAACCAGACGAGCAAAAAAGGATTTCACAGGAAGAGGAGGGGAGGGGGCATAAACAAAAAACTGAAAATGTGTTAGCTAACTCGCTGTGTTTGTTAGAGCCACTTCCTGACACCCAAGCTAGTCATCTGAATTTAACACATTTCTCTTTTGCATTTTGCAGCTCACCTTTAAGAGAGCACAAGGCGGAGGAGGTGGGAATATATGGACTTCAGCCCTTCCCATCAGTTTCCCCCTGTTACTTTCAAAGATTTTCTTTTTAGAAAGGAAGGCTTTTTTTCCTGCTGTTCATACATTACACATACTTCCCAGCCAAAATATCTTGCTTGTATATTTTTTTAATTTTAGCCTACATTACTCAAAATTGCTCTAAGAATAATTAAAGAGAATCACTCTTTCCCTGTCGCTTCGATTTACCTGACTTTTTATTTCTGAAGAGGGTTAAGCAATAACCATGGAAAAAAAGGCAGAGATCAACAATTAAAGAAAAAAAAATAGCCCCACATCCTCTTTCTTGTCTGAATCTAATGAAAATGTTTAAACTGCATGGATATTTATACTTATGAAAAACATATGAACAAAACAAAAACCTCACTATTCTGGTGAGATTCTGTAAACAGGACAAAACGTTAACTGCGGAAATATATCATTTAAGACCTGTATTTCCTTCTAGCTTTTTCCAGGCACCAAACGAGCTTTGCATGCAGATTTCGTTTCAGCTTAGTGGAATCATTCTCATAACTGTTCTCCAAAGCCTGAGCTCTGGGGTCAGCCCTGCTCTTTCTGCAACGGGATAAATATTAACAAGTGTGACTAACCCATTCCTTGCGCCCTTCTTAGATTTTCCAGAGTGTGTCAGCAAGCATGAAAGCAATAGATCAAAAATGCAAGGGTTTTATTGTTGGAACCGGATGTGAAGAAGGATGCTATATAGGCAAAATCCCAACACCTCAAAGAAGCTGGTCTATAACAACACCAATAAAAATGAGGGAATTACTGGAGTGCAAGAAAATTACCTTGCACTCCTGCTCAAAAATAAGTAAATTTTCACTTGCCACTACAACAATGTTTTATGAGTCCTGGAACAGAGCCTGAAGAGCAAACTTGGACATAGGTTCTGGGTCGCAAAACACCCAGGAGAGGACAGAGTCTGTGAGGAAGGTGTGTACAGCCAGCTTCATGCCTTCTGGGCTTAGGTGAGGGGTCCATGGGACCTCCAGGGCCTGTGTTGACTCATGTCTTTCTCTTGATGGCTGCCACTGCTGAAGTTTCATAGCGTAATGGATATTCTCCCTCCCATGGTATGTGTCCTGCTCTGAACCAAGCTGTCCTTTACACTGGAGTTTGTAAAAAGACCAACACAGCTCTGATTGTATCACCCAGGTATTTCTTGGGGGAGTCTCTCACGCTAACAAATCTGGTATAAATAAAGCACTTACATCCTGAGGTGCTTCTTATTATTGCAGGTGGATAGCCATACAGCAGTAGCAATGCAGAGCCTAGCTTGGAAAGGACCACATTGCAATAGGCATCACAGGACACACAAGCCAATTCAAGCAAAGCAGCTTTGCCCATACACCGCTGACTGTTTAGAAAACTTTAAATTGCACTTCTGGTGAGTGAGACATCAGGAAGGGAGAGGAAGGAAATCAGGAGATCAACAAGTGCTGTCACGCAGTTCTTTAAAACTGGACCAGCTCTATGGACATAGGGAGAGCCAGGCCCCCCCTGCTCCTGCCAAAAGAGTTTGTCAAAATCAGATTACAGACTTGGAAATATTTCTGTCCAAGGTATTGGGTCAGGTCTAGTCCTGACAAACTGAGGAAAATGCAAAGGCAAATGAAAAAATCCCCCCAAATTACCAACAGAAGTATTGAAGCCTGGAAGAGACTTTATTCTAGTGGTCAACAAAACCTGGGCTCGTGTTATTCAAAGCGGTTCATTTGTAATACACAATCACCTGTATTTCCAGAATGAATTTAATTCCATAACACATTCTTTCAAATGAAAGGTATGCTCCAGCTTTCACCACCTCCTTTGCATCTACTCTAACTGACCCTACAAGAAATCACTTTATACAGTTTGCTTCCACACCTGGCTTTCTTCTCCTGCAGGATGTCAAACTGCAGAGCAGAATATACCCAAGAATAGGTACTTTTCTCCCTCTGACTGTTGAAGCAATTTAGCACTAAACCCTGCAAATGGGTATGCCTTTTTGGGTCACTAATATGTTTACAAATTGTAAGAGCTGAAAAAGAAATTCCATAAGTTCTGGTCCCCATCTACACAGTTCCTGTTCCACAGCCTTACTCCTCCCCAGCTCAGCAATATCCATAAGGGGTATTAAGGGAGCATGAGATTAAAAGACAGGAGGAGGACGAGGCAGCATTTGTTCACCCCTTCCCAGCTGCTAGTCTGACATGCACCACGAACTCCACTGTCTGCTTTTTACAGACGCTGTGTTTGCTCAGGAGAGCTACAGCAGAGGTGGACCTTTTCAGAGAAGACATTTATGAAAGCCTGCCTCATGCTCCAAACCCAGATCTAAACCCCTCTCTCTTTTCCAACCTGGGAAACATTTGTATCCAGATTTGGATTTCTTCACTTAATAGTTCCTGGCTATTTTAACTCATAATCTCCTAGAACTTTCTATGTGTAAATAACAGATACCCACCCAGCTCAGTCCATGGAGAGTTAAGAATGAGACATCTGCAAAATAGTGTTAAATGTGCTGCAGAGCTCACCAGTGCCTCTCTCCATTGCACAGCAGTGAGATATGCAACAGTAGGGCAAAAAGAGCCGAATGGGAGAGGCCGTGAGGAATAGGCCCTGGAAACCTCTTGTAACTTGCATAATTTTTAAACTTTGCCCAGCTGAACCATGGTTCTGTTAAACTTTCCTTTGGCTGGCAAATGGCTGACTGAATTATTATAGAGAACAGCCCTAAGCAATTAAAAGCGAGAACAACAGCTACAAATCTAAGATTCTGTAGACAAAATCTCTTGCAAAAGACACAGCCCTACAGTGTTTCAGTTATAGTCTACCCAAATGGGGAGAGCCAAATTAAATGAAAAAAACTTACTGTATATTATCTTAATTTATATATTAGATTTTAGACAGTTCCAGATTTCTGGATTAAATACAATACCATGTGGCTCCATTAAGACTCACTGGCCTTTTAGAATATTATTGAAAGAAATAATATATAACAGTTTGAAAGGTTTTTGGATGCTTGGTGGCATCATTATGCAATTTATTAATATGTGGGTAGAGTGACTAATACCGCTGAGGATGTATTTTTAGTTTCAGAAAAATAAATATAAAAAAGAAATGTGTGCTGGGGGGGGCAGAGAAAGAAAACCAGCTACAAATTGGTTTCTGCTAGCAGCATGGGATGGCATACATCATTCTGTCTGTTCTCAGTAAGCGCAGAGCTCGGCACGAACCGAGTCTCCTTTCACAGACAGCACTTCCAGAGGAGGCTGGAGAAGCTAGTGATTGCAGTTTGGTAGAGTCTGGGTATCTAGCTCCTTTTCTGGCACCTTTCCTCCAACTTTTAAGGCTGAAAGGGAGAATTCAGATCACTTAGTTTAACCTTCCATATAAACCCCCAAGAAACTCATTTCCCACATTCACTCACTAATTGAGCCTACTAATATATGTTTCACTAAAGTCATCTGGGCTGCCCTCCAGTTCTGATTTCAGGACTCAAAGAGATGACAAATCCCCTGCCCCCTTCAAGAGCTGGTCCCACTAGTTAGCCCCTGCTCTCGTACTTATATCTGTATTTTGCCTGTCTTAAATTTCCAGTCATTGCATCTTGTTATGTTTTTTCTCTATTAGACTGTAAAGCCCTTTTGTATGTGGTATTTCTTCCTATAAAGGTATTTACTGCACAGAGTCAGGTCACTGCCTGATCTGATTTTTGCTAAGTTAACCAAATTGAGCTCCTTAAGCCTCTCTCCACAAGATTTCTTTTTCCAGCCCTCCAATCATTCTTGTAAAACCGAACCATAGGCTGAGAGTTTACAGTCTCTATCATGAATTCAAGTCCCTGAATCTCAGGTTAATAAAGTCTCTATTTTTTAATAAGGCTTCTGTGAAATGACTAGAAATAGTCCCACAGGATGTGTTATTTGGACATAACTATTTCCACATGGGCTGGAGGTACAGCTCTACCCTGAGTGAAAAGCAAACGAAGAACAGTGGGAGGGCCCTTCCCTCCCCTCCTTACCATTTTCTGCAAGCTCTTGCCGTGCTCTCCCAGGTCGCATTTCTGTCTGCACTGAGAAGGAAACGGTATCTATCTTGGAGGGCCGACCCCGGTGGACATTTCTTAGACATCTAGGAAGAAGCAATGAGATTTCACCTTTAGGTTCTTATGTTAGAAACCAACTCCTGAGGAAGCTGCCTTCCTCCAGTACAAATAATTAATGTGCACACATGCACAAAGAGCTCCTACCGGTCCCAGCGAGCCGCACCACGGCCAGAGGAGCCTAAGCTTTGAGCAGGAGCAGAAGCACTGACAGAGTCTTGGCACAGAGCACCTCTTGCTAAGCAAACCACTCCTTACACGGGCCCAAAGAGACATCTATAATATCTTTCAAAGCTCACCAGAGCCCCTCCTTCATCCCAAATTAATAGGATTAAAAACAAACACTGGGTTTTTCTTCTCCATTCTTTCTAAGCTTCACTGTCCGCACTTTTAAGCTTTTTCTTGCAATTATGAATTTGTTGACTTGTTTTTTGTTAGATGACAGCAGAGGTTCACAGGACACTTGGCTCTGGATCTTTGAAGAAAACACCCCAGTATGGTCAAAAATTCAGTGAAATGACGAGACATGGTGAGTTCTAGATAATCTCCTCCGGCACTGGATTTATGCTTCACTCCTCCACAGCTTCTAGATAGGATAATATCCTGCTTTTCATCGTTAGCATTTGATTTGTATGTGAGTATACACACTAAATGAGTAGTTTAAAAGAAATGTCATCTCAGTTTCCATTTAATCTGGCCTTTCTGCACCCCACAGGAACAAATGTGCTCTAGCATCCAAACTGAAACGTAAAATTTCAGAGGCAATTGTGATTGTTAGAATAGTCTCATGAGTCACCTCCAGCCCAGTCACTTTTAAAGAGACAAACTTTATCTTTTCTCTACCTCTCATGAAAGACCACCAGTTTAAAAGTGTCAGTGGGTGGTGAAATCAGAGACAGGAGAGCAAACCATTAGACAAAACCATGTCCTTTCTACTTGTGAGATGTCCAAAATGAGCTTATGAAACAGGCTGTTTAGAAGAACTTGCCACTGGTTAGTAACTTAGCATCCTGATAGTGGTATTACACTAAAACAGGACTGTAGGTCTGTGTAACTAGTCTGAAATGTCTATTTATTTGAGGAAAAGCAAATTTTTTAGTCAGGCATAGAATTTAAAATTTATGCATGGCAAATACTTAAGCAGTTGAGCTCAAGTATTCTTAGAAATACCTGTGCAAGGCAAAGCCTAACAGCGTGGATGTTCAGTGAAAGCAGGCATGAAAGGGTCAAAAGATACAAATAAATTTGCATGAAAAGCAAATAAAAATAATCTTTGAAGAGAAAAAAATATTAGTGGATGTTTCCTAATGGTCACCATTTACCCTGTTCCTTCGTTGCACTCGACTTGCCAAAGGCATAAGGTTTTAATTTTGTTCACGGTCAATGTAATGTTTAGAGTTTCATCTACTTGAATGATTCTTCAGGGACTGGTTGCAATAGCTACACTTTGGGCTTAAATTGCATTTTTTTTTAAATACAACTGAATCTTACCAATGAGTGAAACTGGAAAGGATAAAATTAGATTCCTGAACCTTCATCCCTTTTTAGAACCAGACATGAAAAAAACTGCATCCAGTTTTGTTAAATATTTTTTCCACATCTGGTGTTCAGTCAAAACCATAAGAAAAGTGCTGGAAATCTCACAAGAAGTCTTGTACTCTTGTGATTTCCAGTCCAATTTTTGCAGCCACAGGAGATCTGTATAGTTCAGATAAGAATCCGAAGCAGAAGCCAAACCCAAACTGTGAGGCTCCTGAGGCTCACCCCACCCACAACAGCTTATGTCTTTACCCATCATTTGCAGCAGATGTTCTCCCAAATTCTCCAGTGAGATAAACTGCATTAAAAGTTTCAGGATAAAGATGATAAGATATATACCATACCAAATAAAAGTGTCCAAAGCAGCTCATCATGGCCCAGTAAGCTATTGTTAAAGACCCTCATATAGAAGTATCTATTGATTAGAGCAGTTTGCTTCTCCTTACTACTCTTTTTTCCATGCTGGGCTTTTGGGGCTTTTTGATCTAAAGGCCACTGACGTCAGCAAGAGTATTTCCATTGTCTTCAGCGGGCTTTGGATCAAGCCCTTGACAAACTGTTCCTCCCATAGGTCAGTCTGTAGAGTGTGGGTTTCTGCCAGCAGATTGTCCCTAGAACATTTCATTGTAGATTTACAGTCTTTATAAAATTTTAAATGAAGTTCTATAGTTAGATTCATATGGTGTATCATAAATTACAGCAGACTCTGCAAGCTTGGGTTTGAGGGTTTTTTTTTTCATTTGGCTCTCGGGGAACRTATAGTTTTTTTCCATAGGAATTTTTCTCTAAATGCTAATTTTACCTGCTCTCTGCTATTTTGCAGCAGAATGTGTGCGTTTCTCACACCCAAGCCTCTCTGAGGGAAGCTGTGCAGCAGTGGCGACGTGAGGCAAGCAGGGACCTGCCATTCAGCTATCTTGGTCTTACATGGTAGGGCAGGATGCTTTTCAGGCTTTCCGTGCTGCGAGAGTGACAAATTGTGAAAAACAAAGAACAAGCCTGAAGTTTCAGATTCTTTTTCTCCTTTAACGTGCAGCTACAGCTGAAAGTTCATTTTCGCCTGGCAGAGGAGCATCTCACATCCAGCTCTGCCAGCACCTGTTTAGTGGCAACCCCCGGGGAAGGAAAGGTCTTTGCGCAGAGTCTGGCCCACACCAACACCACCCCTCACCGGGACCTCTGGGGCCTCAACACTTCAAACGGTGGCCAGGCAGCGAACAGCACGAGCTGAGGGACAGCCGTCAAAGGCACCCAAGCCCTAATCCTCCTTCCCTGTCGTTGGAGCCTGACATTGACACAGAGTTTAACCGGCATTACCTTTGCCATCTGCAAAGTGGGAGCAATAATCCCACAATACCTTCTCTGAAATGCTGCGAGGACATGAACTCTGTCCACACAGAGTTGTACTGTTCAGTAGTAAATGAAATCTGTTTTCACTTGCAAGGCTATGGCATAAATTACTACAGGCAGAAATCCAGCCTAGCAGGCAATGAACTGGATGGGGCCCACTCAGTTCCTTCCATCTTTAGCTTTGATTTTCATTGTTCTGTTTCATTAACAGAATTTCCATGTCTTTTTTCTTTCTTTCCCTATTATAATTTTTCTAAGCTGTTAATTTGCCAGCACAGAGAATGGCCTCATAATTGTATACCAGCTTCTCTGAAGCACCCACAAGAATCTCAACAGTTTTTAGCAGAGTCCATGTTTCCTTCTTTACTTCTCGGTCCTCAAATATATAGAAAAAGAGCTGAAAAAAATCTGTTTTTCTGTTCCCACTGAAGGACCATAATCTGGTCACTTGTTTTCTGCTCAAAAAGCAATGACAGTGCTTCTGCAGACACTGGCCTTGATGTTCTGCTGCTGAAAATCAGCATAGCTCCCCTCAAGTCAATGGGGTTCTGGCAGTTTGCACCAGCTGGAGTTAGTCCACCGATTTTGAAGGCCACAAATAACATAAATATCATCCTACTTTTCACATGCATTTGGCAAGTCAAAAGATCCAAGGCCTTCATGAAAAATGGCATCAGATGGGAAAAGTATTGATTTACTCTATTCACTATTTTGTTCTTTTTTTTTAAAGAAAGGATATTGATTCTGCTCAAGTCACCTCAGGAGAATGGAGGAAATGCTCAGAAAAACCAACAGGGATATCAAATTATACCAGGTGATTTTTCCAACCTGTTTGCCCCACTTACTTTCCCAGTTCCTAAACAGGGAATGGGTTGGCTCTTGGCCACAGATCACCAGTGGCAGAGGTAATGGCTGCTTTACTTCACAAATGGGACTAAGACTGTCAGCTCCATGTCAGCAGTGATGTTCTGCCACCACTAGCTTCAACCTGTGATTCATGAAATAATTTCAAAAACATTAACAATAATAAATTTGATTCAAGTTCTGCTTTTTTCCAGTGGCAGAGTTTGTGAGTGTACATAAGTTCTCCCATGGGAAAAAGAACGAGGAAGATGATAAAATTAGACCGGATGAATGAGAGATTACTGGATAAACTCATGGCTACTTACCAGCAGAAGAGTCCGTTGTTCAAGGCTGATGGACTCTCTGCTGATTTTGGAGTTTAGCAGCAGAGAATTTGCTCCTTAATTTTTATTCAGTTAAGCTTTCTTGGAAGTAAAACCTGACCATTTAGTATTTGCCTTGGGGTTTGATTCTCGTGCACTGGAAGAGAGGATGTTCAATATTGAATTCTGCAGGAAGTGCTCCTTGTGACTTAGACAAGGGCTTTGGGATTTATGGAGCTGGATGAATGAGGCTTTATGGAATAAGATGAGAATGGTGGAGTGGAGGAGTGAAAACCAGGGCCTAATACAGCCATGGTGTCTATTGGCTTACTTGCGTAGGTCCCAGACGTTGTGAAATCCTTACCGGGGAGATTCCTGATGGGAATGAGGAAAGGGCATAGTAGGGTCTAGAGCTGAAAAGCCCAGAGGCAAGCAGGAAAGCTCGCCCTTCCAGATTTCGAGGAATATGAAGAAACTTATTTCTGCTGCAAAACCTTTGAAACATAGCAGGACATGATCTGTCCATGTCTGAATTTAGGATTTCCACTGTGGTTTGGCTTTGCCTGTACTAAGACCCTGCTCAATCTCCGCTTTAGAGATGTGAGCCCTCAGACACAGAAAGGTCAAGAATCAGTCAAAGTCTCAGAGCCAGAAAGAAAGCTCATTAGTGCTTCGTCCATAGGGAGTGTTACATAACTGCCATATGACAATTGCTATTAAAGACAGCTCAAAAGAGGAGACAATTTTTATAGTAGTTTCACTTTGTGAAAGTACAAACACGTTCTCCATTAGGAACTAGAATCTGACTGTGACCACTGACTACAGGTCTATGAAATACATCTAAATGCATTGCACAGAGCCAGAGAGCTCAACCCAAGTATATATGGCACACACATAACAGAGCTCTGCAAATCTGAAAATATAGAGTATCAACAAGCGCTCTGGTTTTCCAGACTGATTTGGGAGGTAGGTAGACTTAGCTGAAGGCTGTGGTTTCTAAATTGGACATAGTTACCTAAAACTATTGGAAACTCGAATTGCATGTCAGATGTCTGGAATAAATGGACTCAAGAGACGTAAGAAAAAACATGTGGCCCATACTTTTCTCTTTTTTAATGTCTTTTGGAAACAGTTTAGGTCTCATCTGGGGCTTGTATAGTTTCTTTGTTTGGTAATTTTGAACTGAAATTCTTTATAAAGCTTTGTTAATTAAAAGGTAAAAACTCAGTTGTTGGACATGGAACTTTTCATCCTGAAAGATGCTCATACGCTTTCCAAAAGCATACTACACTTTGAAAAAAAATAACTATACTTGAAAACTATGCAGCACAGTTTTTTTCTTTTACCTCAGATCAATCAGATATAAATTCCAAAATGGACCATTATGGTCTGACCTTGTTTCTAACTCTGCCAGTAACTATTGTATCTGAACACACCATCTGATCTGCACAACAAGCTGCAAAACTCCCGCTGAATCCCTGTTTCTAGCCTGACTTGTGGCTGCACGTCTTTAAGTAAGACCATCCAACATAATTATGAAGATTACAAGCAATAAATTTCCCCTGAACTGCATCCACCTCTGGGGTGAAATATATCACCAGCTCCATAGCACACAGTTGTATTGTTCAACCATGCAATAAGATAGAAAGAGACTGCTGCTCAGTGGAAACCTGAAGGAGACATTTCCATCTGAACATGAGGAAAAACTTTTTCACTGTGAGGGTGACAGAGCACTGGAGCAGGTTGCCCCGAGAGGTGGTGGAGTCTCCTTCTCTGGAGATATTCAAAATGCGCCTGGATGCAATCCTGTGCAATGTGCTCTAGGTGACCCTGCTTGAGCAGGGGGGGTTGGACTAGATGATCTCCAGAGGTCCCTTCCAACCTCAGCCATTCTGTGATTCTGTGATTCTGTAGGCAAAATGTTAATGGCCCAATCTGAACTGAGGCAGGAACTGGGTTTAAATGTTTCCCACCAAGAAACATCCTTGGTTCTTTAAAAAAAAGAAAGAATTTTTCCGATTTGCCACATCTGGAAGACAGGTCTTGAGTCTCCAGCACAACCTCCTATGCTCCTGTTGGTAACCCTGACTCCTGGTTTCCACAGCCCAGGAACAGTGCTTTAACCATTCTATTATCATAGTTTCCCTGGGTAAAGTCAAACCAACCAACCTACCACTCTCTGGCCACCAGTGGCTTCTTGCCATTTTTGTGTACACAGAGTGCTACCATTACCAAGGCTTTGCTCTCCGGAGAGCAGTGCAGGCAACCCATTTGGGAGACAGTGCTTCTGGAAGAAGACCTAATGTGCTGCTGCTTCTTCGCAGCCACACTTTTCCTGATGGATCTTCCCATTTTTTGAAATTTTTTGACTTTTTCTGACACCTCCTGAGCGCTTTCAATGCCTGCTAAGTTGCAGCCTCCTAATTTTAAGGGATACAGTACAACACATGGTGGGTCATTAGTACAGTTGAGAAAATGACAAAAAAATGCAAACAAAAAACCCTCCATTTTTGACCTAATAGTGTTCTACAGTAGTTCCAGTCCCAAAGACTGGATTAACAGGCCTGATCTCTTGTTCTTCATCTGACAAGCATGCATGCTCAGGTCCAGATTGCTGGAAAGGTCATAAGAAGAACACAGATGGTGACTTTTTGCTCTAAGATGCTTCTTCTCTTCAAGGTTTTGAATACTATGGAAAAGGCGGAGAATCTACATGATAAGTCCAGGCAAACCATGCAGCTTTTATAAGCAAAAACACGTGGTAGTTGGTGTAGCTGAGGTTAGTTTTCTGAATGCACTAAACTATACCAGCTAAAGTAGAGCTAATGATGACATATAAATATCATTGGAAAAAATTAGTCTTTGTATTTTCTTCTTTTGTGAGTATTAAGGAATCCCCATCCAGTCCTGGTGTTTAGATATATATAGGGCTGCAGATTTGGCAGGGTTAAGCTGCCGGGGGTAAGAAAGGACAAACTTTTGGAAGGATTCTGACACCCTCTTCTTTCCCACTGAAAGCACACAGGCATGCCAAAAAGTTACAGTTTCTTTTAGATCCGTATAATTAAATGAGTGACGAGGAATTTCTCACCAATATAAAACTGAATTATTTGTTTCTTAAAATGGAGTTCTACACTTTTTTCAGAGACAGGGTGTCCAGGTTGTCAGCTGGTGTCAATCAGCACGTCCTGGGACACCAGTGTTCACTAACTGAGGACGTGGCTTAGAGAGTTTGGACAGCCCTACGTGATCCCAACAGGTCTGAGTTTGGGAAGGTGTCCTCATGGTCACCATGCTGGTTAGTTTGCAGAGACCAGAAGAGAACCGGTCTCTATAATATTCTTTTTTTTGAGGCTTTTGCAATGTTCTAGGCAGCCTGGTAGTCCGCGCAGGGCGGCCCCACGTCCTCTCTCGGGAGGGCTCAGAGGCGGCAGACCTGCGGGGCGAGGGAGGGCGCCTCGTGGGCTGCAGGGAAGCCCGCTCAGGTCCTCTCCCGGTTTAACAGACAGCCAGAGGTCATACTTGCCAAATTTTGTGAGCAGGGACTAGATTTATGAATCCCGGGAGCATACCAAGCTGCAAGTGATGAGCGGTACTGAAGAGGAGCCAGGGCCAAGTCCCAGTACGAGGAGTGAAAGTTGAGGCATTGCCGGGATCGGGAAGTACAGCCCCGTCTCCTGGCTATGCAGCGCTGGGTGCAAACTAAGGGCAGGGCAGGAAGAAAAAGCAGGCTTTTGGTGCTTTTCGGTGGCTGTCCTCTCTGTGATGGTGCCCACAAAGACATGTTTTGAGGGGCAAAGGGCTGGCCTAGGGGCAGCAGCATCCCTGGGCAATCTGGGTGCTTAAAGACGTTGGTGCAAGCAAGGTGTGTGGGGGGGATAAAGCCATAGGAAAAAAGGGAAGCAAGAGAGAAATCCTGGAGGAGTTTAAAAAAAGAGTAACTTGTCCACAGGGTGTCACTCTTGACCCACATTTGGGCCAGCACGCAACCTTGTCTGTGGCAGCGGGAAATTGGAGATTTAGTTTCCCAAGGAGCCTCCCAAACGGCGGGCTGGCCAAGGTGGCCATGGCAGCCCGCGCGGTCCCTCCCGCAGGCCGGCTGGTGCGTCCCCGGCCACTGCGGCAGAGCAGCCGCAGGCCTCGGCCATCCCGGCCACTCCGGCCCTTTCCAGGAGAGGAGCCGGCAGGTCCCACAGCAGCTCTGCTCCAGCCAGGTGCCCTTGGTGTCTACAGCACCCTGCACCTTCCCAAGGTGCCCTTCACAGGGCCCTCAGGGCAGCTTGGAAGAAAATCCACTTTGGAAGTAAGGCTTGGGAGGCAAAGCAGGAGGAGGCGAGACAGTTACGCCAGGCGAGGCATCAGCTACTTTTAGGCTCCCTAAGCAGGGCCATTTTGGGCAGAATTTTCAACATCCTGGAAAAAGGGAAGGAGGGCAGAAGAGAGCATTCTCCTCT
Source organism: Apteryx rowi (assembly GCF_003343035.1). Classification (NCBI taxonomy): domain Eukaryota; kingdom Metazoa; phylum Chordata; class Aves; order Apterygiformes; family Apterygidae; genus Apteryx; species Apteryx rowi. Next base: position 320,314 of record NW_020451036.1, on the reverse strand, counting down.
CAATACAAACTTTTTTTTTCACTATTCTGTCCCAGCCCACTACGATCCATTCAATGTTTCAGGAGTTTTGAGTTTAATATGAAATTACCCTATAATCCTACACTCTCAGCCTGTCCTGATGACGTTCCCCCTGCTCTGCCCTTCCCTTTGGGAAATTTGCCATTCCTAGGCGCTACCTTGTAGAAGATGCTACAATACCTTCTTACGGCAAGGCCTGAGGTAGCTCTGGAGTACTGACCTAGCTAAAGTAAGGGTTTATAATCCTGAGCTCTCAGTAGCTCATACTCATCAGACATCCGAAGGGTTCTCTACCTAAGGCAAAGTCCTCTCGATTCTGCTTCAAAATGAAATTACCACGTTGCTTTTTGGTATAAAGTTTTAGGCTGCTGGTCAGGAGGAAGAACTGAGCTCAGTCAGCTCTGGATGTAGAGGCTTCAGCCTTGAAGCATGAGGAACTTGGCCTTCTGCATGACGATGTGCTGGGCTGGACTGGGCCGGGCTGGGCCATGACGGCTTCCTTGTGCCCCCGTGCCGGCCCGAGGGCAGGGCTCAGCTGGTGCTGGGGTACAGGGCAGCTTATAGCCTTACTAGTCTTCCCCCTATAGCCACAGGGGGATGCGTGCTCCCTACCAGGCGCCGACCGGCCAGCAGGTCCTCGTGGATGCTGGGGTCAGCAGCGCAGCAGCCAAGGTACAGGCTGCAACTTTTACAAAGCATCAGCAAAGCATGAATTATTGTGTGTCCTCCTGGCAAGCTTCCTGGAGCAGAGGACACACCAGCAAGAATGCTATCTCCTTTTCCAGGGCTGGTTGGGACAGGATTTGTGTGTAGTCTGTACAGCACATAATTCATCAGACTATCATTTACATAGCATGAGCTCAGCACTGCAGCACTCACTGACATTTTGAAATATTCTGCTAGGTGCTCAGCAGCGTACTGGGAGGACAGTATGACAAACATCCCAAAAGGCATGCTGTCCCCTTGCAGGACATGACCCTTTGCTTGGAGGAGGTGCTCCCCAAAGGTTTACGTCAATCAATCCTACCTGTCTGCAAATCCCTAATTTCTGAAGCAATTTCACTCTTTTGCCCCAGGACAGCGTAGGTGCACTCTGTATAATGTGAAACACTTCATGATTTTCTTCCAGGCCATCCTCCTTAACGTGGATATCCCAAGCTTTATGGAAACACCTGCAATATGTAAACGCAAACGTATAAATCTCCGTAATGTGGAAAACCAGCTTCATGAGGTCGTACAAAAAATGCAGCCATGTGACTGCAAAACTTCATTTACAAGTATCTAAATATAGATCATAGTAAGCAGCAGACCCAGACTTTAATTTTAAAAGCGAGGGCATAGGGGAGAGTGCAGAGTCAGCACTTCTTAAATAAGAAGTTCTTCTTGTACTAATTCATTTACAGCAGCGTCTTCCTTTGACACAGCAAATTTGCATCACAGAATCCTGATCACAGAGACATAAAGGTTTTTATGAGAGCCGGAAATAGCCTCCCTTCAGCCATGGCTGCGAAAGTGCTGCACCACCGCTGACCTCCAAGTGCAGACAAGGGCAAGCTGCAGCTTGCACCAAGGGAGCTGAGCAGCCTTTACTCCCCTGCGAGATTTTATTTTCCTCCAGGGAGAGGCTCAGTGGTGCAAAATACCACATATGCTCTTAGAGACCCACTCTATGAAACACTGAGGGAGGGGAGCACTGCTTTTGTCCTGCATTTCACTTACATCCAACTGCATCTCCACTGCTCTGGATGCTTAAAATCCTTAACACCAGAGTATATCAGTTGGCTGCCATTACCTTGATTGCAACTAGGTATCATATAAATTTTTTTTCCAGTCGTTCTTCTACCCTCACAGTTTCCATAGAAATGCAGAGCATGCGGACTTTTTAAATTTAGGAAAAGTCAGCCATCCCTAGGAAATCACTGAAAACACAGCACAAAGATAGYGGGCAAGAGGCCTACCTCACACACCCCAGTAAAACAACGGAGCAATTCTACATGAACCAGTGACACGTTGGCTTTGCACAGGGAGTAACTCCCATCAGGCAGCCAGAAACCTGCCTCAAAGGGTTGAAGCAGACAGTAGAAGGGGAGAACCATGGCTTTGAGAGTCAATACTCTAGCTACCCGAAATGAGCTTTGCTTTAGGATTATAGGAACCTCCTCATAAGCTGGGAGGGCTGTGCCCGACTTGCAGTAAAGACCTGGATCCAGCTGCAAAGAAAAGGAGACGCTTGGGGAAATGACTCCCTCCCCCTGAGCGGCGGCAGCGTCCAGCCCCAGCAATGATCCTATTGCAGGGTGAGGGGTGAGAAAGGCTTGACCTGCACCCAACAGGCAAGTACTGTTCCAGCCTGAGCCCTCAGCTGGGGAGCACTGCTACTGAGGAATGGGATTCAGGTCTCACTGGTGTCAACGGGACGTAAGCAGATGCTTGAATGAATCCCTAAATCTGAACCCACCATGGAGAATGTAATGCAAATTCCTAGACGTTTTCCACTGTAATAATCAGAAGAGAGGTTGGAGAGGGCAAGAGGGAAGGGGAAACTATTTAAACTGGAATGAAATTTAGCAACAACATGATGAAAGAAATGTACATTTTCTAAATGTTTCATAGGTTTGCTAGTTACTTGAATTTCACATTTTGGAGACCTATGTTATTATCAACAAGCCCCCAAAATATTAAGGAGCATTTTTCACTCTTTCATGCTTATTTACTGATTTCCTATTTAATGTATATGATGGGGACTAGCTGGCATTTTTTTCCTCAACCAAATACTGAAATACTGCTTTTTTTGCAGAAGGAAAACTATCAATTTACAGCTGTTGTATGTTTGATGGGAATGGAACATTATGATGTTCTCAAATCAGGGCATTTAGTTGAGACTTGTTGGACCAGGCCAGCATATGTCAATTGGAGTTCAGCAAGTCTGTATATTCCAGGGCAGCCCATACCAACCAGAACAGAATACTCCATTTTGATTGCCCTCATCAGATTTTTCCAGTAGCCAACCTGAAATTATCATGTGGAAAATAGAAGTTTGTACAGAAACTTCATTTTCCTTTGATATAAAGCCCCCGATCTGCTCTACTCATAGCATGCACAATTTAGAAGAGTCAGCATGTAACAGAAAAGAACATGCATTCTGCATTTAGAGTCTAAAAAATACTACTGTATTAACAGCGGTTTCCTGTGCTCATTCCTGCCCTCATCAGTACGTCCCCACTGTGCACTAAGAGCACGTTCTGGCACAGTGTTTGGTGAAGGTCCTACAGGACAACCAGAAATGCTTCAGCCATGCAGACGCAGGGCAGGCAAGAGATGAAGAGCACGTCAGAAGGGAAGAGATGAGAGGAGCATGCCAAGAGATAGCCCGAGTGATCACGGCCAAAAGGCAGCAAAGGTCAAAGCAAAGCTCCCTCCCAACCAAGCAAGACAACTCGATGCTATCCACCTCCCACAACACCAGCAAGAGAGGAAACAGCAGCTACTTCATACTCCAAAGGAGGACTTCTTCCAGCCACCCAGCACACAGTGGCGACAAGTTAATTATATACATATCCAACAATAACTTGGTAACTGTAACAAAAGTAACTACGTAATTATACTTTACTACTGCTTTCCCTGGACTCACTCTGTAATTACAAAGGAGTTGCTAGGGAAAAACAACCCATTGGTTTTGCCATGAGCAATTAATTCAGGTTACCAACATGATCGTTACACAGGGCCAACAATAACATTGGCACCCAACTGTGTTATTCATCTATCGATTGTGGCTCCCCAATAATGAATGCTCTGCCTTACATTACATGTCCACAAGCATGAGAAACAAATTGCATCAAAAACCCAACTGTGCTACTGAAAAGAAAATCCAAGGAGCGGATCCCCATTGTGCATTATGATTCCGTTCCCTTGAATTTTGTTTTTGGCAAGAGTGCAGAGCTGACTCTCCTCTTGCCCTGCAGGACAGGTGTGCAAATTGGTACCTCTGCCACCCGCAGACCTCACGGACAGACCAGTTTCCCCATCCCTTACATCCGGTTTTCTTATTCCTGCTCCTCTCCAGCCACCATCTGAACCCAGACCTGCAATGGTCCTGGAAACCAAGTGAGCTGGAGTAGGAATGTGAGAAGATTGTATATCAAATGTCTGCCTGGAAGACTCTCAACTGGCCTTTAGATGAAATTCAGATCCCACTGACGATAATAAGAAATTTGCTAATGTCTTTTAAAAAGTAGAATTTCATCCCTGGCACATTCACCTTTACACCATAGACACCAACCTTAACAACTCACAGTGTCATTTTTCCATCACACTATCTCAAGCCACTGTCCCAGATGGCTACTGGCAGGTTTGGTGCCCCATCTAAATCCCTCTCTATCATTCTTATGGCAATTAAACTCAAGCGACTGTCTCCCTGGGAGACTTCTGGCTCTCTTTTTTATAGGACTGTTTGTCTCTTGGTGATCTCTTCCATCTATGTAGCATTTTTGACCCAGTCATCTCTAACCTACACAAAAAACAAATGGTGAAAATGGTGGGATAGCTTATGGGTCATTTACCCCTTGTCTGGGGGATTGAAAAGACAGGCAAAAGCTCCTTAGCTTTCGCACTGGTTCTGCTATTGTGTATTAAAAATGCTGTCAGAAAAGCATATTTAACTTTGTGTTATTTTCTCAAGCTAGGGGAGAGGGGAGAAATAGTTACAATAGATCCCTGAAATCTGAAACACATTTAAAGCAGTGCTAGAAGTTACAGCAGGAGGATCAGCCCTTCCCAATATTTCCTCTGCCCATTTGGTGTGGGAATTCACGCCTCTTGTCACCTAGRCAATCACAAAGGCAAGAAAAACAGTCCAGAGGCCAGAACAAAGTGGCAGGTGAATATAGGAGCCCCTGTGCCAACAGCAGTCCCTAACGACCTCGTTTGGCAGTGGTCGAGAAACAGAAATCAATCCGTAGTCCCAGGCAGCTCGGAGCAGAGGAAACATTTATTTCTGCAGGAGGTTTCTTTTCCGCCGCACRCAAGGGCGCAGGAATAGGAACAATAGTTTGCATTGTGTCTTCTATCCCAGGTTAGCGGAGCGCAACGGAGGAGCCCAAAATTGCAGGCTGCTTCTGAAAATCGGAGCTTCATGGTCCCAGCATGAGGGTGGCCTTGTCTGCCAGGGCCCAGCGGTGATGGGGCACAGAGGCTCGGTGCTGTGCCAGTGGCGAGCCGAGCAGAGACGCTGCCAGCAGTGGCGATGCCGGCACCCGCGCGGCAGCAGCTGCTCCGAGAAGGCACTTGAAAAACAAGGAGGCACCAGAGAGGGGAGAACATCTGCRGTGCTGCAGCACGCGGCTCTCGAGAGACCCCAGGCGCTGCGGGGGAGAGGGAGAGCCGCAGCAGCCCTCAGCGGGTTCCGCGCGGGGACGCGCACCGCTGGGACGCCCACCTTGCTCTGGAGGCTGCGAGCTGCCCGGGGCGTACGGCGGCACTGCTGGCATGGCTGGCTCTTCCCTAGCAGATGCTAAAGCTTGTTGGCATAAGGGTAGTTACCRAAAACAAGTGGTGCACGAGGGAAGTGCAGTCGTGGAAGTCTGCCYTGCCTCAAACGCCGAACCAAAGTCCATGAGTCTGCATCCCCAGCTACCCTGACACATGCAAGCCAGCCAGTAACACATCTGCACTAGCAACAAACCTTTAAAGTCTGCTGGTAATAGCTATTGCTTCTTATTTATGGAAACTGCTTGATAAGAGTCTGGGACAATTTTTTTACACTAGTGAGGAAAGAAAGATAATGGAGAAAAGAAAGAATTAATATTTTTTCTTCAGTGTGAAGTAGAAATCAACTTCTTTCAATTTCAGTGCGTGGACAGTAAATAAATAAAAAGGGTGCATACCCTATACAGTTTATTAAATGACAGCTAAAAGAGCCATGATGAAACAGAATAAAACGATTACTGCACCAGCATCAACCTATGCTACACTACAGTACTGCAAGTGAAGTCTAAGCCAACTCTAGATGAAACTTCTTGGCCCTTAAAAACAAAACAAGATTCATTAGTCTAAATTAGATGCATCAACCAGACATTTAGGCTTCATACCATTAAGARGTGCTAACTGCAGCCTGCAGGGATTCCTCCACGTGAATGTGTTTCATGTCCTACCTTGGTGCCAACGTACGATGGCTCCATGCTCTCGCCTGTCTGTGCTACCTTAATGGCAGCTGTCCCAATGGTTTCAAGAGCATGGTAAAAAGTTTTGTGCAATTCAATTCTTGACCATTTCAAGTCTGAAAAAGAATGAAAGGGATCTTCAAATATTAAAGTAACACTTCCTGCTACAGCCTCGGCAGCTTCCAGTCATGGCGGCTTCATGACCTGGGCCATGCTACACAGGCGTCCCATCCTCCAAGCCACCAAACAGACCTCATCCACCCCAAAGATGCCCCACGACCATGAGAGTGCACCAAAGCCATGTTACTCTATTTCAGGCTAGTCAGAGTTATGGGTTTAATAATATCACATAACTTACCATATTTGATCCTTCAACATCTAATCTTTTCCCCAATTTCAGCATCCCCAGATTTTTCATTTTCTTTCCCCATCACATATTCATCACATGCTGTACACACAAGTGGAGATTTAAAGTGTCCCTGTAACATTTTACTTATTCTGTGACTTAATAATAAAAACAGCACTGAATAGAAAGGCTAGAGTTCAATTTCTGGGCTCTATTGCCATTTGCAAACTGCACTCTCCCCTAGCTCTTCGCTTAGAAATACAGCCACCCATTCAGCTTTATGCTAGCTCTGGAGCAATAAAACTGCACTTTGCCAGAGGAATTTTAAATCATTGTACACCAATGCAGAGGTCTTTAAAAAACAAATTTAAAAACATAAGAAGAGAGGGTTGAGGTGAAACTTCTGGATTTTACTAACTGGGTCTTGCAAATTCTCTACCTCTATAGAGAAATTTTTGTTTGCTTTCAGAAGTGAAGAAGAAGATTTTTATTTAATTTCCCAAAATATAAAACTTGGTGAATGAGAATTAAAGAATCCACCTTAAATGGAAATCTTCATCATTTTTCACATTTAACAATGAGACTGCAGGAGCCTGTAACCTCGGCTCTGTTTCTGGAACCAGCTCTGGGCAGGACGACTTGGGCAGCTTTACGCTGCCATCRCTAGCACTCGCCGTGGCTGGATCGGGCAGCGGGACGGGAGCCTCTCCTCTGCCCAAAGGGGAACAACATCAGCTGTGTGCACCTAGCTGTGCGGAGGAGGTTTGATATTTGAAAAGSTGTCCCGGTGCAATGCGTAGGGCACAGAGCGGGAGTCCCTGGAGCTCTCCCGCGTCCTGTTGCGCGCAGCTTGTCACTTCCCCACTAAGTGCCTATTTTTCTCCTTGCTTTCTTTGTCTGCCTTATCGCTTTGGATTGAGACTCCCTGGAGAAGAGCCCATTTCTCTGCAGTGCAAAGCACCTCAGAGGCCTGGCTGCACCTGGATTTCTAGGAGCTAAATTAAGCAATTACAAATTGTTACTCTCATTTTTGGCAATTTCATGCAGAAGTTCTGCTTTTCTTCAAAGCTAAAGGTCACTGATTAATTCAAAATTTATGTTTTACTTAAAATTAGGGGCTGGGGAAATAATGCCGAGGCAGCGGGCCCAGTTCTGCTCTCGGTTGCACCCTTGTCAAACCAAAATAACTCCATGTGCTCCAAGCCTCTGCCTCCTACTCTTTTCCGGCCTTTTTCGGGGCTATTACAGGGGCTGCTGCTCCAAGAATGGCTTTCTATGAACCTTAGTGGTGGTATGGTTTAGGACAGTCTGTGAGTTGCTGCAGGATATGGGGCCAGCACGACTCAGCTAGTGCTGAGATCAAAAAATAGAAAGCTGGTATGGCCCTGTTATTGATTGCTGCAGAATTATTCCTGGCTAGCAGAAATGGCAGCAGAACTTGATCAAAGTGCTTTATAGAAAGATACAGCGTTTGATAATAAAGTATTCCACTTCGCCAGCAAGTGGACAGTGAACTTCTCAAACTCCACCTAAAATCACATAAAAAGTTCAAAAAACTGTGCCTGAAATTTAAAATAAGGACATCCTGTGTAGCAGAAATGTAATCTACAACAAAGTATAGCTCAGCTGGGTTGCTGACATTACGCTGGAGAGGGAGACACTTGGCCACACTGAACTGGACACTAACGCTTACAGCTCTGGAAGCACTTTATTTCCTGCCATATCTGACACTTGGAATACAAAGCYATCTGAAGTCCTTTCAATAGAGGGATTTATGATGTACCAGATGATGGGCTGATTTAAATCACTTTGGATAGAAGTGTTGCATACATAGCTACCTGCAAGACACAGTGTACATTCTAGCAGAGCACAGATTTTACAATTCATTATGGTCATTGCTGTGTTTTTATTATTAATGTGTCTTGAAAAATAAGATGTTTAGCTAAGCTTACTAATTCCTTGAAACTCAAATCATTTAAGCTGTCTAACCTTGTTCAGGATAATTATTTCTATCCATTATCCATCATGCTAAAAAATGACAGCTCTGGGACAAGGAGGCTTTTCAAGCAAATGTTTTAAGACAGTGTTTTAGGTTGCAGGCACTGGAAAATGTTAATTAAATTAGATAAACAATGACTCAGAGTAGCTGTGCTATACTGGAAAGAAAGACGGGAGGTAATGGGGGAAGGAATTTAGCAGCTCAAAGGACCGAGCAGTTTTTTGGAGACAAAGAATCTTGAGCAACTACCTTGCCTAAATTAACAGGATCAAAAGAACTGGTGCCTTTCACTTTTACACCATTGATACTTAAAAAAAAATAAAATAATAATAATTATGCTTAATTTAGGGTCTGACAGTGCACCAGTATAGGGGATTAAGGAGGTATATATGGTCTGATGCTCTTGTGAAGGTCATCAGGAGGAGGAGACGTAGGATGTTCACTGTTATAGAGCTTCCATCTGACAGGTCACAGCAAGGAGAAGGAGGGGAACGGACCAAGAGTCGGTACAGAAGGTTGGGAAAGTACAGCAGGGCATGCTGACTTCTTTTGCAGAAAAGCAAGGAGGATAGCAAGGCCCACTTTGGAATTTTTTAAAAGAATTATTTAATTACTAAGCCCTTTAATTAAGACTAACATCAAATCATTAGCCTAGTCTTAAAAACAAAACATAAAAACACAACCCAAAACTTCGAAAGAGCAATGTGACTTTAAATGGTTCAGGTTTCAGAACGAGGAGGAAACAACCCCAAAGTCTGAGCCTGATCTTGTCAGTTGAGAACGGTTTGCTGGAAATTCTCTGGAAATAACAATTTTGAGGATTGCTGGATCTTCCTTTTTCTGACCTCACTGGAGCTATAGAAAAACAATCAAGCCTAAATATGAAATTACATTTCAACCTGAAAAGATTTAGTTTATAGAGGCATTTCAGAGAAGCAGGAGGTTGTTCTTTCTCTTCTCTACTGTAGACTTGTCCATTCCTAACAAAACAATGGGGCACATTTATCTCCGCAATAATGCTGTTATTATACTAGTATTTGAGACACTAGAGCCCAATGGTGATCATGTCCTTCAAATTAATCTGTTTCCTCTCTCTGATAATGCTGGACCCTGATGACAGCTGAAGCTCTTCATGAACATTCTGAAATTCTAGCAAAACCTTTGCTGACTCCACATTCAYGACATTTTCTTCCTTTGGTGCCCATCTTCCACCTTTCACTTCCTCTGTACGTGGCAGTTCTAGGAACTTCTGCACACTATCAGGCCTATTCTTGTTTTAATCCATGCAATTTGAACTATATTTATTTAATTAGCTTGTCCTAAATTAATGCTACAGAGTGAAAATATTGCAGAGGCAAATAGTTAACAGCAGCAGAGCTTCTGGGTGTTCGCAGTGTCAATACCTGTGCAGCTCTGAGTGGTTCCTGCATTAAGYACCCCTGAGAGGCATCGTAGCTCTTCATATGAAGTCTTAAGGGTCTGAGTAGTCCAGAAGAAATGACACCAAGTAATAGCTTTTTTGTCCTTCAGGACAACTTACTCCTATATATAGTTGCACACACACAAATCATTAGACAGGCAGGCACTCAAAAACTAAGTRATACCACCACAACTTTAATATGGCCTTTCCTTTGTGTCTATGTATTACATATCTTTAACTGACAATCACCCACCAGTTTTTCCACAGTGCATGCAATGGATGACATCACTTTCTGAACAGATATTCAGTATTTCATTGTTTTGTTGCTGTTTAAAACGTAGCCTTGGGCTTTATTTACAGAGCACTATTTAGACCTTACTCTCAAGACAATATCAAATACTACATCACAGGTTTTTCTAGTCCCAACCGTTAAGGTTGTACAAAATTATAAACTACTAGGAATATAATCTTAAAGTGAGATATATTGAGTAATCTCATGGTTGCCACTGGCCCATTCTGTAAGAGCAGAACTAGTGTTTTGGAAACAGAGAACAGCAGCCACAGGGAGAAGTAAAGAATAAGTCCAACAGGCATTCACCTTGTCTGTGGCAGAAGGGACTTACTTGARTTTGCTGAAACCATTTCTGCCAAGTCACATTGTGTGTACTACCGATCCAAGTAATACCTTTACTAAAATGTTCTGTGAAAGCTTCCACCAGCCTTTGCCACATAATCACACTATCACAAGGAGGAACATTTTCCTCCATCAGCATCCTCTATCTCAAATAACACCAATCCTGCAATTGCTAATCCAGGCCCAGGACTGGAATTRTCCCATTCTGTTTTAGAGAGACTATTCACCGCATAGAATTAAGCAATTATAAGAGCAAGGCCTTCAAATGTGGGCCTCCAGGTCTGGAAATAGATCTCCTGATAACTCCTGCAACATATCAAGACTTAATCTGGAATATAGTAAAACTATTCTTATCATCTTGTGCAACTGCACTTACATTATGCAATAAAATTTTGAAAATCAAAGCACTGAAAAGAAGATTTYCACTGAGGAAAGAATTCCTGTACCAAGAATCAAGTCAAATACCTGTTTTTGAGTTTTCCGTATACCCAAAGAGAGGAGGTCGCAGAATTTTGAAGATGAGATCCTCATCTTTGCTGTGAAAATCAGTGACTTGCAGAAGACAAGCAGTTACTGGAATTCCAGGCTGACCATCTCTCAGGTTCTGTACAGTGGTTGGGCTTTTCTTCAGAAGGAGTTTTGGAGATTATTTGTCTTCTTCCTCCACCTACAGAGCTTTACGTAGGGAGACAGAGGGAGTGGTATGAAGGGAAGAGAGAAGAAAATCATGTAGCATTTATGAAACACAATTCGAAGTGTTTTAAAGAGAATACTTAAAAATAGCACTGTCTGTATTTATTTGTAATTTATCTGTTCATATCAGCTGGAACTCTGATGCTGCACTTTGTCCCTTGATTTTCCTGCTCATGCCTTACTACTGAATCATAGACTATTATTAATAAATAGCAAGTCTACATGCAGTGGACTTGCTGGTGCCTGCAAGCTGCTGTCTTCCTACAGAGAAGGAGGAAGATCCCACCAAGACAAATTTTTCCACTGCCAGACCAAAGAATTACTTGGGTAGCAGCTCAGTATAACATTTGCTAGTAGTGCAAACCCAAATGCCTGCTTGTCTGGGCACGTTYGTTCTGTGCATGTGGGGAGCTGTGGTCTGCCCAGCAACTCAGAGCAATTACTCTGCCTGGGCAGGAGAAACCTGCAGTGTATAGCACTCCGTCCCAAGTCAGGAGCRTGTGGGCCACCTATAGAAGTTTATTAGCTTGAAACAGCAGCAGATCATTTATCTCAGCAGCAGACACTCTGACACTTGCTCTGGAGGTCCGAGGTTCACTTGCTGCTGCCTGTTGTCCTTAGCTGCAGCAGGAGCTGGGCAGACCACAGCTACGGGACCCTGCTCTGTGCTAGCTCAATAACCACCGCTTACCTGTGGCAGGCAGGTGCCTACAGGTAGTAATGAAAACTGGCTCTTGCAGTGGCTGGGGAGAAAAGAGTTCAGGGATGAGTAATAAGCTATTGGCAAAAAGGAAGCCAGCCAGCTAGACTCTTCAGAATTAAACCCAGAAACTGTTCAACTATTCTAATTCCTGTACATCTCAGGTCATGTTCCTTCAAGCGTTCAGCTGACTCGAGTTTTTTTCTGAAAATAGACTAGACACAGAAAACAATGGTATTGCAATCCATCAGTGTACAGTCCCTAAAGGCGGAGCAAAGCTGCCCTCACCATCAGCATCAGTGTACTTTAGCCAAGTATGGAGTTTTATACTACTGAGATACTGATCTATCAAAACTTTCTTCACCTGTTCCAATAATTTCAACTCCTCCGGGACACACACCTTCATGCCACTGTCCAACTAMTTAGCTGCTTCACTGGCTGCATTCTGCAATTCTTCACTGATGGTTCCCCCTCTGACGTCTTATGACAACTGATTAGTAAACTAGGCCATGAATTTAAGAATATGTAATTTGGGCACCACTTACTATTAACTGTTTGCCTGCTTGCTTTTTTTTTTTTTCCTAAGAAACTGTTATCCCTTCAAAGTAAATATCAAAGGATGAGAAAAAGTTTGTCAGCTGGCAACTTTACAAAGCAAGATGCAGTAACTCTTAAGGTCCCTTTAATAACAAGCATGGAAGATGCAATAACAGAATATATGTACTTACTGGAAAGCTAAATGCTATAGAAGTCTAGATACTAAAGCAACATCCAAAATTGCTAGTCTATCCCATAGTCTTGAGCCAGAACCATATGCAAGCTAATTAATTAATTAGAATTAAGTCAAAACAAACTGTCTTCATCCCAGGTCCCCCTGCCAACAGAGCAGAAAAGAAACAATAAATAAAACTTGAAGGTTTAAATGGGATGAACAATTCTCTCCAGGTTAAAAGGATATCAGCAAGTTACAGCACCACAGTGGTTAAATGTCGTTTAAGATTTGACTGCATTTGGTCTGGGATTTGCTCTCACTTGAGAGCTGGTCAAACCAATCTTTCCAAAACACTGACTTCTGAACTTTTGCCAGAGGTGCCTCTCTCTGGTGACCATGAAGGCTGATTTACCAGACGACATGTTAAACCAGTCAGCTCTGAATAAGCAGTAAAGTGTGCACCCACAGTGGGGAAGATGTTTAAAGGCACAGTTTCATTTTGTGGACGAGCTAGAGGGTTTGCATATAGACCAGAAGACTTGCAAGTATTTTGGTGCAGCTGTGGGATCTGATTGCTAGCAGGTTGGTACACATCCCACTGAGGTCAGGAAAGCTGCTGTGATTTAAGTATCTGTCCTTCTACTTTCTAAAATACAGAGCTCTGCTCTTATAGTATGATGCACAATGCAGTTTTTGGGAAGTCTGAATTACTACAGAGATAAAAGGGGGAGAAAGAGTAATCTAAGTCACTACTGAAATTAAATGAGAGCCAAAATCTTACAGCTCTTACAGCCTATGTTCTAGTCTAGCACAAAGTGGATTCACACCAGAGACAGAACTGAAACTGCTCTACTGCCACCAACCACAGATCCGCTCCAGCCAATGGAGAGGAAGAACATCCACTCTCAGCCTGCTGGGTCTCTTTGCATTTACACAACACTGCTTACCATTAGACACAGCTTTCTCACCTGGAAGGGCAACATGAATCCAGAGCAAAGTCTGAGTCTGTATCTTTGCCCTGGGGTGACTTATGCATCAAATGAGTCAAGATATATCTCCAGGTCTTTCAATATTTATATGCAACCAAGATAATGTGGTCTCAGTGCTGGCAAGGCATAGAAAACAAGCATCTCTATTTTTCACCATACACAGTCATGCCATTACCAGAAATCATTCCCAAGATGAGCTGAGATACACAGTACAGGCAGGAGAAGTTGAACCCAAGCAAGACAGAAGATGGTAGGCAGAGAAAATGTAAGAGCTTTTGGTTAAAGCACATATTCATGATTGAGTCTGTATTTAAAAAATAGGTGAGGAATCCACAAGTACATTCAGCTCTCACAAAGCAGCAATTATCACCTCCAATCATCTCCAATTGGCTGGGAGACTGCATCCCATCCTGGCAGATACTGACCTGGCCTTAGTTTTTCACACCTTGGTCACTTGGCTGTATTACAGCATAACGATATACCTGGGCATGAAGCCTGCAACACTTAGGAAACTCCAAACAGTACAAAATGTTACAGAAAACCTCTTCAGTGACATGCAGTGCCACAAATACATCACATCTATCCTCAGCTGTCTACAATAGCTTCACATTTTTAATTTGGAGACATCTTCAAGTTTTTGATCCTTTTCTTCATGATGCTCTTTGGCCTGAACTTACGATATCTGAAAAACTGCATGAAACTATTGGATAAAAACCATGGCCAAGAAACGTGCTTCTCTCGCACAGTAGAGTCTTTACAACAAGACTAAAGCTTGTCTCTGTGGGAGACTGAACTTCTTCATGAGCCTGGAATGAACTCCTTGCTTAATCATAGATGATTGTGTGTGTTGTAAACAGGAATCATCCCCCTCTCTCAGCCATGAGCACTTGTAATTGCTTGATGAATATGTTGCATAAAAATAAATAAATCGGAAAAGCTTTGCAAGAAACCATTGAGCTCACCTCCAGTAAGAATTCAGTTATAGATATTCCTCTTAGCATTCATGGGCTCATGCAGAACCTCACCTCACTGGAAACAGATGCAAATAAGCACATTAAAAAAGTTGTGAACCCTTGCGAGACAGTTCAGCAAGCTGTATTCAAAGGATATTCCCAAATGATCTGTTTTCCATATCTCCCATTTCTAACCAGAGTTAACAGCAAGATAATTTTTAGGTTTCTTTTCAGAAGAACRACAACTATACTGCTAGAGTTGATTAAGTTGGCTACAGTTGGTTACATCTCAGAAAATTCAGATCTAGCTCCTCCCAGAACTGGGGATTTTGAGGAAAGGCCAAACAATGCTAGGTGTAATATCAAATAAACAATAGATACTAGCCACTTGTAGGTGAAGTATTAAAAAAAACTCATTAATTTTTACATTTGAATTCTTGATTTAGATGAATAACACTGGTAAAAAAGGCAAGCCTTCATCTTTGTCATCTAATACCTGAAAGAGTCAAAAAGTGCAAATGAATACTTCTGGTATGTTTGGAAGAGTCATAAAGAGGACTCCCTCAGAGAAACCATAAAGCATAATTTTTTCAAAGAAACTCATTTTTTGTGAGCTATAAAAGTATGTTTGGTCAGAGGTTTGGCAAATAACTCAGGCTGGTTTTCATCCTATGTAAGCCTTCTACGTCATGCCCTAGAAACAACAACAGCTGTTAATTATTTATCAGCTGATGAACATTGGCCTGTTAATTGCAAAACATTAGAAAATAGATTAGGCAGCAAAGCTCAATATGTATGCAAGCAGGATATTTTGCTCTGTTTCRTATGTGACTTGATTAAATAAGCAATTTTATAACCAGGAAAGAAAAAGTCTCTGCCTAGTTTATAAGGACTAGCTTCAACAGTGATTTGATCTCAGAAACTGTAATGGGCCCACAATCCTAAGATTAATATGCTAAAAGTCAAAAATTTTGGACTTTGAGCTATTTGAGCCTATATCACTGACCCAAATCTATCATGAAAATGAGCTCTCTCTCAAATCTCCAGTGTATCATGGTTTGGACCAAAATGACTAGACCTCTATTGAAAGGAAAAGCCTTAATCAGCAAGGAGAAGACTACAGGATTCAAGAGATTGCTCTCTCCATCCTTCCTCCACAATGTCTCAACCCTTAGGTAGAACATGATATTCTCCTCATTAGATATTATTTTGTGATGCATCAGAAGAGCAGCGGAGACAGTTAGTAACTCAACTGCATTGTAAGTTCCCCTAGCTCCTCTCTTACCTATCCGTTGACAAGAGAACCATGATTGACTGTGCACAATGAAATAAAACCTACTAATTTGCCTAGCACTTCCATCATGCCTGTATTTTCATCCTATTGACATCCAGCTGTGTAAATTGGCCCTGGTATAAGACAGTCTCCTTTATGTACAGCTGGCTCTTCCGGGGCTGCGGTGTAACTGTATAGGAAATGTTTTTAATGGGCTGCACAGGTGACCAGCTGAAGAATCCATGGAGAGGACCCCTGTGCCACACGGCATGCTTTGTTGTGAGCAAGTGCAGGTGGTTTGGCATCAGGGTGCTCCATAATTAGCTCCTGTTGCCCGGGTTTATCCACTTGACCATTAACCATCACACTGGCCCCAATCCTCTTGCTGGCCTGCAAATGTAATTGATTTGGGGATCTGACCATGAAAATCTTGTTCTTGTACTTTGATCTCTGCCTGATGCACAGCCTCCTTAGCTTTTTAAGGAGAAAGGTGATTTTTCAAGCCAAAATCAGATATCCCAAGAGGCCTGTGTTCATTGACCGAGACACAATAAGGTGGATCTTAAACTGGTGCACATTTGAGTAGGTTTATTGAATTAAATGGAGCCTCACTGATTCACACCAGCTGAGAAAAACACTAGAGTATGGGATTTGAATGGATTTAGGAGTTGTCCTAACTGCAAAATCCTTTAAAGTTTGGTTCACAGGCCTGCAAAGGAAAGAATAGACTGGGAGCTTGTGAGTGCACATGAAAAACACTGTCCCAAAGGTGGTGAGACACTGCAGTCAGGACTTCATCTTATTTGTTGAACTTGTGCCAGTTACAAATCACTGCATATTCCAAGATTCAGACAGCTGGAAACTGTATGAGACCGAGGACTCTGACAAGCTTTCTGGAATTTCTACCTGCTGTGCTAGCTGGAGCAATTTCTCTCACTTTCATAGCATTTTGGTATTGTAATGCTTTGGGTCAGCAACCTCCAATGAAAAACTTCTAAGCTTTTCAGGAAGTCATACCAAGTTATACCCACCCCCAAAGAAAACAAAAGCCCCAAACAGAAGTGCACCAGCTCTCTTTTAGGAAAGAGAGAAGGCTGGGAACAGTGTGCTTGTCACTTGTTACTCTAAATAATAATGGGAAGTCATGTATTCCTCTAATTAAAAAGGAGACAAGCTTTGAGCACAGTTGTGGGACCAACAGTTTATATCCTTTAAAGTAATATGTGCATTTAACAGTTCTAAAACGTTGCAGCACTGCATTGCACAGCCAAACACACACAAAGTAAACAAAACCCTCAGAGCGATCCTCCTGGAAGATTTGGTATCCAATACTGAGCAAAATTTAAGTGTATGATTAAGGTTTGACTTTAGTGAGGCCTGTGTTCCTCCAAGAAGCCCCCAGTAGCTGAATAACACAGGGGCCAAGCCCAACCTCTTTACCACAGAGCTGTGCTCAGGCTTGCCTGAGTGAAGATTGCGGGAAGGGGGCTATAATTCACAAAATCATTTAAAAGGTTAAATGTTCTACACATGTGCCATAGTGCTCCTAGAGTGATGAATTTGGAGTGCTGTATTCAGTTTAAATAATAAATGCTGTTGGGTGGGGGGGTTTTTTGTTTTTTTTTTTACAAGGCTTCTATAGCCTGTAAAGCATCTTCAAGTACAAAAAATCCGTCATTGCTCTAAGTAYATGGTCACCCCGACCTCTGGGCTTTGGCCATCTAAACTGGGGCAGAACTGGGGCAAAAATAAAAGTATGTTTATAAAAATATCTACTGTGTGAGATACCCCCAAACTGTTTCCTAACAGCTCTAATCTAAGAGAGGCTTGAACTCAGATTTTCATAGGTACTGCTTAGATCTCTGAATGCTCTTCATGTTCTTAATCATGTCTGCTCCAGAGATGA
The DNA here is from genome assembly GCF_003343035.1 of Apteryx rowi. Classification (NCBI taxonomy): domain Eukaryota; kingdom Metazoa; phylum Chordata; class Aves; order Apterygiformes; family Apterygidae; genus Apteryx; species Apteryx rowi. The sequence goes on along the minus strand of NW_020451036.1, from coordinate 302,513 downwards.
GGCTATGAATAATTAACTATGCCTCCAACATTACAGTCATAGATTATGGTGGTGGTGACTTGTGGACTGCCATGCGCAGCATAAACCATTTAGGAAACTCTGTTATCCACTTTCCCTTTATATTTGTCTTGCAATCACTTACCGCTTAAAAGGGTAAATCTTTCATAGCTTTAATTAAAGCATTTAAAATAATTTACACTGAAATTGTATGTGCTTGGGTCTGTCAAAATTGATGCTTTAATAACATGTCATCCCTTTTTTCGATTGCCCTGAAATCTGTTAAAATTACCACTAATCTAATTGGGAACAAAGTTGTCAAATGCATGCAGCTCTGACAGTTTGTCTTTCTGCAAACTGCCGACAGATTGCAAGTTACGCATGTGTTGAGCAGATGGGTAAGTTAAAAGGAACACAAAAAAAAGCAATTTATTAAATCACCTGGAACCAGCAGCTCCATTCCAAAAATAGTGAGAATGAAATATAGCAAGAGCTAGGAGAGTTGGCACTGGAATATGCCAGAAGGTACCAGTTACAAAACAAGATAAACATTTTGAGAAGCCTCAGCTGTGTTGCAGAATAATGAGGCGTTATTTAACCCGATATAGATTACCAGCAGAAATTAATTTAGGGTGCAGGGTTTTGTGCAAGTGTGTGTGTGTGTGTGTGTGTGTGTGTGTGTGTGTGTGAGTGAGTGAGTAAGTAAGTGTGTGAGATTTTTTTAAGGCTTTTTTTTTAATCCCTGTGTTTTAACTCCTTCATTCCTGAAAGACAAGTCTCTCTGCCTCCACCCCAGCCCTTCCTTGCAGATCTCCCACCGAACCTGCTTTAAATCATCGATGGCGGAGGCAGGTGGCGGGTGCCCTCCTTCAGCTCCTTGCGCACGGCCCCTTCCCTGTGCTTCTCTCCTGTGTATTGAGAAGAGGCCAAATCCAGCCTCAAATATGCAGCTGGGACTGTCACACCAGCAAAGCCCCTCCAACCTACTAGTCTGGATTTTATCCCTAAGTGGAAATCATCAGTATTTTAGATCTTCCCTGAAAACATTTCACATCCATACAACCAATGGGCTTCAATGAGGGCTCAGACCCCGCTCAGTCTTGCTGCTGGTTTGCGAAAGGGGATGGTTTATTTGCATTACAGCAAAATGACAAATTCCCACTCAGCTTTACAGCGATGATGGCCCAAGCAGACAGGTCTCTGCCCCAGGCGGGAGCACTTAGCTGCAAAAGAAGATGACCTCTGTGGCCACCATGTGGATCTGGTCCTCCCCCACACACGTCCATCCTTTTATTTACATGGGAGGAACCTCAGGGCAGGGAGCATATACTATTTGGTGTGTCTACAGCGCTTAGGAAAAAAAGGCTTCATTCTTGGTGGTCCATAGGTGCTACTCTATTCAACAGGATTCATTGTTAAAGAGCAAGACTAGGATAAAAAAACAGTGAGGAGGTACAAGAGAAGCAAGCACGACTGACCGCCTCCACCCACTGACGCCATTCAAGGAGGATGCTGGGGCAAACAAACTCATGCACTTTGACTGGTCTGATGCTAGCTTAGAGGAACGGTCGAAGGCATGGTGCTTTACTGCTTCACACTAATTTTCAAAGGAAGGCCTGAAGTGCCTGCTCTTCCCCAGCATCTAGAGGGCTTGTGGGCAGGAGCGACTGCTGGGCTGGGCCTTGCAGGCCTTGTGCACAGCAGGGGGTTGGATCATTTGTACAGTCCTCTAATCTCAAGCATTGTTTTTGCAGAAAAACTGCACCAAATCCTCTGTCCAAAGCACCCAGACAGGCAGAAGAGGAGAGGACAAACAGTTCCCAAGATACCACAACACAACAAATCAACGAGATATTCACCTCCACCCCCCCAAAAAAAGAGATGAGGTCCCATGACCAAGACATATGTTAGAAAAGAGACCCTCTCAGCAACTTTATGAACTAACTTTACAAGCCACAGWGCCAGTTTAAACAGCTATGGCATCATTTCAGTAAATGTAGATAGACTGATTTAAACCAGCTGACAATCTTTGGGCTATAATGCAGAAGAAAAGGTAACCATTCCCAACGAGCAATGAATTGTTTCAATTTTATACATGTGTTTAGGGAGGAGACAAGATCATAAAAAGAATTAAAAATGGGAGGTTACAAGCATACCTGTTTCTCTCCCCCACCTTTTAACTGAGGAATAAACATTTCCATCTCTTCTTTCCCATGGAAATCTTGGGGAGAAAGTTTGCTCAGTTTTCTACTATTCAAAAATGTTTCTACCTGCTGGAGTAAAGACGGATGTGCAGCTCTCCCAAACACCACAAAAGTGATGGCATTCCTTGAGCAAAATTGAGATTTTAATTCTCAACTAACAAGAAAGATGACAACCAAGCCCTAGATAACATTACTGCACTCAGGATGCTGTCAGGCAAATTATGATCCTTAATGCAAGATTAAAAGGATATAAAGTAAACTAGATAAGAACAATGGGCCTGATTCTGAAATCCTCTCCAAGCAGTTTAAATCAGGACTAACCACACAAAAGCCCTTGAAATTCTGCCATGATCAGCAAGAGAAAAAAAATTAAAGCAGAGTGAAAACATTTGAGATATTCAGACTGAGGTAGGGTCAGCCCCTGCATTCCTCTGTTCCGGCACAGAGCAGAGATGGAGGCAGAAGGTGCTTTTAAACAACATTTATGTCTCCATATCACGTGTCCAAAAGCCAGAGCTTTTCTGATGCATGTCTGGCTGCAGCAGCAGACTAACGGCCGCTTCACAGCTGGACCGTAGCAACGAACACGGGGAAACCACATCTCTTCTCCCTCTGTGCACCGCTAACCAGAGTGACTTATCCCGGGGTCCTTCCACGAAGCTCTTTCCATCTCTCTCACCCCTCTTCCTTGAGTCATGTGCAGGGACCACAGATGCTGGCCCACACTTTCATTTTTCCTTTCACCGCAGGTTTAAATAGACCTTTTTTTCCCCCTATATCCAAGCGGGTCATCATTTAGAATCTGTGATTTATTTAATGGTGGTTTTAACCCCACTTAGAAATAGGCTGCTTTCATGATTTATTGATTCCTTCTTCCCCTTGTTAATTTGACTCATTTCTTAGGAAATTATTCATAGTTAATCATGGTAAGAATAAAATTAGTTATAGTGCCCACTTTGCTGCAAAGGGAGCGTAAATAACTTTTAAAGCAAATCGGAAAGAAAAACATGCTAAAGCAAAAGAAAAAAAGAATCTGGAAGAATATATATAAAATGATGATATTCCAAAGGGTGCAGTAAATTAAATCTCTCTACTGTTACTGGATAGAGTAACTCAGAAATTTACATTCCACAGGAGCATGGCTTTTACAGCAGGCTCTCGTCAATTGAATTTGCCATATCTTTGGGGAAACGCACCATTTGGAAGATAAAATCTCCCACCACTCCACCACCACTGCCACCATTCAGAAGATTAAAAAACCCCGCCAACTCTGTTGTGTGCCTTTTGTGCCCACTAGAGGAATGTAAAACCATTATATTTAAGTATCATAATGGCCAACATATGCTTTTTCTTAGAAATGACACCACCATCTGGATTAAGTTCTCCTGATCATTTCAGACAATGTTACGATTATTATTTCTTCCCTTCAGGAGAAAGAACTGCCCAGAAAAAGCAACAACAATTTCAGATGGGGAATGTTTGCTTTTCCTTTTCAACCACTGGCAGCCTTGGGAAACATGGTAAACTCTTTATATGCACTTAAATCATTTGATTTCACTTGCTCATCAGTCACAAAAGCCTGCCCAGGTATACCCCAATATGAAGCTTGCAAGACTCCTATTGCCTTTGGCCATACAACTTAACTATTACAGTTAATAAAAGTATGTAATTACTGTAATGATAAAATTACGTCGTGTTACTGTTTGAAGCGGTCTCTTCTGCACAACTGTATTGGTCGTTAAATACTGTACTTTCTGTTTGGTGTGCAGTGAACGAGATGCAAGCTTAACCCTTAGCTTGCTAAGGGCTTTTAAGTACACTGAAGTGTAAAGGCCCGAGCAAGTCTTCTCACCTGAATGAATCCTTACTAGCCTCATGGCTATTGTCATGAACATCGCAGACCTTCTGGGCCACCACATCCAACTGGCTGTAACTGGAAATGGGCACGCCGGGATAATTGATGTACTCAATCTGACCATGCACAGGTGGCACGGAGACAGCGTACAGCAGCTTCTCGGGTTTGCTAGTGCCATCTGTTGCCATAAGAACATCTGTCGTCAAGGTCACCCTGTCACCCTCTGTTAAAGTTACAGGTTTGGCGAGTAGAACAATGTCACCTAAAAAAAATTAAATAAATAAAATGAAAAAGCAAAGGGAGAGGAATTAAAAGGGGGAATATTCCTTTTTATGTCCCAGGCCAGAAGCAAAAAATAGTAAGTCAGCCCTTTGGTTCAGGGGAAGGAGAAGTTGAAGACGCAAGAACGTGGCAGGGAGAAATCAAGGAAAAATTTTATCAAAATAGCTTGAGAAAATATTTTTTCATTAGGTTTTACAGGCAAACAAGACATTTACAACAGAAAAAGCCACATAGATAAAAGATTTGTTTAAAATGTGCCCCATTCTGATTTGCACTTCAAGGCTCGTGCTAAGTGGAATCAGAACCGGTTTATCTAATCACAGCCAGGGTAAGTTTATAGAGGAGCACTGGCTGCATGATTTCTCCAAAATATTGAAACCAGCTTTGATTTTCTATTTGGGGAGAGAGAATGACCCAGTTGTTTAGAAAGAACAATTATGTTAATAGAGCCAAATGAGCCAATGGACAGAACACATTAATGAAGGAAGCATTAAGCGCAAACACTGTGTTTTAAGCCGATAGTGTGATGTGATGCTGTAACCTCAGCAACAGAGGTTCTGTTTCCACTAGATTTATTTATAAAGAGCTCCATGATATCACCCATGGACCAACACAATTTCTATTTATTTTCAAAGCAGTAGCCATAGTAAATTAAAGTCACTAGAAAATTGAACAACCGGACTTCTCAGAACACAAATAGGGATGACTTGCCTAGTCGTAACCCTTTCATCCTTTTCTATCATTACTCTTCCTGGTTTTAAAAAAAGTGCTTGTATTGGAATGGCAGCACAACGATTGACAACGTGGTACAACAAAACCACTGAGAGTGACACAAGCCCATGCCCCGGCTCAAGAGACCTGACCTTCAATTGCAATGCAGTAGCCCAAGGCAGAAGCAAAGTCAAACTTCATATCTGACAGTGTTCAAAAGCAAATGGATAACGTCAATCAGTTTCCGTTGCCGTCAGTTAACTTGCTGATGACAACATACAATAGCGGCATTTGTGAACACATTCGGCAGGACTTTTTCTGTTTCTTGCCTTCTTATTCTGTTGCCAGCTGACTTTAAAAAACAACAGGTTCCCATTATATGTAGCAGGCAGCCAGTAACATCTGAGAATAGTGAGGTTTTTTTTTTCTTTAGTGCAAACTCAGCACTAAGTTCTGCGCTTTCCACCCCATTTGATAGTTCACCTTTGCTGTTAACCGTTTTAACACCACTTCCCCACTGCAGCTGGCATGCCATGCAAAACTGATGAATGAGACTTGATGCATTCAGGAGGTGACTAATATCTGAGGAGATTAGTCTAAGGACATCATAGTCATTCACAATATAAATACAATCAGTTAACTTGCCTTCATAAAGCAAAAATGTTAATGATGTTTGAGAACAAATTTGGAACATCAAAAAAGATAATTATCAGCCCCTCCACTAGCACAATGGATATCATCAAAACTCACCAGTCTTGGAACATTTGGCATTGGAAAAATCATTTATGCTGTACTGGAGAAAAAGTTGGCTGTTCTGACTTTTTTGCTTACGTCCTTGAAGGAGTCTATTAGTTTTTATGAGGCCTCAGTGAAAATGGGGCATCATTTCAGACTGTTTCCAAAAGAGATGAAGAGATCCAGGAGGAAAGCAAAAGAGGGAAGGGACCTAGAAAGGAAAAGGATGAGACAACACTGCAGGAGCCAGCTGGGGACTCAGGACATCCGCCTACTGCACACCTCGCTCAAGGTTTGCGGAGGTCCACAGTCAAACTCGAGCTGATTAAGTAGATACAGTGCTCACATTGACTAATTTTCTCTACAGAAAATCCAAACAAATAAGATTAAATAAAGAGGCAACAGTGAGACAGGCAAAGGCAGTTAACCCAACTTTATTTTTCCCATGTGGAGAAAAGTGCCAGGTTTTCCACAGCAGCTTTGAAATCTTTCGATGCTCAATGCTCAGCATGGGACAGCAATGTTCACCTACACTGTCCCTTTTAGAAAAGGGACATTACCTTCCATTACTGTCTGCCACCTTACTGCATTGCCCCTTTAATGATATCTTTAAACAGAAGTCCATCATGCCCTTCTCAGAATAAAACTAGACAATGCAAGCTTAAAAACACCAAGAACCTTGCAAGAATAGGGTCCTGACCTTGCTAACTCCATCCARACTGCTCCAGATAGATGTAATGATGGGAGATTTCCCCCAAACCCGTGACACAGATAAGACCCTCCTGATTTCTCCTCAGAGTGGCAGGTTACCCACTCCCAGTGGCATCAGCAGATACTCAGCTGCTTAACACTGAGGGGAAAATCAGGCTACTTTTGTCCCTAGCTGTGAGTGCAGAGATGAAAGCTTTCAAGCCCATACTTAAGCCACACTGATTTCAGTGCATTGCTAAACTGGGATGTCAGCCATCAACCTGTACAGTTTGGTTACCATGAAGCATATATTATTTTAAATAACCTACCACAAGGCCTTCTGGGTTTATAATCAAAAGAATAAATAAATATACAATTTATCTTCTAGACAGCTTGATAAACTCATCTGTATTTGCTTCTTTCTTAGAGCCTGATGCACATCATGGTCAGGGTCTGCACTGCCAAGCGGACGTGACTTCTGACAAAACAACACGTATACTAGAAGTTGTTCATCTAATGGCAGCATTTGGCCTTGATGCTTTCGTTTTGGGGGGATTTTAGGAAAAAGCACTTTCAGATTTGAAGGAAAAACAGAACCAGACTAAGCTGGGCAAAGCAATGCAATTGTTTTCACCTCCACACCTCCGAGGAGCCGCCGGCCTCCCCCGCGAGCCTCTCCCGCACCCTCCTCGGGGCTGCGCCGCCTCTCCCTGCTGGGAGAGGCTGGAGAATTTGTTTGGATTTTTGTTTCACTTGCTTAAATGTCGTGGGCTTGAAAGTTTGCCTTGAAATATAACATTAGTGGGTTTGTGGTAAAAGCAGCAGAGAGGATAGGATGACAAGTGGGGCAGAGGAGACTGATTAAAAGCAGGTGTGGAGGAGGAAGATAGGAGGAGGAAAAAGAGGAAAACATGACTGAAAAAGTAAACTCAACGTTATTATACATATTGAAAAAGAGCACCCATATATAGAGCACCCACCTGTGCTTGCTTCTTTTTAACATCAATTTTTTTCAACATAAAACAACAGATAAACTTTAAAATTAAACTATCAAAAAAGGCACAGTACGGCACATACTGGTCCCCCCGAGGTGACAATGAAAGCACGCGTATGTGACAGATGTTAGCCAGGCCACTTAGTTCAGCACGCGGAGGGACTCGGGCCCTATAGGAAGGATGGAATAGGGTAGGAATGTGTGTAAGAGCCCATATAGACTTGAAGGTGGGCCTGGGTCTGGCAGCAAGGGGAGTTTTGGGGCTTTTGGATATATTTGTGCAAACACACACACAGACACACAGAGTAAATGCAGCAGAGCCCAGGGGATCGCGCAGTGTGGCCTCCTGGAGAGCGCCGGCACGCTCGCTCCGCTCCGCACGGAGTCCAACGACGGGCTGCCAGGGCAGAACGCAGCCTTTTCCCTTTAACTGGTAAAATACTGCTTTAAGCCAAAAAGTAGTCCCCCTTTTGAGGGGAAGGGGGAAGGAAATGCCCAGGAAGGTAGAGAAAAAATTATGGAGCTGTATTGACTGTATGATGCTAATTTACAGAGGCTGGTACACACACACACACACACACACACACACACGAGTCCCAATTCCATAAGGCTGGGCCTATTTTTTACTACATTTTTACTTGATTGTACATATTATTGTCTCATTAACTGAAAGCTTTCCAGGGCACTGAAAAGGAGAGAGCATTAAAATACACTGAAAAGTCCTGGAGCTCAATTAACACACACCAGGGGGCTCAAGGGGAGGGGAAGTGGGGGGTTTCAGCTCCAATTATAAAAGGCAAACTTATCCTTTTTTTTTTTTTTTGGTAATATCAGCTAATTAGACTTTGACAACCAATTAGCAGATTTTTAGCTTTGCTGAGAATCAAGTTAGCACTGAGAAAGGAGGAGGCAAGCAAACCAAACATGCAAAATGCTCCTCTTTTGCCACAAACATGCCGTCTTTAAAAAAAATATCCACAGGGCCAGATCCTGCACAGGATTTACATCCCTTGCAGCTGACTGCCACAGTGGTTACTTGCGGGTGTAAATTGAGTGTACGACTGGGCCCGCAAACTTAAGCTCACCATAACTCATGCAAACCTGCCGCAGAGAAGCACTCTCCAGCCTACTTGCAAGGTTACATTTTAACTTTTAATAACCCTTTTTGCTATTTTTTTCCTACCATCCATGAAGTACCCAGATGATTATTTAGGATTAATGGATTATCAAAAGTGCCAGTTGGCACACTCCTAGTGAAAAAAAAAAAAAGAAAAAAGTGTAACAAATGCAGCTGTTTACTAATAAATAAAGCCTCAGCTGTAACAGAAATAAATTAGATGCATTTAATTGGTCGACTGCAAACCTCCTCTCTTTATTACAATGCTGCTTCTTGTTATTTTATGATGTCAGGGTACATGGCAGACTGACAGAGTGTTTATGAATCACAGTTTGCAGATGGCACTCCTGGTTTTTCGGCAGTTATGAGCACAAGTAGCATGAGGACTCAATAGAGGGTTTTTGCCAGAGAGGACCCCCTGAGAATTAGCCGCCTTCATTTCTCTTGTGCCAATCTCTCACTGACAGGAGCACTATTTCACAAAACCTACATTCAATAAATTACACCCGCCTGGCAAGAACTTAGAAATATTTAACACTCTGAGGACACCAGTGTCTCAATTTGATTTCTATTCATTTCTAGAGGACGTGAGACACTACTTGGAACAGAACTCGTTTGTGTGCACGCGCATGTGTTTTTCCCCCCAGCTAAAAAAATAATGGTCTCTGCAGCCAGGAATATCTCGCCCTGCCTTCAGAATGATTTCAGGTCTCCCGAGGGCAGTTTACGGTCTTGTGCCCTGGTCCTCCGGAGCTGCCCTAGCTAATGACAGCTTTGTAATCCAGTGGGGAAATAATCTCACATCACTGCACTTGGAGCTCGTGAGCTGTAAAACTTCTGGATTGAACTCCTTCTTCTGGTCACTTCAATGAGTTACAAGCAAATGCATGAGGGATGTGGTCATAATTGTCAACAGATTTGTAAATTTGTGTCATTAGTTATGCGCATAATGGATTTTATTCTAATGAGCCTGTTCATAAGAATGCCAGGAGGAGTTGGCCCCTTTGGAGGAAATAAACAAACTACAAACTTTGCCCATGCATTTTAAAACATATCAATGCCACATAAAGGGAAAAAGAACATTTCCTCTCCTTTTAATGCACTGCAGTTTTCACTTAGGCGAACAGCTCCTGTAAACTCATTCCCTACCTTTGCTGGCATTTCTCACAGAGATATAGACATTGTCAGGTGGGGACATGTTTTTTCCACCCATCAAGTAAAACTGGGACCTATCATGACTCTTAGGGTTCAAGATGCTAGTGCGGAAATACCAGAGGCAGTCCTTGTCCTTATCAACCTGACTGAAATTTATTTCAGGATACAACCTTGTCGAAGCTGACACAGCCTGAAAAACAATGCAGAAGAGTTGGGTCTGAATACAGACTGTTCCTCCCTCCAAATCCAGCTAGAAATCCTGCAGTTCTTATGGGGTCAGTCAGCAAGACCTGGTTCACACAGTAGAATAATAAAACTGGTGATGATTAAATCTATTTTTATTAAATCTATTATTATTGAATCTAGTTATAGAATTAAATTTATTCTCTAGAGACAAAGAACGAGGCTTCTAAGCTTGTTCTTTGGGGAAATCTTCTCTTGCTTTTCTTAGAATCAACCTGGATATTTTTATTGAAAGCATGAGCTGAGTGAAAAAACAGACAAGTCCATGGAAACCTACTGGCACCTTTGCCAAAATGATGTTCTCTGTGTGCCCAGTGGAGTCCTCTTCCCCTAGTTTCCCTCCTCTCTCTCTCTCTCTGATCCTGCTTTTCAGCCAACCACATATAAAAATCTCCAGCATGTGCCAAGTACTACAGATGGGTCCATTGTAGCACACCCTAATGTTCATAGCTGACACCCAGGTGTTACAGTTTGTACTTGCTTGCTAGCCAGACGGTGGCTTTGCGCCAAGGGGAAGGCGCAAAGCACTCAGATACCGTGCTGAAAAGCTATATAAGAGAAACTACTAAGAAACAGAAGAGCAGGTAAGAGGCTAACCAAAAGCAAGAGAAGACTTTTCCACTAGCAACCACCTCCTTCCTTCACCCATTCGCATCCCCTCCCATCTCCGTAAAGCTCTGATTTATTATTGGATTACATACGAGAATCTCTGTTCCTCTGCCCTTATCCACAATCACATTGGCTCATTTCAAACCTACTGCTGCTCTGCAAGTTATTTCAGGTCTGGCTAGCAATAAAGCAACTTATTTAAAAGGCACAGGCAGAGAGAGAATGGGCTGCCAATTCCTGATGTGCTCGGCATGCCTGGCCTACGTGCATCGCCTGTGCAGGGCCCATGTGTGTAAACAGCCAGCAGAGCTCCTGAACTCACAATAGCTCACTGTTTGCATGCATTCATGTTGACTTTTTCCCTAAATGCTCTGCCAGATAGCCTGGCATTTAAAAGCTATTCCTGCTTAGCAGCCRGAAAGGGTTAACACCCGTCTCCTTTTTCTCTTCCATTTTCCCCTCCCAGGAGCCTACTCCCCTTCCAGCCTAATTTCCTTCAGTTTAATTAATTTTCAGTAATCACAAGTCTAGACACCACAAACAGCAGCTTCACACACCAGGTGACTCGATAACATTTGTAGTGGACAGGCAGAGAGACACAGAGCAATTTCACAGGCCAGCCTCCTGCGCAGAGCTGGAACTGCCTGGGCCCTGCCCTGCGAAAACCCGGCACGGCTGCGAGGGGGTGCGGAAAAAGCCGGCGCAAGGCATCAGCGCAAAAACGCGCCCCTCACCCTTTTCGGAGAACAAATGCTTTTAAGGATTCAGGTGCAGGGAGCCTTTCTGCCATCTGTCTCCCTGGGACTTCCCAGACGTCGCAACGTGTGCGCTCGGAGCAGCACGTACGGAACAGGGTCCAACGCTTCTGAGATGTGCCAAACCTGCGGCACATGTGGAGAGCAACTGCATGGCCCAGGCTCCTTCCAGAAAGCAGCGGATCTGTTGTGCGTGGGCTATAAAGCCGTGTGCTATACAGATGCTGTGACCCATACAGGACTTCTGGACGTCCGGCCGCCCTTGCTGACATTATCAGAGGTGCCGTTCACGCACACGCTTGATACGCAGCCCCGTCACAGTGCAGCCTTTTGGCCACAAGAAGGCTATATCTTGCCACTCTGTGGCAATTTGGGGCAAATCCAGAAGTTTCTCAGTGTTTTGCTTAGATAAAATTTCAGGAAGAAAAGAGAGAAAAGTGCAAGAGCTGCTCTGACAGCCCTGAGCAATTTGCCCTTTACTGACCATTTTCTCTTTGCCAGCTATTGCAAGATAAGAAAAATTACAAGTTTTAAGAAGGCAAGTTAGAAAATATTAGAGATCTCTTGGAAATACCTCAGGAAGAGATCACTTGAAACATATACAGGGAGACCAGGGCTTCAATACCCCAAGAAGAACCTGAGGGCTTGGTATTACCATTAGAGCACAGAGGAGCAGGAGTGGTTTGGACATAGCTTAGTGTAATAAAAAAATGCATCTTTTCCAACCTATGACCACTTAAAACACACCAGCTGGAGCACCTTCTAGGATTGCTACCATATTTCTTGCTTTTTTGGATATGCATTTCAATGAATTAATATTGATTATTTCAAGTTCGGACGCTAGCTGTCGCTAATGGCTATTGTGCTGTTCCCCGCTCATCAGCCAGCCTGACGAGCTCCTGCAAAGCATCTCAGCAGCATTAGGAGGACCGGCGCATATTTTGGATGAATATACCAGCACACAAGAATCAATTGGTAATCCAATCAGAGAGCTAACAGCAACCATCCCTAGTAGCTGCTACTTTTACAGAGGCTGTGGACCAATTTTTAGTCCTATAAAAAGCACACATTTTAAAACACATAAAATTGGACCAACTGAAAGCCAGCCAACTTTTAATATAATCTCTCTTTCAGTCTAACTCCAGTACAGAATGAAAAAGAATACTAATGAAGCTGTTTGACAGAAAGGACAGTTAGTTCATGCATGCATTAGTGAACAGTTATGGTGTGTGAAAAAAAGCCTTCCTCTCATTTGGTTACAGAATATCGCTGCTGAAATATTTCCCCCCTCACCCCAGCCTGAGATTTAGTATTGATATTTATCGAACGCAGGCTGCAGTGGTCTCTTTCCATCCAGTTTTGATCAGCGCACTTCCACGTTTATGAGAATCAAGCGGGATGAAAAGGCAAGCTTCTCATTTCAACCATCTCCTACCGCACTCGACTCTTCATGTAGCAAGCCCCGTCCCTATTACACGTTACTGCTAACAAACATGTTTGCTCTTGCTCGGTGGGGAAGCAGTATGCTTAGCTCCCTAGACTTCACAGCTCATATTTAACTCCAGCACAACCTGTGTATTCAGGACCATGACACAAAGCCTCCCTCAGAGAATCGGTTCCTTCCTCTTACAAAATGAATGACTCCAAAGATCTGTTGGTTGGGCACTTAAAGGCRTACTTTGAAAAAGTAAATATTTAGCACTGGAAATATATCACCCTGTTTGTGAAGATTTAGAATAATACTGTCTGCTTCATCTAGCAGGGATCAGCAGCATCTAAGACACACATTGTACCTTAGCGCAGAATGAATAAAGCCATCCTCATTGGCCTTATAACATTTTCCAGTTTCTGATCATTTTGCTGTTTTTACTGAAAAAAACTTGTCAGGCAGGACCACCTGACTCTTGAAAGGTTTTGTGTGTGCTCCCAGTGAGCAAAGCAAATCAAAACAAAATGAAATCCACACAACAAAGCATATTAAAGTGTATTTGGGTGTTACAAGCTAGATTTCCTAATGCACTCAGGATGCCAAAAAAATGGAAGTTCTCTTTTAAAATCACTTTCTTCCCCTCTTGTACTCTTCCCCCTCCTATTTACTTTAGTAGATTATGTGAGACTCGTTAAATTTTATAGCTCTGGACAAAAAAAAATACTACAGTTTCTAATATTATGCAATGACATAATGCCATTTGTAGAGGTGTCACACAAAGGGACTGACTTTTACTGGCTTCTGATGGCAGAGCTCTCCACTTTATATTCTGTTTTATGTAAGCTTTCTCAGAATTTATTGACCTCAAAGGATTTCTCAAGTTGCTTAATTATAAAAGGAAGAAGACAGCACAGTGGCTTAGCAAACCAATATAAAAGTCAGTTAAAATGTTTCAGTACGACACAGAGATGGTGGAAGGAGACGTGTAGCAAGAACCAGTTTCTAGGACCCCAGCTAAAGGGGCAAAGCTTTTCCTCTGACTTACTCTATGGCAGGTGCTAGGACGCTGCAGAGACATGCGGCAGGAAGACTTCTGGCTTGCCCTAATGTCAGATGGGTGTGTCMTACTAGCTCCAGCCAGGAGATGGATAGAGGACACGGACCTCTCTCTGCAGCCAAGAGAAATAGGAACTGAAAAAGAAATTCTGCCTCGGAAGCTACTAGAGCCATCTGACCTCAGAATAAAGTTTCAAAAAAAAAAAAAGTTTGTTTTGTCTTGCTGCTTATCCTATCAATGAAATCAAGTCAAGAACGAAACCATTTCCAGAACCTGTCTCCTGCTGCAGGAACAGACTGGGGATTTCACTTGTCTCCAAGAAAAGAGTCTAAACACTAAAGGCACTGCTACCTTCAACTGCACATCTCCAGGTCTGGGCACACTGGAGACCGTACAGCGTCTATCCCTTGGAGAATCTTTGTCTTCTGCTTCTAGYGCTGCAATGGAAATGACTTTTCTCAGCTATTTTGACTTCCAAACCCATATTCCTAAAAAATACAAAGCAAAACAAAACAAGAAAACAGGAAAGGGAGAGACAAAAAAAATGGTGAAAATGGTGAAATGGTGGAAAAAAAAMCAAAACAAAACAAAGGCAGTCAACTTCCCATTTAGCATGGGTTAGCCAAAGTTCCTTGAGCTCAGCCTCTCTTCATGTTGCACAAAGGTTACTGGTTTCACACACTCTCTGTCCAAACTTCAGAGCATAATTTATGTCCCAGAGCCTCCAACGTCATCCTTTCTCCTCTGGAATGAGTTAAAGTGCCTGGGARTTAAGAGGCTTGTCCAGACTGGTGCTGAAGAAGCAGCTGTACTAGAGGGGCTGGGCAAAGATTAGCTAAGAAGAGCAATAAAGAAACTAGGCAACAAGAATAATTAAAATACATGCATGTGATGGAGGAAGGGCTTATTCTGTATAACCTGTAGCAGGAATAACTTTGATGCGTTTGTACAGCACCCAGCACAATGGGATGGGCAGCAACCTCTCCTGAAGCTTCCGCTTCTTGCCTACTTTTAATTTTACAAAGGTGGAAGAGGGACAGTGCACTACTGCTCAAATTATTTAAAGATGTTACTTTGGTCTCTGTTACGCTGCATGGCGCACTGTCCACGATCGTATTTAAAAGAGGAAGATCCAGCTGGAAAGACTGAATGCTGCTTAGTAATTTCCCTGTTACATTTTCACATTTCAGGGAAAACTGTACAAGCGAGGGATCTGTACCTAAGCCTTTCTAATTTGTGTGACCATCACTTACTCAGCATGACACCACAGGTCTCACTTCTCTTGGCAGCAGTACAGGGCTCATGCTTTCATATGGATGAAGTATCTTTGAGCAATTTCTTCAATTTATTAAGCATGAACAGGCTTCTCTTAGCATCGAGCAGATAGAAATTTTAAAAAACGTTTAAACAAATATGCTACTGTGGGACTCGCCACATATGATCATGCAATTTTTCTTATGTTGTCCTTCAGCCTCACAGGCTTTGGTCAGAATACGAGTCTCTGAAATTCACGGTTCTGTGCAGGAAGAAGAGCACTCCCTACTCCAGAGCTAACTGGTAAATGCTAACAGTGACATTTTCTTCACTTACACTGCTTCCTATTTTAAAAAAAGGGCTCAACTTGTTCTGTGGACTGAGAACATACAAACATCTTTTGAGATATGACGCTTGCTTCCAACAGACTAGAAAACAACATGGACATTAAAAGATTAAATAAGGGTTATCTCCATAGGGTTGCTCACACTGAGAATAAAGTGCACATATGAGTGAAGTGACTTTAGCATAGCGACAAGGACCCAATCTCAGGTAGATAATGACAAGGAAATCACAAGGACGGGAGGAAAGCGAGAGAAGACATGAAGCATAGGAAAAGTGGGAGMAAGGCTAACAAGAGCAGGATAAATGATTAAAATGTGTCTGCACTGGGGCTCCTGCTGGAGCCAGGCACCCATGTGGCCAGACGCTTTGGCTGCCACCTCACCTCCAGCGCTTGCTGTGGTGGCACAGGCTATTGCTCTCCGCCGGCGTGGCTGGGGTTGAGCTGACGCGGTTTAAGCTGATGTGCATCTCCTCCCTCACTTTCCCACGGCTCTCCAAAACCTGCGTGCCAGGATCACAGACACAGCACCGGGCCTTGCTGCCACCCATCCCATTAGGAAGGGACGCCCCAAATGCCAGCCCCTGTTATTTATTGCAGCCACGTACCACGAAACTTCAGATGTCACAGGGTGACGTTTAAGGGGTTCATAAATCTCGGTTGCCCCAGGGCTACCTCACCTGAAAGTCGTGGATGAAAGGCTGGCATCATTTCCCTTGGCAGAAGGAGCGGTTCGAAGGCTCGGCACAGCAGCAAGCCCCGGAGGAAACGCTGGTAGGAAGCAGGGACACGTGTCCATTTTGTAACTTTTCATTGTTTACTACTTCTATGAAATTTTTAAAAATACACACATGATGTTCTGGGAATGCAGCCAAAGCCATTTCAAACGGGTGAGTGTCAATACCCCTCTGCGAGTGCCGCAGGCTGCTACTCYGCTCCAGAGAGGGGCAACCGGAAGCAAAATTTTCAGCTTTCCCCTTGACGAAGGACCCCAGCCAAGGGGCCTGAGATATCTAGGGAGAGCAACGTGTTATTTCATATGTGCACTGATTTATGCTCTAAAATTAAAGCTTGCATTTATCTTTGCAACTAAACAGATATTTTGTGATCACATGGGTTTCTTGTGCTCTGAAAATGGGGATTCAAACCCTGCTAGTGAGAAGAGCCTGACTTGGATACATTTCCTGTTTCAAAAAATTGAGGGGAAAAAGCAGGGGTCTGAATTTATTGAAGCATTTCTTCTGCCAATTTCTAGGAGAGAAATGCAGTTTGGGAGTCAAGATGGCTTTCATTTTGAAAAGGAAGTACACAATTAAAAAAAATAGTACTAGACATAGTAACAACTACCAAGTATTAAAATGTAAATGCAACATTGCAGCTAACTGGATATAAAATTAAGAATGACATTAATGGAATATGTATACACTTTACAGAGGTTCAAGGTTGATTTTCTTCCCTATTTTGAACAAAAGTTTTATTTTATTTTTCAAGTCACAAAAATTCTTCTRGGATGAAAAGAGAAATTCTTTTTCAGTTCTACAACCTACTTTTTTCAGTAAAGGAAATGCTATTACCATCATCACACAGGGAGTGCACCTGAGTTTTACTCTCACTGTGTGGCCATGGAGATCATTTAAAATGTCTACAAAAAGCAAGAAGCAAAATCAACCTTTTTTCAGACCAGAGCTGGCATTTCTGGAGGGATTCAGCAGCTCCACTGGATTTTTTTTTTTTTTCCCTTCAAGTTGTGAATTCTTAAGAGAATTAGGGCAAAGCAGGAGTTATGGTCATGTGAGTCAAACCACATCTCCCACATCCCATCACATAACATGCCACCAGGCCAGGTTTCTCCCTATGTTCATCGAGCCAATAAATGAAAGCTCATACCAGTACTCTCATGACAGTTTGGTTTTGTAATACCACTCAAAAGCATTATAATTTAGACTTTTTTTAATGGATGAAATCATGTCAGAGGGCCTTTACCCCTAGTGAACAGAGTCAATTAATGTTACTTGCACTGGAACACTGTTACTGGAGGCTGGTTTGCTTCCCCCCTCTTTGAATCAAGGTCCAATTTTGAACCCTTATTTCCAGAGGTGACATTCTGGCTCTCTTGAAAGGAAGGTGAACCCTAACACTGCCTTCAACAGGACTGGGTTTGGCCCTTAAATATTAAAAAAAGTCCCATGTTCTTGTCAACAAGATTCATTGTTAAAAGTAGATTAAAGGGAATGGAGAAAAAAATTACAGAAAGGAATAAAGGAAAAGAGAGAGTGTGAAAAAGGAGCAATTTTGGTCTAATTGACGACAACAAGAATTCTGCCACTAACTTAAGTACAAACAAGCCTCCACCCAGAGACCACAAAACAGCTATTTCTACATGAGTGATTTTTGCTGGATTRCATTGTGAGGCTTGTCTGTCTCAGGCTACAGCTAACAGCATGTACAGCCTTGCTAAA
This sequence comes from Apteryx rowi, assembly GCF_003343035.1. Classification (NCBI taxonomy): domain Eukaryota; kingdom Metazoa; phylum Chordata; class Aves; order Apterygiformes; family Apterygidae; genus Apteryx; species Apteryx rowi. The sequence goes on along the minus strand of NW_020451036.1, from coordinate 284,624 downwards.
AAGTGGTTTTCTGGGACAAAATTTACAAAGAAAGCATGATTTCCTGTTTACTGTGGGTGGGGTTTGAGGAGGCTGATGGGGAGACGGGTTGCTTCCATTTATTTCTTTTTTTCCCCATAAGTTGTTATGCACTGAATGTCATTTAAATAGCTAACCTGGAAAGATGAGGGATTTCATCGTTGACTGGCATGATGTAGATGTAAAGTGTCCCTTGGACTGTGCGCTTGCCATCTGTCAGCTGCACGGTAAAACTATCCTCTAGGCTTTCTGTGTCATCATGCATGTACACTAGCATCAGTCCTATAGGAAAGAGGGGGAAATTAAAATGAAAACCCTGGACACTACAAACTTAAAACACAGCGGACACATTATTTCTTAGTTTAGAAACAAGTATCCCAGTTCTCCCTGGAATTTAAGACATTTGTTGCGAACTTTAAATACTACAGAATCAGTGCCCCAGTGAGCCAAAGGGCCCATCCTGCTTCCACTGAAATAAAGTCTTGTTCTTACTGAGACGCAGTCCCGGAGCGGGACCCTGCCTTGCAAGCACTGCACAAACCCTAACAACCTATGGCCACCCAGCTGGGATGCTACTCCTCTCACACCGTCTGCTACGTACCATGGCTGTTCTCACACTCGGCAACAGCTGCACAGCTTCAGACCACAGGTATCCTGCCTCTGACAAGGACCAGCAGTGAGTGCCAAGACAGGGTGTAAGGTTAGTGTAAAGAACTTGATATTTCTCTCCTATGTTCTCCCACATTGCAGTGACCTGTGGCTCAGACCCCTCCAGAAGCAGATGCAGTATGTTTGTGTTTAGCAGCCCTGGGTGGATTCATTTATTCTTGCGGCTATTCCTGCATATCTAAGACCAGAAGAATCATGGCTGGCTTTTGAAATCACTCCTGAGTTAACTTGCAGAGCAGATAGCCCTCCAAGTTTGGCAAGCTTGGGAGCAGCTCCCATATGAGTCCTTGATCACCAGTGAAATACTGGCTATTTCTTCAATAAATTTTGGGGGCACTTAAAAAACGGTAATACAGTAACGTGTTGTTGAATGTGCACGCTTTGCGGAGCTAGAGGTCTTGTTAAATGTCATGCTCTGTGGGCACAGACATAGCCCTTATCACCACGGCGTCCAAGAGTTTCACACTCAGCCAGTGGACTTAGCTTGCCAAAACCTTGATGCAGTAGGAAAGCACAGATCAACACAAGCCAAATTAAACAAGTAACCTAGAAAGTCAGTGACCGCGGTAAGATTTGAAACAATACTCCTGGAAACCTAATGTAACTTCCTAACCTTACACAGATCTTTGACCCATTTTAGGGCAAGCTAACGATGAAACTCATCAAGCTGTTTATGGAACATGCTTAACTAGAACAGGGATAGTCATCGGCTTGGAAGTATGCAAGTAAATGGATCCAGAGTTTGCTAAACCTTAGGTGCTTGAATGCATTGGGAAAAAATATTTGAATATTTCTGAATTTCAAAGACTGCACCGAAGGAAAAACATTCCTAGAAATAATTAGCTTAATTCCATAAAAGTCATCCTGAGCAACAAACAAGAGATACAGAAACACAGTCTTTTCCACTTTCTTGTTCTCTGAAGATTGTTAAGATGTTACTCAAAACCAGGACATCCCACAGTTTAACTTGGATTTATCTCCCTCCCCCAAAGCACATCGGCAGCTGTAGTCATTGTTATCTACTGAATCCACCAGTCATTTGCCAGGTTAAGAGCTTGCGCTTAAGCCCAACCCTCCCAGGCCAGTCTGCAGCATTACCATTAACTGGCATAGAGCCTTCGCAGGGTGAAATGTCAGAGAAAGAACTTGAACCCAGCTGTGGCTGTACAGGAGTTTTAACTCACAGTCCAGAAGCTGAATAAACTCCTGGCTCTTTAGAAACAAGGAGCAATAGGTTAGCCTTCCTGGCCTCAGTATACAATTTATGCAGATATATTCCTTTCAAATTGGGGAGGAGGAGGTTTTCTTGTAATAAATCAGTACCAGTGAGACAATTTCCATTAGATTAAAATCTTGCAAAATTGAAAAATACATCCTGTCCAATTTCTACTCCCTGCTGGAGAGCGGAGCATGCCCCCGGGGGATGCATTCGTGTCATCGAAACTGCGCGGTGGAAGATGCACCCCCGCAGCGGGGTTCAGCCTCGGACACTGCTGCTCAGAGCTGGCCGGGGCCGCGGCGAGCCAGAGTACCTCTGCGACCTCCCTGAAGTGAGCGGGATTAGATCAGTTAGTAGCGAAGAGTATGGCACACCTGCAGACATTTTTGGTTTATGCTGCTAAATAAGTATTTATGGAAAAGTGCATTTACATAACTGAAAAGATCCATTCAGCTTTTAAGTCTTTGTTGGGAAGAGGAAATCACAGTAATTGACAGCAAACTTTCCAGAGGCTTCTAACACCTGCTTTATATCTTCCTTCAAGCAGTTTGTACAGGCTTGAACATTAAACCATCAAATAGTTTTTTATAACTGTATGATTTGACTGTCAATGCTGAACAGTCCCAGGATACCTTCAGCATATCCTGCAATGTCACAGCTGAAATAGATAACGAATGGGTCTTCCTCCTTGTAACTGCAATCAATTTAGCCTATACTCAAACCTTCCCCTCCCTGCAAAAAAGGCCTCTCTTTTTTAGGAAGATTTATTCTTCGCTGAACTCAGTCTGCAGAAATCACCGTCTTTTTTCTTCTTTTCTTTTTTTTTTAATAATTTCAGCAAGGTCTTTTCGCATTTAAAAAACACACACTTTACATTAGCCTAAGTAGTTTGTTTCTCAGCTCCAAACCAAAACCGTTTGCGGGTTGCTGGGGTGCCAAATAGCCCCCAGCCCTCAGCCACTTCCTCTCCCCACCCCGTTCCCTCTCTCCGCTTGGCACGCGCGGAGCACAGATGCCAAGCTGGGGAAGGGATTTTTTTTTCCCCGCTGCATCTGGTTCCTTAGCAGATTCTGCAGGCAGTTGTGTTGGCAGCTTCAGAGATGCCTTTGGGTCCCTCACATGCTTAAGCTCCTGTCTGAGCTGGCCAGGGCTGCTGTCCCTCATCTGCCTTTGGCTTGGCTGCGGTGCGCCAGCAGGGAAAGCGTGCAGCCCGTGAAGCAGCAGCTCTGGTGGAAACCTCCTACAGAATCTGCATGGAAGCTCTTGTGGGGGCAAAAATAGTAAAAAGGGGGGCCGGTGAAGGGGGGGAAGGAGGGAAAAGGAAAAGGGTTTGCACAGTTGTTCCCTTACGCTCGTGAAAAAGCTGCAGCGTAAGCCATGGGCTCCGTGCAGCACTGCCAACACTGCTCTCTCTTCTGGAAGCAACCCCCCAGCTCGTTTTGCACAGAAAATACTGCATGTCTCTGACTCGGCTGGGCTGCTTTCGGAGGAGAGGCTCAGCGCCGAGGCGTGCTGCAATGAGCGGCGGCTCCCAGCAGAGGCCATCCGCCGCTCGCGCATCGCCGGCCGGCCACGTTCAGCGGCAAGAATCGCATCTCGGCCGGCCGGCGTTCAGCGCCAAGGGCTCACCCCCGCCTGCAAAACTCCCCTCCAGTGCAAACTAAATGTCCCATGGACAGAGGACTGTATCCTCCCAGACGGGCTGCAGGAGGGGCTGTAATTAATCCAGGTCTCCTAATAGGGTGTTAACACCACACGACCAGGGAGCCCATTTTGTCCGCCTGCAATCATATATAATCCCCATAGCCCTGATGCAGCAAAAAGCGTATAAACAATAAAAGCCAGTGAAGGAAAGCCAAAGTCCCATTACTCAGACCTTGTTTGAGTTCAGCCAGGGAAAAGCTGTGAATTTGTAGTCTTGCTGAAGCTTTGCTGAGGTCAGCAACTCATACCAACCAACGTCGCTGCCACAGAGTCCATTTAATATCAATCCGTGAGCGGGAGGGAGGGTAATGACAGAGAGACTCAGCGCATCCTGAGGGACATCGAGGTCTTCTGCATTTGGAGTGCTCCATCCATAACACATAAGTCACCTTCCACTATCTGTTAAAAGCAAAAAGCCAGAGGAGACAAAACAAAGCAAGGCCAATTTTAAACATTTCTGAAACAGATAAATAGGAACTTTAAAGACCAGAATGACAGGATAGCAAAAAATATTTCCTAACAGAGTCCCTGTCTTTCTGATAGAGAGAAGTATTAAAACTTACAGTGGAAATGCCTTGCCTGCTTTCCCATTGCTTGTAAAATCTGATTTCTGGAGACCAGACGCACAAAAAGGGACACATTCTGTAACCAAACTGCCTGAGACTGGCAAACATGCTACATTTACAGGGAGGCCCAGGAGGAAGACTAAAGGGGAAGAGCAGATCGTGCCTTTGCCTTCAGTATGTTTATGTGGGTGCCTCTTCCACATGGATACAAGCCTGCAAATTCCACAGGTGCTCCCAGATTTGCTTTTACTTTTTTTATTCAGGGACTTCTACACAGCCTCATTAATGAAACCTCCGTTCACATTGTACAGTCCTTTCCCACTCACAGCATATGCTCACAGGAAAAAAAAAACTGCATGTAGCCCCATTACAGGATCTTTTTTGCACTTCAAACTAGTCTATAATATATGATAGAGTGCCAACACTCTCATTGACATATAGCTTGTTTACTTGAATGTCATGAGAAAGCAAACAAGTGAATCTAAACAATGCAGATAACTAGTTACATGGGTGATCTGGTATGTTGCTTTGCTTTCATAAATAAATTAGTTTAGTCTCCTAAATGGGGAGAGAAACATGAACCAGTGATCTCGACAGAATTGCTGCCCTCCATTAGCAAGGAGTCCTTGCTCAATTAGAAATGTCATTCGTTTTGACTACAGGTTTTATTTGAGTAGAACCAAATTCTACCCAAAGACATTGATGGAGCAAGGACTCGAAGAACCATAGCCAGAGATTGTTTCCAACTGAAATATCGGAGGTAGACTATATATTAAGAGATATAGGTACTGTAGAGTGGGCTGCAAGCAGCGCTGGGGGTGCAGACTCTACGCTAGCCAGGGGTGTCCTGTGTGCAGGACACAGCAGTGTATTGTCACTAATTGCTGTTACCCTACGACTTCCAGCTCACCACTGATATTGTACCAGACTCCAGCATGAGTTTTGCCCAGAAATGAACTGCAGAAATTTTTCCCTCCCTTCTGGATAGAAATAGCTCATTAAATATTTAAATTTTCAATTAAAGAGTCACTTTGAAAAACAAAAGTTAATATTCATTCTTTTAACATGTGGCGGGTTCAAAGCAGACATGCTCTTCTCACACATCAGAATCAGAACTAGAAAACGAGCAGAATGTGTTTAAAATTCTTCTAAACTGAATGAAGTCAAAAAAATTCAATCAATCATTTTTTAAAAAGTATAAAAAGTGAGTGTATCATAAGTAGAGGCATTTTAAACCAGAAGCCTAATTCATGAAATTCTGAAATCTTCCCTTTTGTGTCTCAATTTTGAACAAGATGTGCACAAGGTTCTCTTCTGGGGGTGCATTTGGGGGTAAATTTTAAGCCTCTGGGAAGAGGTGATAGATGTGTGTGAGCTTGTGTTAGTAACACTCAGAATACAGCTGACCAAAACAGTTCACAAATGTGTGTCAGCTTCAGAGTACTTTGGTCAAAAAAAAACAAACAAAACAAAACAAAACCCAAACCCCACAAAACTGAAAAAATTTGTGTTTAAAATAAAGTATTTCAGGTTTTATTTGAAATCATATTTAAATTTAAAGCTTCATAAAATCATTAGGCAAGACGGCAAATGAAATATTTAGATCCCAAAGAAACATTTTTGCCTTTGACTTTTCAGTTAGCCAGAGAATGGCAAGAGATTTTCAGCCTGACTTAACAAAAATTCCTTCAAATTTTCACTTTCGCTGAGCAGCCTGTTTGCTCTGTTCCAGAGGATAAGCTAGTGGTGAGCCTGGTGCTTTGAAATTTCAATTCCCTGGTTTGCTGTACCATCCCTGAGTACGCTTGGACAAGTCCTACAACATCTTTGTGTCCCACTTTTTTCTGTAAATAGGGACGTTAGCATTTCTCTTCCTACATCTTTGTTGTGATGATAAATAAAGACTCAAGGGCAGAGGTAACCGGACTGCATAGGCCTTATTTGGCCCAATTCATATATGATATATTTCAAGGAACGCGATGCCCACACTCCTTTTCATTATCTTTTAAGCACAATTTACGTGCAATTTAGTCTAAAACAGCCAGATTCTGCACTCAGCATTCAGAATATTGAGAGCATGATCCCGCAGCACTGAAGTCAACTTGTTTTATGCCCCTGGTATCAAAGTAAGCGGAAGCAGGCATTAATCTGTGTAACTCGTGTAATAAGGGAAGAGCTGTTCCAGCCTTTAAAAAAGGAAGTTTCATGGGTTTTTGGACTACTACGCAATGAAAAAGGAGATACCTAGGTTATAGACACTCTCTATAAATGAAACGTGATTGAGGACCTAACAGCAAGTTGGGCAAATATCACCCAGAAAGATTCATAGAGCACTTGGTTGAATTTTAAAATGTGGCTCAGCAGAGTTTTCTTCAATGAACAGTTGCACGGAGGAAGCCAATTTCAAGCATCCTTCTTCAAGTGTCATCCTTAGAGCAATTCGAGTGCCCTGCTGACACATTAATGGTACGGTTCAAGTTTGACATACCAGTGGGAATAGGTTTCCAAAATTTTGGCAAAGACAGTTAAAAGAGTTGTACAAAGTTCTGATCATGATTTTCATAATCAGAGACACCAAGGCTTCTTCTATCTAACGGGAACAAGAGAAAGAATAAATTTAAGCCAGTAGATGTTAACATACACATTTTTCCCCTCAATCATTCTTTAAACAAAGCTGGTATGGGCGCAGAAGAGAAAAAAAATAGTCATAAGCTCTATCTATTCTTATTTATATGGCAGTAGTAATTAGGTGGCTGAGACACTCGGTTACAGACAAGAAGTGCTAAGCCCTCTCCATATAAACAGAACCAATACTCTGACCTAAAACTTCTAAGTTTTATTTATCTCCTACTTCAGCCTGAACTGTTACATTGCAAGTCCCAGTGGCTCCCTCCTGCCCTACTGTGGAGCATGAGGCGTGAGATAACCATCTAGGGAAGAGAAACACAACCACTTATTTTGTGCAACAAATCAACTAGAAAAACAGTTTAAATTCTGACCATAAAGCAGTGAATATTTGCAATTGTTCATGACTAAACTATAGATTTTATATATAAAAAACCTGCCAAATCAATTCAGACAAAGAAATGAGTGAATTGAGAGCTCCTGGCTTCTAGCCCCATTCTTGGTTCACTACCCCAGTCCCAGATGTCCCTGTGATAAATGCAAGTAAACTGCTATAGAAATAACACCAGGCTTAAGGATTCTCAGGACGAGTTCCCTGAACGCTCTCAGGGTACTGCGGCAAGGTGAAATACATGGGGGGAACATTTTCATTAACTCGCTTGCTGTTGCCCTCTGTTGCAGCAAAACACTCCAGCGCTCTTCCCAGCGCTGGCATTTCAAAAGGACACAGCTTGTTCAGGATCAAAATACATGACAGTTGCTGCCCTTTCTATTTAGGCCTTAAGCCTTGAATCAACAGTAAGAATCCTGGACATGGGAAAATACAGCGCTGACAAATAAGTAATTCAATTAAATAGGCTGACATTGTCTCAGCAACAGCTCTTTCCTCAGATCCATCTCTTTCAGAACTCTCTGTTTTAATATTATGGCCTGCTTGAAACCCTCAAGCTCATGAATGGATTAAAGAGGGTTTCATTTGTTTTATTTATTATTTTTACTGCTTTGCTTGGCTTTTTACAAACAGGGGAGGCACAGCCCTCATTTAGAATTCATTATAACATGCACATTCTTTCCTCCTCCTCTGCCTAGACGAGAAGGGGGAAAAACAACAACAACAACAAGATTGCAACTGTTTCAAAAGCATAGAAACTCTTGGGTAATTTGTCATCAACATTTAGAAATTAAAAAAACAGCAGGTTTAGAGCATAATGGCTTCAAAACCTGTATAACTTACTCATTTGCTGAACAATAAGTTGCAGGATTTCAAAAGAAAGGGAAAGTAGTTTATCCAATTAATTTATGTTCGAAATGATGGTAAGGATTCATTATTGCATATTTTTCTTTACAGTTTGCATTCTGATTAAAGTCATTTTTTCGTTTTAAAAAGTGATTCCTTGCACTCCCCCAAATATGTGTTATAATTTCTCACTGTGATAGCTGTATATCCCTTGAAATGCATCAGTGATGCATCATATCAACAAGGACTCAAGCTTCCATTTATCTTCAAATATTTCACAATCCACTGCAGTATATTCTCAGTTGCAATTTTTGCTTTCAAGTTTGGCCACCATGTGTGTAGCATTAATTTCTCTGTTCACATGTAATTCATTCAGGGACTTACACCAGATGAGAACCACATATGGAGGCCCAGATTTACAGAGCTTTTATTTTGTGCCATGGAAGCCTACAAGAAACAACTTTCTATTTGAATATTGAGTGTTTACAGAGGTCTTGTTGTTCACTAGAGACAGCGGATTATGAAATCATATTCTGCAAGAATTATATCCAAAAAACCTGACTGTAACATTTATTAACTCTGCTTTGTTCAAATGTTCTCTGGGTTCTTAAAGGCCAATTGAACATTCATTTTTCTGGCTCAGAGTTTGTTGTTTATTATTGTTATTATTTACCACTTTTAAAAAATTATTGGTCTAGCTTCAGCCAGTTTCTACCCTGTCTGCCACTATGACACGTTTGAGTAACTAAGACATGGTAGCAGAGATAGGGATGATGTTTGGAAAGTGGATCTCAACCAGGCCAACACACATGCTCTAAAGCCTAGCACATTTTGCTACTACTGTTACTGATGTTGAAGATATGCATGGGGATCTTGTTTGATGAGAAGCAGTCAAGAAATTATCTTTATTAAGGATATTCACACCATGCAACTCCCCAGGCTCCCTAGCATGGGTATCTGTACAAGGCAACTAATGTTTGGGATTAAGAATACACTCCTATTTTATCACATTTGAGACAGCTCCAAACGCAGATCTCTGAGACCCTTTTGCAGCATTCATTTAGGCTTGCTTTGAGAACATAATGACATATATCGAGTGACTAATGTCCCACATAATTGATCTTGTAGCTTCTTATTTATCAAGACTTAAAGGGAAGGGAGCATTTTTATGGAAAGCAAGAATTCCTGAATTTTAAACATGTAATGCTGACAACAATCCTCCATGGGATGCTTCAGGGTTAAATCCCCCTTGTTGGAGGCGTTCATGAGACACCACGTGCTTGTGGCTGGGTGGGAAGGGGGACCTGGGTGGAAGTGAGCATCGCTGGCCTCCTGGGGGGGTCTCGCCCCTTCCTCTGAGATCTTCTGGTCCTGGTCATTGCCAGAGATCAGAAACAGAACAAGGGCACTGGGTCTAATCCAGGGCAGCAGCTGAAAGCCTCCCTGACTAAGGACAGAAAGTGTAAATTGACATTAATTAGGGCTCATCCATGTGGCCACTGATGTATCAGTTTAAATCAAATAATTAGAAACTGTCAATTTCTTCTTCCACCCAAGACCCAAATCCTGTAAACACAAGGACCATAACAACTCCCTGAAGTAGGCTTTAGCACACATATATTGAAAACATACTAAACTATAAATACCGTATACCATATGGCATCTAGATTATCTAATTTCACTTCATAACTGGTGATAAAATGACCAATCAACTGACATGTAGAATAAAATGCTAAGCCAACTATTCAGCTAGCTTTAAGACAGCTCTGAGGTTTGAACGTTTCCCATTGCATCCCTAAAAATAAGGGCACACTTGTTTCACTGACCCTAAGAGTGTGGACACAGTGGGAATCTGTGTAAGACCAGTTCTGCCAAAACCAATCTGTACTCATTCCTCTGCATGTATGACCTCTGCCTATCCAAAATAAAAATTATGTAAATTTAAAGGTGGGCAAGCTAGATTAGGAGGACACCTAGATGTACCAAAGGAGAAACTTTGCACTCTACATTTATTTATGTGAAAAAAATACTTGGTGCAGGGACAACTTGTTCCTCCGATTTTTGGTTCGTCATGAAGGCTCCTAAGCAATACTGCAGTACAAACAACAGAAGAACTTAAATGTGCATTTGTTCCTACCACACCTTCATCTTTTTTTCCTTGCTACTAAAATCAGTTAATTTAATCTCTGCACAGACCACAGCTCTAGTGTTCTGCTTTGCCTAATCATAGGGAGCTCCTACTCCTACTGATCTCTACTGTGAGAGATCAGCCCTTGGAAATAGATTGGTGCTTTACCTTTGAAGACCAAGGTCAAAGTTACTCTTATATTCCTGAGTAGAGGAAAAGAGATTTGTCATTTACTCAATTCATGATGGCACAGAAAGGTACCTCTGCGGACTTACTAAAGGCCATCACTAACAGAAATCTCGAAGCAATCTGCAGTGAACCCTGAATGCTCATGCTTGGACAGAACGTAGTTGATATAACCTGCTTAGAGACACCATAAATGGAATGAAACTTGGAGTAATGCAAAAGATTAAAACCACACAGTTTTAAAGCTGGTTCTAAAGCATGCATCAGCTTATTTCAAAGTTAAATGCCAATGTCCTCAGCTCTGATTTTATGGGGGCATAGCCCCAGAAGCAGTGAAATCTATCAGTTTACAGATCCATTTCCAGGAGAGTGCTGGAAAATGGCTTTGTTGGCTCATTTAAAATTAGCTTGGGTACAGCAGTTATGAATATACTGTGCAGAAAATTGTGCACTGAATGATAAACAAATAGGTTGCTATGATTTGATGCTATTTTAATAGCTAGTGATTAACCAAATGAATGCCATTTGGTCTAGCCTGATTTGCCAAATGGTTCCTCTCTCCTACCATACAGGCAATTGTAAAGTAGCGCCCCATAAAACCATGCACTTTTACCACATTAAACTCCAATAAAATCATTTTTAGACAAATAGCAGTACATTGTAGGCTATATACTCACATCAATCCCAGCATAGCTCTTCTTGCAGCCAGGTGAGGGAAGTACATTTTCTTGGAAGCCATACTGAGGGTTTGTCTCTAACAACGAGGTCCTTCGGGTCTTCTTCAAAAGCATTCAGATATTTCAAATGGATACCGGCTTAAGATGCCCCATCCACCACAAACTCATTCCTGAGAAAACGAAGATTAACATTACTCTAGTCTGAACAAACTGCTTCCTTGTATCAGTTATCAAGAACTGGTCATCTGATAAAGCCAAGAGACTGCCATACACTGATAACTGCTTGATTTTAAATGCACTGATTATCAACTTGAGGACTGCTGTGTGTTTGGTGATTTTTGTTAGTTAACTCATTGAATCCGGAAGCCTGCAAAAGGCAATGTACTGCTGGTATTAAACCAGGAACAGAACAGGAAACAAATTCCTTCCTGATTTCTTCTTCAGTCCAAAAGGGATTTATCTGGTGTTCAACATCAGTCTAGACAGACATCCTTTCCCAGATACACCCGTGCTAGCTGCAGACGATGTGGCCCTGGGATGTTCATCCTTCTTCTCCACTGGAAATTGCCCTGCAACTATGTGAGCGTGTGCTTTCGACCGCCCCAGCCCCAGGCACCAGGATCGCAGGTGGTCCAGACTCCACTGCCCAGCCCGGGGCCGTAACTTCAGTTCAGTAATGGCAAGTACAACAGAGCTCTAACTCCCCTGCTCAGAAGTGCTGGGCAGCACTTAATGGAGGTGAAGAGAAACCATAGCACTGCTCCCAGCACACTTGCTCAGGAGCAGAGGTAGAAGCATGATGGAAAAGCATGAAAAAGGCCCCTGGCAGCCAGACCCTAAGGCTCCCAGTGCTACCATTTAAAATTTAGCCTGGGCATCTTCTGCTCTAAGTGTTTTTATATTATTATTTTTAAATGAACAATATGAGGTAGGGAGTGTGCACGTGTGCAAGAGAGAGACAGAACAAATGCGCATGCTGTGGGAAGCATAACTTAGGAGAAGAGAAAAGGGTACTTGGGAAGTATTAATAAATTAGGCACATTACTAAGTCCAGTTGATTATTTTATGTCTAAATTTCATTTTATCCATATTATGTGAAATCTTTCTTTTTCTTTTTTTCTCCACAGGGGTTATTTTTATGAAAGGACGTTCTAACTGGCACCTCGGCACCAACAGAAGTTTGTCTCGGGTGTACAGGGCCAAGAGCCTTGTTCTGTCCCCTCAGGATGCATTAATTAGCGCTACTGCACTGGCTCGTATCTCTGCCCAGTTCTAGCTGATGCCAGAGGTTAAAGCGTCTCCTGACAGCGTCGCTAGTTTGAGCTCTGAAGAGCTCTTCACATCCACAATGTGTGTTCGTATGGCTTTTGTGAGGGGTCTGATACATGGATGAACCCTTCACTCCTTCGCTGAGGAACCCTGCAGGCCCTGCAGCCTGGCTCGCTATAAAGAACATCCCACTCACAGCTGTACCTAAACTACCTCTAATTCCAAACTGCAAGGAACCTGCTCTTAGAAGATCCAAGAGTGCCAAGGCATCAGCATACAGCTCTATGATCATACCTTAGTGTTGTTCTTAAATCTCATGCCCAGTGCAAAGTAGGATGTGCTTTGTAAGGGAAGCAATGAGGAAGAGGAGAGGAAGATAAGAGGAAAAATGAAACAGCACTCCATAGAGAAAAGCTGTGTGTGATGACAGCCTGAGATTTGAACTTGGAAGGTAGCAAAGCAGTGTGGCGGAGCAGCAAATGAAGTAAAGGCTGGAGAAAGAAGAGGAAAATAAGAGAAAAAAGAAATAAGACTAAACAAATGCATGAGCACAAACCGCTTACAATCACTACAAACAAGTACCTCTGATTCAACAAGATGCTGAGAACCCTGCTAAAAGAGGAACAATACTTCTCACTCACCAGTAATACCAACCAGAGTTGAGCCTCAGTAATTCATAGCCAGTGAGGAACTAGGTATTTTACAGCAAAGCAAAATAAACAACAAAAAAACCCCCCAAGCCTGAGCAAGAACCCTATTTCCTGTGATTGACAGTGCAAAAAATTAATACTCTGAGTGCCTTTCTGAGTGATATCTCAAAGGTCTTTGTATCTTTGCTCCAACATTAGGATTTTTTTTCACTTTGCTATTTAACTACTCATTTTTCTCCATACAAGGCCTGAACAAAAAGGATAAAGCAAAAATATTAACACATAATATAAAAATTCTCACTTCCTTGAAAACAGTCAAGAAAAAAAAAATGATTTAGAAGAATTTCTTACTCAGTAATTAATGGTCCTCACCTAAAAGTTCTCCAAGACCTTTACAATCTACCTAGACCCAATACCACAGAATACTTTGGCATGTATTTTGCTCTGTGCAGACCTTTGGGGATCTTCTTGTATAACTAAAAAAAAAAAAAAAAAAAGCATGTTAAAATGCTTTGCTGAATTACATACAATAGCAGATTAATTTTTTTCACTATTTTATGAAAGATGAAATGGGGACACAGGAGGTTTTAATGTCAATGTTATCAGAAGACTCCACAAATTGTGGTTTCTTCCACCTTTTGGGACTGACTGTCAGAGGGACTGGGCAACACCACCTTCTTCTGCTCTTGTCACTAGACAATGCTTCCTTCTTCCACAGACAAGCACAGTTCCTGTGTTATCTGAGAAATTTGCATTTCATTTCTCCGTTACATGAGATAGCCACGTTGTGTTGCTGCACAAAGAGGGGCTTTGTCTCATAACCAAAGGCAGGCAAATAACTAGCTATTGAAATTTAAAAGGAATGGAATAATGTGACAAAATGCCACGTTGCTGGAATGCTTCTGTTAAAGGCCGAGCCTGCACAGATGGAGCAGAGCCTTGTCACCAGTGACCTTGTTCGCTCTTCCGCACCAGTTGCATTTTCCAAGTTCCTTACTCCTACTGTAGCTACGGACCTTCCATTCTCAGTGGTATTGCAACTTGCCAGCATGCATCTCTGAAAGGAAAGTCTTAAGCAAATCATTAAAAAAAAAAAACCCTCACAGAGGAAAATTATATCACACTGATGTACCAAAGAAAACTATCTCTGTGTTGTTGTAGCATGACCACCTGCCCTTCAATGCCCTGCAATTTCAGATTGCCTCATCATCTCAGAAAGTTGCTCTAGTGCTACCAAACCACCATACTTAATAACCTGCTCCTATCCAGCAGTTCAAAATGATTCATTCATAGCAGGGAATTTTCTAATGCAATCTTTGTAGGAAAGTGGGATTACATACCTATTCTGATTCTGAATCATTACTGATTCTACAGTAGATACGAATTCCAGTACCATACAGACACTCAGAATGTTGGGAACATCTTGAAATTTCCTAAAACTTCAGGCAAGACAGCTAAATGAGCTATTGGGACTTGCAGTAGCAGAGGGGACATTGTAGCATGCGCTAGTGAAGAAGTAAGATCACTGAGGAGCCCTAGATATGTTTTCTGTTTATTAGCCTGTACTGATGCTCACCCTGCTTTAGAGTTATTTGTGATTGCATTTGTAACTACACTTGCCACACACTAGAATAACACTTTCCTGATTGCAATGATAAATTATTTTGGTCCTTTTCTATTCTCGTTTACGCTTTCTCCATTCTCTTACAACCTGCTCAGTGTTTAGAATCTGTGTTTGGTATTTAAAGTAATTCACTTAAAGCCTAGATTACACCTCCTCCGGTCGGGTGGCAGCAGGTGAAGGGTGAGAAGCCGTCAGGAAAGGAATGGTGGCAATTCCTCAGCTGCTGTTGTATTCCATAGAGGATGGGGATGCAATCTGGGACTGAAACCCCACAGAGACTGGCACATGCTGCCTATCAGTTTAGAAGTAGCTGGCACTCGAGAGCTCCCTGGAGGTCTGGTGACTCACCCAGCATCACAACAGGGGATTGCTGCTGATGAGAACCACTCCCTAAAACACTCTACTGCCAAAAAGCAACTTCTATTTAGGGCCAGAGCTCTTTCCCAGTCTGAGGTGTGTGTGGAAGAAGAGCATTCCCCGGGAAGGCTCTTTATAAGGAGGTTGTCACAGATTCCCAATGAAGAGGGCTCATCATCCCAGACAGGTGCTCCAGTGCTACCAGACCACAGTCCGTAATCCCCGGCACTTGTTAGGGCACTTCCAGGGCTGCTCTGCATCACTTCCCTGCTGTTGCAGAGCACTGTACCTCACCTCCGGGTGGTAGCAATGAATACAAATACCGTATACTTGAGCAGCCTTACTCCAGGAGAGCATCTGCACTGGGAGCTCAGCACTGCCTGGCACGGTCGGCACTCAGCCCTCCTCGGCACAGTGCACAACACAAGGAGGGAGAAGAGAGCCACCGGCCACATGGGGCCCCAGTATTCTGTATATTTGCTCCAAGAGCTGAAGTGCTTTTTTAAGTGATATTAAAATGCAGTAAACCAAGAGAATTATTCCCAAAGATTGAGCCCAGTCTTAATCAGGCAAACTCCTACTTCAGCCTTCAGCAAAGCAAAGGCTACAGGATCACACAAATTGTAATTAACTTGCTAAAATGGGTCTGAACTGTATATATTGCAGAGCTGTAGTAGTTTGGCCATAAAGACTTCAAATATTTTGAGAAATAAACTGGAAACACTTAGTCAAATTAAGTGTTTTCTTTAAGCTGTCAGCATTGCCAGCATTGCCAAAATGAACAGGCTAAATTGGATTAGATGCTGTCTATATGCTTCAAATCCTAATGGCAAAGGATCCGAAATGTAAAGCAATGCACAGAGGCAAAGCAAATATTATATATTGTCTGTAAAGCAGCAGATCTCTCAGTTTACTGATTAGCCAAATAGTTTGAAATAGCATGACTCATTTCTAAAGACAAGCACAATGTTGCCGTTGGCTCCCATGCAGCACCGGTTTATAACAGTGCAGCATTCTCTGCCTGCTCCACGAAGCATGTTACAGCTGAAGAAAGAGCATGATTTTGATTCAGCCCATGATATGTCCTGGACCAGACTGTACTGGCAGAACAATATAGCCTTAAGTATTGACTAAAAAAATACACATGGTAATTTAGGTTCAATATGAAAGTAAACAGTGTTAGATAACGTACCCACATGAATCTTGGGCCACTGATTATCAATGGGCAGGAATGTAACATTCATAAAATGGGAGAGGGGTACGAGGCGGTAGAGGTGGATGAAGAGGTTCGTCAGAACAGCAACCATTCGTTATACTTGTCCCTCTGTCAGATTATGGAGCAATTGTGTCCAAGCGAGAATGATGTCCTATTTCACTTCCTAGGGAGGAACAGAGGGTACAGATCCAGAAATCACACTCAGAAGGAACACATAAACCAATCCAAGAACATAAGGAAGAAAATCAGTTCTTCTCTTGGGAAACAGCTCAAGTATTTGTAAACATTTAATACTTTAACACAGACTTACCTATTCAGATTTTGATTTGAGTTAAATGTGGCTTTCAAAAAAAGTCTAGTTTTGAAGTCAGCCTCCAGAATTATAGGCTAAGTGACCAGTAACTAGTACTGTAGAGTTAATGCGAATCCCTGGCACTGGAATGGTAAGATTTTAATAACAAAGTAATGCGAAACATTATCACTTCAGTAGTGTCTTCTGTGAGGATCCTCAATGCTCTCTGTAAACGCAAAAGTTGCGCTGCTTAATAAGATAGTGAAGGTCTCTATTATTTCTATTGGAGAGTTGGAAATAGAATATGAAATGCGCGGGTTGAGGGGTTTTCTTCGGGGGGAGGATGGGTTAATCCCAACTAAAGTTTTGAAGGGAGCACCCAGAGTTCTGGTCATCACCTTCTGTCCCCACCTGTCATGAACAGTCAGGGCGTAAAACCCCTTTCACAGACAGATTATGCTCCAGTTTTGAAGTTTCTTTGCCTCTATTTGAGAGCTGTTCAGAATCTTTGTACTCTATTGGATAGACACTGTCCTTTATTGCTAGCCTGAATTTCTTCATGGTGGTTTATATCTGTTTGGTTTTGTGCCAATATCACCTATTAGCCTAAATAATTCAGTCCCCCCCACACACACACATTTATTCCCTCAAGGTACTTAGAGGTAATTCTGTCTCCTAGGTAGGCTTTGTTTTGCTGAGCTCCACAAGCCAAACGCTCTCAAGCCAATTCTCTCTTACGACAGGTGCTCCATTCTTCTGATCGTGCAGCTAGCTTTTTTCTGTGCTTGGTTTGGTTTGACTTTGTCTTTCTGGAGCACGCCTGCGTAGGTGATGTCTTCCCAGTACTCAGCAACTTAATTGACCCCGGAAATTCCTGACTGACTGAAGACAGGAGGACTAAGCACCTCAGAAGCTAAGGCTGAGGTGTATCTAAGCTGACTCATTACCCCATCCCTTTACCATCAGCCCCAACTCCTAAAGCGAAACAGGCAAAACTGGCAGATGTCTTGGAAAATTTAAGTCTAAGGTTACACAGAAAATCAATAGCAAAATCAGAAATAAACCTCAAATAAGTCATTTAGTTAAACCACATGGACACAAATATCAAACAGGAGTATCTAAAACAGCAACAAATCATGATAAGTAGCTAAAACCCAGAAGTTGTCATCACCATGTCTGGACAGAATTTTGACAAGTACTCAGATAAATTTTCTTCATCTCCTTTTTCCACAGAAAGCTGATATTTTGAACAGAAATTCTCAAGTCAAAAGATATACATCAATTTTTAGTTCTAGCAAAAAATTCAAACTAGACACAGAAAGCAGATGCTTTTCACTGAAGCTTTTCTTTATGTAAAACCTATTCTTTCAACATAAAGTTGGTTCAAAAAATTTCAATCCAGCTCTAAACAGTAAAGGTAGATATGGTTCCCAGTGGAGACAGACTACAGATGCATGTTAACATCTGTTCATCTGACAGTGTACAAATCCCTTAAAAACTAAAAAAAGCTTCTCTTCAGTTATGTAGTGCCACCAAGCATTATAGAGGGAACCACTTTAAAGTTCACCTTAAAAGAAAGTATGTACAGTATTAAAATAAAAAAGTATCAGTTATGTAAGGAACAGTTTTTGCATGTAGCGTTCAATCCTATAAATTGAGTGGGCCTCAGTGCCATACTAAAATGAAAAAATAAGCTTTTTGTCATTCTCAAAATCAACTGCATCTTTAAGAAAATCAGAAAATAGCTCTAAGAAAACCTAGGGGATCTCATAGAATATATTTCAGAAAATCCAAGAGACACAGAAGACCTGACTTCCACAAACGCTCAGTGCAGCTGATCTCAAGACAGATATGTATTATTTAACAGCAACTAGGAGGCAYCTACTTAAAAAAACAGTACCCACCAGGAACAGTATTCAGAAGGCTAGCACAAAATTGGCAGTGATTAGAAAGTCCATTCTGCCCACGGGATGAGTAACTGTGCTGCTGGGGGAAAGAGCAGAGCAGCAAGGAAAGCTGTTCCTAGCTCAGAAGCTGCTACAGTCGCAGGTGGAAAGAGAAATCTAACAGCAGGGGGAGAAAGAGAAGCAGGTGGTTTTGAACTTGAAAGAAAGATTAATGTATTGAAGTAGAGCTCTTCTCCAGGCTGAAGGCCTGAACAATAATCTGCTAAGCTTGATATCTGCACAACGGTAGAGTAGCTGCTGTGATAGAGAAGTGAATAATAACAGGCCTGTACCAAAAAAAAAAAACAACAACAAAAAAAAAATCAAATACCAAGCAACAAATTGCTGTTTCTTTTTCCCTATGTAATTAATGTATTTTAAATGTATTTTTAATGTATTTTAAATGTATTGTCTTTTAATGTTCTTTCATTTCAAAACATACATGAGAAGAGGAGCAAGGAGAAACTCTCATATTCCTTTGCGTATGCAAAACTTTGCACAGTTTTAAAGTAAAGTCAGGAAAGTGGTGTGGAAAAGAAAATGGCCTGAAAAAACACAACATTTAAATAATGGTTCCACTTAAAACAGCAAGGATAACAGGGCAACCTGAGTTCAAGGAAATTATTCCAGGTAATTCAATGCAGCAACGAGAGAGGTCTAGGGTTCGGTCCTGGAAATCTAAATGGTCTGAAATCACTCCCAAAAGCAGACGACTTAGTATTTGTTCAGGATGTCTGGGCAATAAATTAGTGTTATGTCATTGCACAGTTGTGCACATAAGCCCAGTGAAACCAAGGTGAGTAAAGACAGCACAATCTGATCCCAAGAAAGGAGCATTCCTGCAACACAAAATTCCCCAGAAAACAAACAAACAAACAAATGCTCATCTCCAGAAATCCTTATCCTCACACAAACTACCGAGTTACAAATCTCAAAATAACAAAAACTCATTATATTTTTAAATTAGTCTGTCAGACTATTAAACACTGTGTTTATGATAGGGAATAAGTAAGAAACAGGCATTTAAAAAGAGTAGATAGAAGTGTGATTTTTCTTTTTAAATATCTGTGCCAAAAGTTACATTTGAAATTAAGACAGTCATGCACTAAACTTATTTTAATCAATTTAAATGAAAAATACTAAAGCAGTACCTTTATGCCAAAGTTTTATAGAAAGTCCAGCCACTGAATGGGATGATGTGATTAGTGACCCAAACTACTGTTTGTTGAAGTGATAAAAATCAGCTTTGGACAACTATAGCTGCTTCCATAGCTGCAAAGAGAACATTTTCTTCATGTCAGTTTATATTTCAATTCGCTCAGTTCAGTAACTGGTTCATTCAAGTTTAGAAACTGATGAGGAGCTGAGATGCAGGAATGTTTGTTTTCTCTCTTCCAACTGATGAGAACAGACCAGCATTAAAGTGTGATATCCACTAGTCCTAAGACCTTGAAGGACAAAGGGTGACAAAACCATCAGATTGATAAACTCAGAGCATTCTTCCTTCAATAACTTATCAAGTTTTAAAATACAAGATATGCTTTACCTTATTTCGTGATACACCTAGCAAATTTCACACAGTTTTAGTTAGCAAATAAAATGTCTTTATAAAGCTACTGCTTTACAATTATATTTGAATCACAATTTTCTTCCAAAAGCAGGTTGTTACAAATCACAAGTGACAAAAAAATCCCAATAATTGGAAAGATCAAGCACCGTAGCCTAACTTAATGCGAGGCAAACAGAACAGATAGAAGTACTCATGCCACTGGGTCCAAGTTCCACCCACTTGCTCAAATCCCTTTGGCTGATCTGTAGTGTAAGCCTTTACAGCAAGATATGAAATTATTTATTACAGGGGAGCTATTGCCTCTTAGTTCATTCTGTATAGACCTATGCAGCTTCTTACTGCGTGTTAAGTTATATCTTTATTTACATGTATATGTAGTGTATTATGTTATCCTCCTGTTTCTCACAAACAAGTGCCAAATAGCCTGTCCTACTGGTGAACAAACAGTGAGATTTAACCTYCCCTTAGGAATGTAACTCAGTGTTACAAATGCAGAACAAGTTTTAAAACATATGATTTAAATCAAGATTAAGAAGTCTAATGATTTAAATCACTTTTAACTCAATTAATTCCCATAAACGAAGCAAAAAAAAGAAAGAAGCTACAGACATTGTCAGAAAGACCAAAATTCTATATTACCAGTATGGATATAGGAGATGGATATCTGAATTACATCCAGTTGGGAAAATTTATCCACCATGACTCTTGTCCTTTGCATCACCTCACGTGCTGGAGCTTGGGCAGTCGCGTACATCAGCTCCATGTCGCCTCTGCCAGCATCTGTTGCATGCAGGTATTCGGTGCTGATAATGACTCGCCTCCCTCCAGACACTCCACTCTTGCCTTTAATCCTGGCTGCAGCTTTGGGGGATCGTCATTCACTGGCATAATCTTGACAGAAGAAGAAGGGAAGGTAAAGGAGAGATGATTTCTAAGTATAAGCGAAAACAAACTAAAACAAAAATCCTGTTTGTTTTCTCATCCTAAAAATGAGCTTCACCTCCATGACAGCAATGTGGAAACCTGTGTTATAGACAAGTAATCTTAACTGATAGCCTTAAAGAGATATTATATTTCAAATCGTTTATACTAACAGACCTTTATTTGATTTTCATGGTTAATTGATCAGTAGTACCGGGCTCTATCTTTCTGGGATACAAATGTCTGTAGAAAGAACAGAGCATGCTAATTCTGAATTATAAAGCATGTTCACCTGTGGTTTCCAGTCATGCTGAATTTTACTTCCAGTCATGTTAAATTTTATTACCTGAATTCTTTTCCCCATCAGATAAAAAGGTAGGATTTTATTGCACTACCAAGCGCAGGGTAAACTTTGCAGAGAGAATTGCAGTTTTTCATTATATTTTCAGGATCCATAGACAGCTAGAAAACTAAATATTTCAGCTAAAGACCAAAGCATTCAGCCAGAGTATTTCATGGGACTTGTAATTTGGGTGTTGCATGTTTATGTTCTTGTCTAGAAGCCTAATCAGACCATATTCATCATGGCACACTATGGCTAAGGTCTCCCACCAGGGAAAGGAGAGCTCATGAGGAAATCAACAGAGAAGCAGCCTCACCAGACGCCAAAGCACACAGGGAAGAATGTGAGCATAAAGTATTTGAGGTGCAGCACCCACAGAAACATATAAGAGGAAATATGTCAGTTTTCAGCAAAAATTGCAGGGTTTATATTCCTACCATAAAAAAATAAGTCAAAAATTTCCATGTGTAACCTGGATCTTTTTTGCTGCACCATTCCCTGCTCAGTAGATCCCCAGGAAACACACTGGCCCACTATCCAGTTTCTGATTCTACAAATGAAATCCTAGTTTTTGAATAGCATTAAGCAAAGTATCAGGGTCACTGTGTGCAATCAGGTATCACTGATTCACCTGATCCTGCATCCCAAAGCTCAGGAATTACCTGAGCTTCAAATACAAACTCTAGGAAAAGACATATTTTGGGGAAAAAAATACCCAAAACAATAATAAAAAAACCCAGCAAGATGACAGGATTCATGGAAACAGTGGCTCACCATTCCCTGTCTATGCAGATTTCAAATGGTCAATACTTGGAGAAAATAATAAGGAATGGCAAAACCTAGTCTTTTCCAGTTTCGTCTGCGTGCCAAATCCCAGACCTGCAAAGGCTTAGACTCATGGTTTACCTCTATAAACTGGACTTTTCAAATTGCCTACATTCCCTCCCAAACCCTGCACCCAGTAGTTCCTGCTGGCTGGTCTTCAGTAACTCCCAGGTTCAGAGGGGTCCAGGTTTTACTACTGACTAGTCAYGAGCTGAAACTTAGGCCATCTGAACAGGGACCCATCTGACAGCCTTATTAACACAAGTGATTTTTATTCTGCATGCCTGGGTAAGCCATGGGCACATGCCTGCAAGATCAAGGCCTTAGTCATTAATAACTTCTGCAATCATTTCACCTAGAAGCCACACTCTGTCTACATAGAAATCTTTCCGGGAATCTGGTAAAAAGATTGATGAAAATTAAACATCTACTTAGTGAAGCTGAAGTAACCAATATATGATTAATACTTTCCAATTATATTTCAGTACAGTACATTGCTGAGTTTGTTATTACCTGCACTCTTAACACTCCATCTGCAGTGTTAAATCCATCTGTTGCTGAAAATATGACTGTATCTTCAAGGGTTTCTGAATCATCATGCTGGTACCTTTTAACATAATTATAATGAAGAGCGATATTCATTATCCAGCGGAAATTARAAACCTATAAATATGAGGGGAGAGGGATCAAAGGAAGAACTAAGGTCTAGCATTGACCACTTCTACAACTGATCATGTTGGCTGCTCCCACTGCCCCGGATTCTGATTAGCACAGATCATTTCCACTGATTTTACTGTTTCACTGATTCCTACCATGGGGACCTGATCCCTGATCTTTATTCCATCAGACAAGAGAAGTGGGTTCATGGTAGTCAGTCTACATGAGGACATGGAGGCAGAGCAAAAATATACAGAGTGTTCATCACAGCAGAAGTTTGGGGCAGGACATAAAACACAGGAAAGTCCTCATCTGTATGAGGAGAAGAAATGGCTGTCCTGAGCCTGGTGCTCTTATCATACGGATTTTCATCCATTTTAGATGGCGAGAGAAAGAAGATCCAGCCCTTACTACCTTTGGACAGTACTGAAAGTAGAGRGTGCTGTTTCTAAATGCTCAATAAAACTGACAGAATAAATGTACTATATTTTCATGCTTATATCTGAGATGCTAAACATTTAAAAACCTATTTAATTCATCTACAGCTGGTGTAAATGCATATGCAGATAACAGAAGCAAAAATTTATGCCACAGACTCCCCTGCTTGAGACTTACATGATCTCTGATCCCCTAGATCTCATTCCTTCTCCCCCATTAGGATTCTGCCTCACTAARTTAGAATACTCCTTTTTAAAACACTGTTTTTAAGAAAATGTGCATTATCAGACACTATTACACATTTACAGATACAATATGGGCTCTGCTTTCCCCAAATCCCACAGCAGAATGTCCTTTAAACTCTGAGTAGTTATCAGCAACAGAGATTTTTAAAGGAAGAAGACAAATGCAGCAACTGATTTTATAAGCCTGTAAGTCCTGAAGACTAAACATACCTACCTCCACCATGGCAAGTCCATGCAGTTCAATGAGCYTATGCAGAGGCGGTTTCTTAAACTGCATTTGAAGCTCATTATATTTGGTGTGCAGGAACATTACCATTAGATGTTCTCCAATGCTGAAGGAACTGGAAGCTTCCTCCATTTTTAGATGATTGGTGAAAATCTGAAACAGCGATAAAATCCAAAGGTGCATCAGGGCACTCTAAAGGAATAGCTAAATAACATTCATGGGGCAAATAGCAGCGGAGAGCCAGGGGGATTGCTCCATGCCATGGCCCAAAGCACCATTGCAGGACACCCTGTTCAGCTAGCAGAAGTCCCTTGTCTTTTCTCTGGGTTAGTACCACCAGAAATTAAAGCCCAGGTAAGGAATAATAAAGCAATGGAAACATAGTAGGTATTTATCTGAAGAGGATACCAAGCACCACAACCCAGAGGAGGAAAAGACCAGGAACTGCTTCATACCAAAGAGGTCTGGGAGAAAACTTCCTGAACTTCAAAGAAGCTCTGCTAGGTGTGCTGCAAAATGGAAACAGAATCTGACAGGAGGGGTTTTTTTGAGGGAGGTGGGGGGGGGTTGTTTTTTTGTTTTTTTTTTTTTTAAACTAGCTCACCCAGCCTTTGCTTGGTAACTAGATCCATGTACACAGGTCTTCCTCTAATTAGAGGGCCTACTAAAAAAAACCTTTCAGATCCTCACGGGAGCATTAAGCAGGCTTCTATTTCACTGCAGYTGGAGAGATCCCAGACTCACAGTGACTCGAAAACAGAGAGGCATCTCTGTGCAAGGGCAACAAGCCTCCCACCTGCAGCCTATGCTTTCCCCAGGACAGACCACCACGTGCCCGCTCCGCGATTATCAAGAGGTGTGGGGATGTTCTCCATGCCTGGGCTAGGGAGGCAATAAAGGCTACTGCCTGCTATTTGGAGCTGAAAGAGGGCCCTTGAAGCAAAGCAAGAATAGCAGGTGTTTTTGGAACCGAAGTACTCTCCTTCCACCCAATTTCTACCCTACACAATCTATAGGAACATTATTTATGTTATTTTTATTCCTCCTGTCTGTCATACAGGGAGTTTTTGCACTTCAACAACTTCACAGCAAAATAACAGCAACCCAGTAAAATAAAACACATTCTTATTTTTGGAATTTACCCTTCTCTGTAGAGCGCACAGTTTCAGAGAGATTAGTTCATCAGGAAGGAGACGACTTGGGAAAAAACATGTTTATTGCGTTCCTCAGGAAGGGTTTATAATCTTGAAAAGCATGTCAGTAGATCCAAAGGCTCTGATATTCCCTATTTTAGAGCTTAATAGGACTGTCCAAAGTCTAACTGGCACAAGTAACAGTTATTTCTAGTTCTCTGATGAAAAGCTTGTACTAAAAAGGATGTAGTCCATTTTGCAGGACTAAAATTTGATGAAAAATCATTCAAACTACCAGCTGAGCCATAATATTTTTGACCTGCCATCATGAATCAAAGCAGCAAATAGAAAACTAGTTTAACAATATATTTCTTTCCATCACACTGCTCATAAAATTTAGTCCATTCCATTGAGTAAAACTGTAGATAAAGTACTGTTTAGTTCATCTCTCTCAGCCTCTGACTCCTGCGAAAATGTAGTGCTTTCTTAATCTGCCTGCCTCAGAAAGGTCTTCCACCTCTATATCCCTACACTGTCATCTTCTATGAGATACTAGGATAGCATGGGGCCCTTGGAAAACCACAGAATATCCACAGGGATATAAGGAAGCTTATGAAGAAAGTTATCTTTCACTTAGAAGGTGAAAAGCCTCCCTCCTGGCTTGAAACATGGGGGGGGGGGGGGGGGGGGGAAGGGAAAAAAAGGAAAAAAGGAAAGGGCTACCTGCTTTTGTCCAAGGCTGCTGAGTCACAACCTAAGGTACTATAACTTCCTCTAGTACAAGAGTAGAGAGATCCTTCTCTCATTGACTTTAAAACCAGGGGGCGGGTAGGGTGCTCTCCGGGCTGCAGTGGTTCTCGAGGCCTGCAGATTGCTGGAAACAAGCTCACTCATCTCCATAAGATACCTACAGGCTAACAGTCAGAGGTGCATAGCTGAAGGGTGACTTTGAGAGAGAAAGATCCRAAAACAAGCCCAAGCAAAAATGCACTTTAGATGAATTACCATTCTTTTAAAGAAGTGAAAATGGGTTCAAAGTTAAAAAAAAAAGTCCTCCAAAAAAAGCACAGCAACTAAAGCTACTCAGCTGATTAATAAAATGTCACGATTGTTTTCTTCTTATCAAGCTTTTATTTTATTTGGAGAATGTTACTCATAAGCATTTTCTAATTAGAATCTGACACAAATCTCACAGATTACTAGAGATACTTGAAAATTTAATAGGTTCTGCTTTTTTTCTTGTCATAAACAATTTCTTATGGGAAGAAATGAAGTTTCCCAAAAGCCACTAAAGCTTCAGCTGTATGTTATTATTTGCCAGATAATCCTCCCACATGTTTGTTATTAAGTTGTTCACTAAAATTCACTGTCACTTCTTTTTGACTTTCCTACTGTCCTAGACAAATTGGTCTCAGGCCAGAATTTAGCCATTTAGCTGAGGAACATAGCTAAGTTTTACATAGCATACTTAAAAATCACTTTCCACAAACATTCATGCAATAGTGTCACAAAGCTTGCTGATGCTCTTAATGTACCAGGCATTTTAGTATTTACTAAAACACTTAAAGAATACATGTACATAAAAAACCCAGATTAAATAAATTCATTGACTAATCTCATTTATGTACAAAATGTGTGGCTACTTTCAAGGAATGCAAGCCTCCTGAGTAAGCTTAATGTTCTGACTTTGGCAGGACTTTTTTTTAACCAAGCAGTATAACACAAGAGTATTTGAAACTATATGAAGAAGTCAGGGGTAAATACGTGGAACAAGGTGCTTAGGTTATTATACAAGCAAAGGAATTGACAAGTCTGAATTTTTAAAGGAACATGATGGGAAAGATCTCAGTAAGGCTGAAAACAATTCATGCGGTGAACTTTCCTGCCATTGACTCAAGTCCTTCAAGTCTCCCTATCTACAACTATGGAGTCAGGTAGAAAGTCATTAAGAAGGAATCATTTGTCAGCAATTAGGATCCTTAATAAATACCTTGGGCACTTTACCATCCACTGCTATTGCTGTGATGTTGTCCAGCCACCACACCTCCCTCCTGGTCACTGACCAAAAACTCAAACTGTACAAAGTGCCTGAGCCAAGCTCTCTCCACAGAGGCGCGTACGCAGCTTCCAGTTGTGTTATGGCGTGTTGGCAGGGAACAGAAGCAACAGCGTCATGTACAGGTCACCATTTTCATTTTCTAGCCTATGAATTAAGAGCACAATGTGAGGTGTGAATTAAGAGCACAATGTGAGGTGTGAATTAAGAGCACAATGTGAGGTGTGGGACTTGACTCATTTAGCATATAAGCCACAAATCTCCTTCTCTTGGTAGAATCAGGAGTGAGCACAACCGACACTGTTTACAACAATGAACATGCATAGAGGAGCTTGTGCAGGTCTTTGAAATATATAACTCATCTGTTACCAAAAAGAAAAATGCTTAGATTGTTAGGAAGCACTGTTGCCCAGGGAGGACAAATTTCAGTGGTGGTGAAATACCAAGAAAATCAGAGATTTTGGCCCTACTTTGCAATAGTTTGATTTGTTTCCAGGATCACAGAGAAGGCATCAAAGTGTATGTACTGACAAAACATTGTCCTCTGCAGAGGGGCTGCATAGCTTTCATTCACAATTGAACTCCCCCTTAAAATGGTTTGATGTGGGATTGAGAAGGTGCATGCCAGACTTTTGTCCAGGCCTACCTCTCTCCTTTGTGCTCATTTGGTGTATTTTAATTTAGATTTTGGTAAGTGTTGATTTGTTCTTTTGCTCCTCCCAACATGTGTTCATGAAAGCAGAGATTTAAAGAAACTAAACCAAAACATGATAACCAATGATGCAAGACGCTCTATTTGTTTACCTGAGTGAAGAATATCCATGCAGSAGTAGCTGGATTATTTTATTTTATCTTATTTTTAAGCTGTTTGAAAATTAGCTTCCCCCATCACAAAATCTGTGAGAGAGAAAAATACAAGTTAAGTCTTTTCCCTATCGGCTTATTTACAAAGTCTAATTTAGCTAGTCAGCTTAAGTACCTGGGAGAAGTGGGAGAAACATGGTTTAGTAACAGTGTACATAAGTTAATTATCTGGAAACTTAGTGTCTGTAAAGTGCAGGTGAGATGTGTGCAAGTTACTGGGACAACAGGTTGATGTATAGTTGCAGGAACTTCCTCCGGCAATTAGTCTTCCACTGGTGTAATGTAAATCATTGCAGTCTAGAAGATGACTGAAATATTTGGAGATCTAGAGTAGGGAATCTGACCACTGACTGACAGCAAATTCTACTGTGCTGCTACCAGTTCAACTCTAGGCTCATCCTCTTTCAATGCTGTGCTTTCTAGTGGCTTGAAATTTCTATTAATTTTTATACTTTTTTCAGTGTCCTGAAGAAAAAACAATYGGAATCAGCATATTAAAAGAAAAAAAAAATCAGTATCTTTTTGATTTTTCCCTCACTTCTTTTACTACTGGTGAAAATCCAGAGCAAATTCATTGATTTTTATCAAGTCACTGTAGTGTAAAACAGGAATTGGACATATGAAGCATCGTGTTATTTTTGTCATAGATGAGTGGCTCCCTCGGTCTTATTCCTGCACAATTTCCTGCTATGCAATATTCTTCTTCAGGGTCTTTATCTCTGTTGAAGGCTATGTCATCTTTAAGAATATGGCCATACTTACTTGAGTGTCTAAAAGATTAGGAGGTTCTTAACTATCAGATAAAATGAACACAGATGAGTCCTGAAAAATCTCCTCTCCAAAATGATGATAAAGAAACAAGGCCATAGAGGAGATCCCTTTGCAAGAATTTTGATACAGGGATACCTTAAAATACAAAATACAACACAAATCATTTTCAATAATAATCCACCATTTTTCTTTTCTCCCTTTAGTCCTCTTAATTCCAGCCCACTGGGGACAATAACTGTCATACACCGTTAGCTGGTATAGATAACTTACTCCCACCCTCCAAAATGTTAGTCACTCAATCGTCAGGCAATACATCCTACCTGGCCTGTCTGGAATGGATTTCCTGATAATCACTTGAATCAAAATCAGAAGACATCAACACATGTTTTTCAACAAGGACCATCTCCCCTTCTGCAGGCTTGAAGTTGATACTGTTCACCAGGAATGGTGGGCTGTCATCTTTAGGCAGGAGGTTAATGGGAAACTTGTGCCCAAGACTGTGCCTTCCACCAAATATTCTTAAAACAGTGTAATCCTTGTTTCTGTCACTATCATCATGCTGGTAATAGACAACTGCATCCYTGATGTTTTTAACTGTGCACTTGAGGCTTTTGCCTCCTGTTATATAAAAGCAGGAAGAAAGTTACCATGTGTTCTATCAACATAAATTATCAATAACATTTTCACATGTAAGCAGATACGACACAAGTCTTCTGTTCATTGTGTAAAGGCTGGACTTAAAACCAACAGGAGCTTTTTCATTCACTTCAGTGAACTTTAGATCAGGTTCCAAAGAAGTGACATGATTATTTTTTCAGCCTCAGATATACAGTGGACTGTTCAGACTAAGCATCCTGAAGTCTGCATATTCTCACTGCAGAAATTGCAAAACATAAGAAAATCCCTTTTATTTCCAAAAGATCTTCTGTTATTTTTTCCAGAATACATGAAATAGATATCAAATCTTCCTTAGGAAAATTATGTAAATAAGTTTTTCAAGAGACATCATGCTTACATTTTGCAGGCATTGGATTGCATCCCATAGTTTAACTCACACCCGATACAACATACCCTGCACTGTGATCCATCCGTGCTGGGGATCTTCCAACACCAAGGGCCRAACAGCATCCAGGTTATCATTATCAACAATCTGTAGAGTATCTGAAGTGATAGAACACAATTGTCTTTCTAACAGGTTAAGCCAAATAATAAACATATATTACAACAAATAAGATTGACCATTAGGATTTGTACTGCTCTTCACAAAGAGGTATACAGCAAAATACAAGATGTGAAATCTTCTCTCAAATCCAATTTAAGCAGTTAATTTGGGGAAGGGAGTTTTTATAATATTTATTTGAGCCTGGAGGAACTATTCTGTTAACACACCAGTAAATGCTGAGTCTAATTCCACAACAATTTATTGCATCAAGGGAATTCTTGCAGAGGTCAGATCTGTAGCAGGCCACAGAGAAAGTCAGCTTTCCCAACTTAGCCAGCCTGTTTGCTGCATATCAGAACTGTACTAGCTTTAGGTTCTTTCAGACCAAGATGTTGGCAGAATGATTTGACCTTTGGAGTAGAAATGTAGATTCAAGAACATAAAGAGACAAAAAATATGTGCAGCCAGCCTCTAAACTGGCAGATTTCAAGGCATATATGGGTTTTTTTTCATTTCTATGTTGCTAATCATCTTTATTTTACCTAGGAAAAGGTGCAAGATTAGAGTAGCAGTAATGGAGAGGAAAACTTTTTCAAAATTATAAGCCAGAAAACACTGAACTGAACTTTTCCCCTTCCCTTCCCACCCCAAACCTTCTCCAAGTCAATTTCCACCTTAAATTTAAGCAAAGTGTATATATTTTCATCAAGAACCAATTTTTCTTTGAAATGTACTGGKTTTTGTAGTAAAATCTGTGGAGTGCTTTTAGCTGACTAGATTTTGTTTAAATAGAAGATCTCTTCTCAGCAAAAGCTTCCATTGGAGGTATGTGCACATGAAACATCCAGTAGATTTGTGTTGTCATCACATTGTAAAAGACTATCATTCCACGATAGGAGACTGATTGCCCATTCACAATAACTAATTCTCTCAGAGTACTTATGAAGCCTAAAAGACCACTGGATCATAGTGCTTTCTTGTATTTTAACCCTAGATGCTAAAATTCTGTTGACTTGGAGAAATGTTGCTAGATGTTGTTCTGCAGAGCCACAAGTGGCACAGAGTTTCTTCACAAAACCAAAAGAAGTCCTGAAGAATGCCTCCTTCTTAAAGGTCCTATGAATAATACATTCCAYATCCTAAAAGGTTCTTAAGTATCTAAATTCCTTTATCTTTTGAGGAACTAAGTGCTTAAATACTTTGACRGATGTGACTTTTAAAGCCCATGAGAACTGTATGTACAGTAATGCAGCTAGACAGAGCACCAACACTGCAAGTGCAAGTAGGAACAARCCACACACTTTCRTTTACCTCCTGAAATTCCACACATTTCAATACTCAAAAAAMTGGGAGAAATGAAGTGCTTATCTCAGCTAATCCTCAGAAACCTTTGGAGATTGCCCTTCAGCAGTTTGAAGATTTGATTATTTCTAAACAAACAAAAGCTCTTCTCACTTACAGTGAAGTAACTCCACCAGCAGAATTAACACCAATAGAGGATGACACTGTCCAATGTATGATTAAAATTGCTCATCAGGCCTCACACTGAGCCATAACTCTACTATCCCAATGTACCAATGTGTCCTAAATGTACCTGCATCAGCATATTACCGTGCACTCAAAAGCACTGTAAACCCACACAAGCAAGATTGTATATAACCCATCAAAGCCATGTTCCATGCAACCTAGGAACATCAGTCTTTGCATTTCTTATTGAAAAACGGACTGCAATGGCAGAACTGCTCATGAAGACATTACCAATTGCTTGGAACTCAACCTAGCAAAACAAGCAGTCCAATCACTCATTGGCCAGACTTTCCCACTTGATTTTTATTAGTTATGTCAGTTAAGTGTAGGAAGACATGGCATGAATAATAAACCCTTGAAAACTTCAAAATCTCAACTCTCCTCATTCATCCAGACAACTCGAATTCTGATTGGGCAATACACATTTTCAAAATACACAAAAGTGACCTTGTTTTGTACTAAAGTGGCTGTAGCTACTTCTGATCAAGATTCAGTTATCAGGGAGAATTAAGTTAACCCTTCGCCCTACTTTTTTAAATTATATAAATTCAAAGCAGACAAATCTCAGGTACTTTCTATATCTAATAACGGACAGTGATTGTGACAGACCACTAGTTTTTACATACATCTTAGTCACTGTAAGGCACTTTAGACTGCTGATCATAATAAGATGTGACAAGTCCAGGTACTAGGGAAGCCACAATATCCAACTCATACCCAACAGCACAACACTGGCCAATAGATCAGTATAGTTTAGGYGCAGCCAGGAAGGCTTTACTACTTTTCCAGAGAAACATTGATTAGATGTCAAACATCCAATATCTGCTCTCACTTGTAATTGAAATTGACTGTTTTTTTAATCTCTGATTTCTACCTGGATGGGGTTGCTATCTTTCTCAGGTGATGGGGGACCTTGGTGTTGATATCATAGACCCATATCCTGAAAATCTTCAGTTAGTCTTTATACTGTGTATTTCTTTTGACCCTGGATGGCAGGGCTTGTTAATARGGCAATGTAGTTTGGTTTGTCTAACTAAAGGAAACAATTTGCAAAGAGCTTTACTTGGCATTTAAAGAAGTAACATCTCAGTYACTGCTAAAGAATCTTCTGATGGACCACTCTGATATGAACATTTCATTTACACAATAAGTGGTTCTCGATAACACTCCCTAATAAGAGGAGGAGGAGGAGGAGGAGGCAATATAGGTCTAAATTCAGACTTCAGTATGAAAATAACTTTATGCAGTGTCCTATAGAGAGTCTTTGGAAGTGTTTAGGTGTGCGTTTTCAAGCACATGCATACAGTTCTAGTAAACCTTACCAATATTAGTACAAGACCAAAAACTCTACAGAAAAAATTTTTAACAGAAGTTAAAATATTTTCTCCTGAAAGAAAAATATATCACTTAGGAAATACTGCTTCTCAAAACTGTATCTCCCACCCATCCCTGTTTCTCTGCCCTTTGCAAGGAAGCTATGTCTCATGGCAGATCTTGACCAAGGCAGTTTTGATGTGAAARTTTTCAGCCAGTATTGCTATGGTGGACATCCATAGTGCTGTATACAGGATGAGCAAATTCCTAGAATTCCTTTCTATGATATTTTTACAGGGCAAATTTTGACAGAGATCAGATTTGAGCATTGTCAATCCTATTATTTTTATCCCATGACTCAGTGATGTGCATTTTTGTAAAAGGAGTTAATATCCCCCTTAAGAAACCTAGAAAGGTAGAAAAAAATCTGATCTTTACTGAGTTAGTCCTCACTGTGTAGATTTTTCTAATATACTCAGGATGTAAACACCCTTAGCAAATGCTGTCTTTAAACAACTCTTATGTGAATATGACTATTTGGTTGGCTGTCAAAAGATTCTACTGTCTAAGGAGAATTCTGTAATTGTTTTATGACCCAGAAACCTCTTTCACATTATTTTTGCCCTGAGGATTTACTACTGTTCTGTAAAGAMACCTGCAAGATGCAAAACAAAGCTAGATGGAAGTGTAAAAAACCAAACTCTTGTTAAAAATCTATGCAATGTTTTTAGGATAGTTGGAGATTGAAAAGTAAGCTTCTCCCAACACATATAGCTTGTTTTAAAATTAGTCACCTTTCCTTCTGCTCGCATTTTTCCGATGTTCAGGTAAATGTCTCCTTCTCCTCTGCTATTTGCCTAAAGCTGTAAGCAGTATCTTCAAAGACCTGATCCGAACAGTGCGGACTGTACCTGGTCCAGCACCCCTGTATACTAAAGTTAAGATGTTTCTGCCTGCTCTGTTAGATGTGCCAACCAGTTCAGGAACCTCCAGAGACATTTGTCCAAAGCGAGTAATACTTTACTCRGGTTCCTGATCTGTGTGTGAAAAACAAGCATTTCTACGATGGCATCCAGTTCAGTAAACCTGCAAGCAAAGGACTTCTTATACACAAGATCAAGAAATAGCCTTTCCTTTGATCATTTATACAGTGGTCTATGAATGAATGCATTCAGAACCCGACTTCAGCACATCCTGAAATATTCATAGAAGCAGCCAAGAACAATACATTGCACATTCATTAGAGACCAGATCCTCTGCTAGGGTAAATCACAATGCTACTTTGTTGATTTCAGTGGGAAAACAACAGTTTACACAAGCTAAGAATTTAACCTTTCTGCACATTGAGCTCTTCTCTGTAAACAGTACTTTAATACACATCTGTGAGCCAGATAATAAACACTTCAGAAAAATCACTGGAAGGCTTAGAGAGCTCTGCACACTCTCAGAAGCATTCAGTTGTAGAGCAGAGGCCAGAACCCAACACTGATTACATCTCAGCAGCAACTAATGGTTATAAATACCAAAGTCACCCAAATCTGGACAGTTTTTTTCTTTCCCTGTTGTATTTCTGAAGAGCTCTCTTAAGGCCTCTGCATATTTTATTCTACAGTACTTGAATGGATACTTATGCCCCATGCTTGAGACAGGGCTCTATACACCAATATGCTATACTGAGACTGGGAACGTCARGTAGGTCTGCTAGAACATTTCTTTCACCTCTAAATCAAATGGACAGTTACCTGAAGCCTGTCTTCCCCACAGCAAGGTTTRTCTATGATCCTACCTCTCATTCAGTCCTGGCTTATCCCAGTATTAAAACAGCATCTACAAATTACTGG
Organism: Apteryx rowi; assembly: GCF_003343035.1. Lineage (NCBI taxonomy): Eukaryota > Metazoa > Chordata > Aves > Apterygiformes > Apterygidae > Apteryx > Apteryx rowi. The sequence continues at coordinate 250,348 of NW_020451036.1, read as the reverse complement.
CATTTTAAAAGGAAACATTCACATAGCTTAAGCACTTGTTTTTTTAAGTTATATGAATGCCACAGTCAAGTGGAACTATCCAGGCACATCAAAATTTATTGAGGGATTTTCTGTGGCTGTTGGCTAWGGCATAATTATGGAGTGCTCTTTTCCTAATAACTATCACAATTAACAGCCCAGATTTTCAGAATAACATGAGAAATGAGGTAGCTGACAACTTCCAGAGGCAGAGCTTTTGAAAATTCTAGATAACAACAATGATAATCCCCTCCACCTCAGTATTAAAACCCAAAAGGAGGCTTTCCCTTAAAAAGGATTTTTGATTGACCCAACATAACCTACAGTGCTTAAAAGGTATGTCACATTATCACAACTGTCACCTGTAAATTCTCAGCCTCACCCTGTCTTCTTCCAACCRTGGTCAGCCACTGTGAGTAGACCTGACTTCATTGGGCAGTCAGCTTCTGTTAAGATACATGGCACTAACAAGCTAGTAAAGAAAAAAACTATTATATGACCCACCAAATCCTACAGCATTGACTCAGGGGCCACCTGAAATTTTGTTCACATAAGTACTGCAGGCCTGAGCTCATGCTATTGTTTTTGGACAAATTCTCCTGCTGAAGGACAAAATAATCTCAACAACATGTTAAGTTTTAATATAATGACTTTAACATTCTAACTTTATTCAATCATTTACACAACAATAATTTATGGYAGGAAACAAAGAGGAAAAATTTGCCTTTGTACAAGTTATCATATTACAGACTAGAGTATTAATGCTGTTGGGTACATTAAACCCTGTGCAACCATGGAAACCACTGCATAGGATCCATTCAGTCTCCAAAACTGAAATGTGGCCTATAGTTGCTATGAGAAGATTTAGCACACATCCCTCAGCAGTTCCTATTAGAAAGTGATATTTAGGTTCAACTGTATATTTGTCTACACTTCATCTCAGCATACAGCTATTTGTGGAATGGAGGTTTAGGAGAGGTTTTGGAATTCTAGACCTTTCAGATTTACCTAGAAAATCAGATGCTATTCCACAACAATATAGGGATTATTTGTGACATTTTGACTGTTCTGAGAAAATAGGAAAGGGTATCAGAAATGTAACTTGGAGAAGTTAAAGATTAATTTATATTCCAGGAGTATGAAAGTATCCTTTTCAAACTCGTCTTCAACCAAGACTAGCTGCAGACAGCCTGCAAGAATCAGTGATAAAAAAAAAACGCTCCATTTAGAACCTGGATTTTTTTTTAAAAAAAAAAGTCTTTTAAAGTGCAAAATTCAAAAGAAAAAAAAATCTACCTCTTTCCAACCTGGTAACTTCAAAACTATAACTATCCTTTAATCTATATTTTCATAACTGCAAAAAACAACTATGTTAGGAACAATTATGTGGCAAATAGAAACTTCTAGAGTTACAAAAATAAAGCCTTAAAATCAAACAGCAAATTTCTGAAAGTTATGAACTCTCATGATTCAGAGGATGTCAACCTCTGAGCAATGCGGGTTAGGAAAAAATTTTCCCTATGAAGTACATGTAACTTACCTAAACAAAAACCTTTTCACTTTCATTTAAAATGACTATTACTGGTCACAGTCTGAGATGATATATTTAATCTTTTGGCAGAAACTTGTGTGAAGACTGCTTTTTTCAAAAATGTAACAAACCAGGTGAGAAAAACATCATTTCTCCTTAAGTAATAACCATTGCAATGCTGGTAATTACTTTGGAAGGAATAAGTTAGCTTAATATAAATCTCTGTGTAGCTGAACAGTACTTCAGAAGAGCAAATCTTTCAGTCCTTTTCCGATCTTTATATCTCCATTTAGGTGAAGTGGTTTCAGAGACAAAAGGAAGGCCTCAGTATCGCATGCAGCAGAGAGTGTGCAGCAAGCACAAAACTCATTTAGCAGTCCTCTTCAAAAGATTAAGTAACTCCCTTTATAAAAGGCAACTTTAAAATGAGAAGTACATAAAAGTAAACAAAGCATTAGCAAATACCAGTGCAAAAGTTACTGCTAATGTTCAAAGCAGGAGTCTAAGCAGATCTCTCCAGCAGCTTCTCTTGAACCCGCAGAAGTTGAGCCCTCCCGACAAAAGATTTCCCAACACTGATTTCCAGCTTCCGCAGTACTTCACTCTGCAACTGCACATTCGGGAGAAGGACCGGCTCCGAAGTCTCTCAGTCTCACTACAGAGTAAGGCTCCCATTAGAAAGATCACTTACCTGAAGTGCGAGCTTTCCAACTTTCTGTGTCACCGGCTCATTTAAAACCACTTCCACCTTGCAGGAATCTCTCTCTTTGGGAACAACAAACTGTAGTTCATTTTCAGTAACATACACCATCTGTCTCCCTTCAATGCTGTTGCTTTTATTCACTGAGACAAGTTTTCCTGCTTCTACATATTCAAGATGCATCAGAAATACCAGAATATCCAACTTGAGAAAAACAGAGCAGAGCGTCAATCTTCTGAGTCCAGGTGCCTTCTTTTATGTGGTTAAAGCATTGAATGGATAACAGACTAGTATTTCAGTATTCATTTCTGTGAATTAACAGTTAAGAGTCTGCTTAAGAAAGGCTTGAAATTACTTCCACCTTCACAGCCATCAGAAGGAATTTTGCTTCATACTTTATTTTTAAAGTATATAAAAAAGCAACCCAGTTTCTTTCAAGCTGTTGCGGATGCTTCTTGCTCCATGTCACTCCGTGGCTGGGTGGCTACGGTTGAGCAGTTCACAGGTGTTGCAGGGTATTACATCAGTGTAGGTCACTAGTTCATTTGACAAGTGTTCAACAGATGGTGRTTGCTCCCCTGGCATTCAGACAGATTAAGGTCACTCTATATGGAGAGGAACATGCTAAAGAGAAACAATACTCTACAGTAAAATAGAAGGAATTTGAAGTTGTTTACTGAAGCTGTTCAAAAACAGATATASAGCAATGGAAATGCTAATTTGGTCTTGAAAGTAACCAAAATTACAGAACATAGTAAATAAACAGCTTACATGCAGAACCCAGAGCATGCATCTTCTCTCTCTTTCGCTTAGTAGCACCATTATTTCAGAAGATCCAAGCTCTGTGTTCAAGGGCAATTTTTACCTCTGCGCAAGGCTCATACATCATTCACGAGGGGCCAAAGTGGTCCAAATCTCCTTTGCACCAGAAAGACCTACRTTCCACGCTTGACTCACTGAAGGAGCAGTGTCATATCCACAATGTCATGTTGGAAAGTGTTCCCTTAAATTAAGCAGTGCCTCCTTCTGCAAAGACACTTTACGGATCACAAATGCTCCTGTATCATGCTTTGCATTTATGAAGTGAGGCTCATGGTGCTTACATGCTCTCATAAAAGTATATTTGGAAAAGTATAGATGAGAAGTACCTGGTAAATACTCAGCTCATTTGACTTTAATTTACAAAATAAGCGTTCTTAGGAAAGGCAGAAGTTACAAATGTGCACAGACATTTTGACCCTGATTGATTGCAGAATAAGGCAGAGAGATAGCAGAGGCTGGCCAGACAGACCTTGCACTGATTTGGACATCGTTACAGGCCTGCACCACTGCAGAAACCATGGGCCTCGTTTGGGGAGCACCTCCGTTGTCATCCCAAAGCGTTCAGATTAAAGGGCTGCCAGGAATGATGAGTCCCGCTGATCATCATTGGTTTTATCAGATCATACAGCTTTGGGATTTTACACACCATAAACACCACTTTAAACCACACTAAGAAACAAATAGGTAGCTTGTGCACAGGAAGGACCAGTAGTGCTGTACGCTCATCCAGGACCAGCACAGTTTGAGAGCTCAGCTGAAGCTTCTATTTACAGCATGAAGAAGTGAATGTTACCAGATATAGCCTTAAGGTTTCCGAGGTGTGAATTACTGTGGTGACGTGTTGAAACAGAGAGAAATGGCAGTGACCTGCAAGTGACTGTTTGTAAGTTGTTAACCCGTTCATACCTACACTGAGGCATGTTTCTCATGGCTAAAACCATACTGTACAGGTCCCTTAGGTGWCCTACTTTAAGTTTTTGAAATTTCAGCACATTGAGTCATACAAAGAAAAATATTTTCAAGCCATACAATTCAGGAACATACAACTTAAAGCAAAAACTAATTTTTACATTCACATATTTTTACCAGTAGAGCCTTTCTCCTACTTTCTACCCTCATCACATACCACACAAAAATAAAAAGCTTTCAAGCAGATTCATTTGTTTACATTTCGGTTACACATTTTCATCAAGATGACACCAGCAAAAAAAATGTTGTATTCAACAGAGAAACTCCCATGCACTTCCACTTAAGCATTATGAGGACCTTTCTTGGCTTTCTGGCTTACCCACTAAAAATCAGCAGAATTCCTTACAGTAGTAGGTGTAACTCTTCCTTCTGAATGGCGAGATCTTGGTTCTAGTGAAATCAAAGCACCTTCCTCCCATTAGATACAAATGGGACCAGGATTTCATCTGTCTCCAACATTAGGCCTTTGGGTCTAACTGGGATTCAGGCATGCATTTGAATTTAAATTTTTAAGTTTCAGTGCTGTCTTGGAATTCCAGTTTTCAAATCAGCATGTATATATTGAAACTTCTACATATGGCCTMGGTTAAGGTAGCCGACTCTTACACCTACTTTACCCTATGCATAGCTTTAGGCCCTCAGAGCTACACAGGTAATATGAAATATTAGTCACAATGACTTAGAGTTTAGACCAGCACAATCTTGGCCTATAGAGCATCTTATAAATTTGATATATTTACATGTGATAGATTGATGTAATATATAAAATGCATTAGCTCTTACTTTAATAAATGCTGAAAGCCAGCAATATGAAGATAGATTTATGATTTCCCCCATCCTTTGTTTTACTGGTGATGATCAAAAAAGATCTCATGATTTAGTTCATTTAACTGACTCTTTGTTCATTTTGTAGTTAAATTTACTGGATTTTTTTTTTTTTTACCTTTAAAAAATTCTGTAGATGTAGATACACACAAATTACAAAGTTGCTTTATTGCTTATTGCATCTTCTTAGGAACATGTTGGTATCTCTCTATTCTGGAGAACATTTCACAGTTCAGTGATGGAAAATAGTTTGCACTTCATTTGTGCATGTACTAATTTTAGATTAAACAGGACCACATAAATCCTGCTGAAAAATGATGCAATTAAGTCAGACCTATTTGTAAAAAGAACAACATGTGGCTGTAATTATAATGGCTAAACATTTGGTAACACATTGACTTATTAGTGCAGTAAGAGGAGTTTGTGCAACATGCTGAGTAAGTCTTTACAAAAATAAATCTTAATATTCCCCCAAAAGCCATTAAAACAATCCTGTATCGCATTTCTGATCAACTTCCACAATGATGTGCTTTTGCAAAAAGGTCACTTTTGTTGCTACTATAACACCAAGCATGCTCTATACCTACTACTGTGGTGTGAAGTATCTGTAGTTGCAGTCAATCAATCAGCTTTATTTCCTGAGCAATACAACTGTCCAAGAATGACTGAATGATTGACATATGCACCAAAGTTCTCAAGGATATATGTTTCAGGAGACCAATAATCTGTAAAGATTTACAGTACTTATACTTAAGAATGCCACTGCAGTTTATGTGAAGATTTAGATTGCTCAGAACATTTTAAACTCTATGTAACCCCACAGAATTACCACAGTCCTGATCAAAACAACTTATAATAAAAATTGACTACTGTCCACACGTACATGCTGCTGTACCTATAAATGACCACACAGACCATGTCTACRGTAATCTTGTGATGCCAGGTAAGGGAACTGCTCCAATTTAAGTTCATTTTTGCTGTTTATTGCCAAGGTCCTTACACCCCTTTGCCCTCTATACCTTAGCCATAGAAGTCCAGAGTTGGGTAAGCATCCCTACTTTGCATGGCCCATAAGTCCTACTTTCCCTTATGGTAAGTGACACATGGGAAGGACTTTGCATTCCTGAGACATCACTGGCAGTGCAGGCAGACCATATAAAAGCATCCCAGTGAGTGAAGTGGGTCGGCCCATCCACATGGCAGGAAGGTGTTCCTTGGGGTACGAACCAGCACAAGTTTGAAATTTTCGCATTTAGCAAAAGCCACTGCAAAYTCAGCTCCACAAAATGTGGACCAAAGGCAAGTTTGGACTCGAGAATGGGCTCAGATCCGTATTCAAAGTGCAGTACACGTGTGCCAAACTCCCTGCACAGGGATCTTCTTCAGACAGTAGGCCTTCTACCATCTCCTTCACATCCAGATGCTATTTACTGTGCAGTGGGCATGAAAGGGAATATGAGGCCGTCAGGGCCCTACATCATCAGGTAGGCCGTGGATGGTAAGGCATTTTACAGTCCGGCCATGGAAGCATGACTGTCACATACAAAGATTTCCTTTGTTGTCAATCTTTCAAGTGCTCTTTTGAACTTTTCTTAAGAATGCCATGGATGATAAACTAGGAGAATGATATGGTATTGCGCATCAGCTATGGAATGTTTAAAGGTAAAACCAAAACTAAATGCAAATCTTCTTTTCACTTTTCAGACCCCAGTTCTTCTGATTCTCTGCTTTATTCTCTAACATTATAGGAAAAGCTTATTTTCTTAGTTGCATGCCTTTCACTGAACTAGATCAGAAAATTCTTCTCATCTACAAAGGACTCATTTCCTTTAGAATTAAGACACTGAGTCAGTTGTTTCTTCAATTCCAGTGACCTTTCTTTCCCTACTAGCTAAAGGGCTTGATTTTTTCACAGGAGAACATGTAATATAAACATAATCAGTCCTTTCACATCATGTAGCTCTTAGCTTCAGCAGGAGCTTCCTTTACTTTGAGATTTTTTTCAGATACACTCCCACTAAAGTAAGATCAGTYCATAGCAGAAGGAAAAAAAAAGAAAGGATCTTAAATGCTAACATATATTCTACATCCATAAAAATGCACCTGTGTCTTGTCATTTCAAAATTAATATAAACCAAGGTATGTGATCCCCTCTATTAACACAGTCCTCTCAGATTCCCCTTTCCCCTCACACTAATTAGCACAGAAAAAAAAAAAAACACATACACAAACAGACAAAATATCCACAGGACTCCATTGTTAAGCAAACCAGTTTCAGGAGGAGAAAGGGCAAAGCTCTGTGTCTGTAATTTTAAACACCTGATTGCCTGAAGCATGCAGGTGTGAGAGAAATGTTGACTAAGTGATGCAAGCCTTTAAAAATGCCATCATAGTTTTCCTGAAAAGTCAAAATCCTCATTAGTTGTATGAATAATTTATCAGCAGCCCCACAAGCCAGGGAAGGGATACTTTTGTTGTTTACTTGACTAGCAAAGAAGTCAGTAACCACCGAAAAAGGGGTGGAGGAAGGGAGAGCCAAAACTTTTTGAAAAATTAGAATTTGCTCTCAAAGTGAGATTGTTTCTTGCCAGAACTTTTACAGAGATATCATAAAGAAACCAGTCACTGAGGCCCAGGGTATTCCTTCCAAAAGAGAGAAAAGACTGCTCAAAGTATTTAATGCACTTTAAAGAATTGCTCTTACTTTAATCTGCCTCTTATTTGGTTCAAATAACAGGTACAGTATGTGCTCAGTTAAAAAAAAMCAAAAAAACAAAAAAAACAGTCCAGTATTAGTAGTTAAGCATTCTCTAAAATGGATTTTAAATTAACTTGAGGAAGTTTGAAAGTACTGTGAGGAATAAATGTTGCTTTTAATCTTTCAAAGCACAAACTGTAGCATTACTGTTATCTTCTCTTGCCAAGTGTAAAAAGCATACTGGTCTTTAGGCACCCAGCAGTGTTTCTTGGAAGGGCAATGAAAGAGTGAATGGCAAAAGCCTGCCAAAAGGAAAATCAAAGCCATACCTGCAAGCTGCAATACAGTTCTAGGAATCCCTTCAGACTTTTCTTTTCATGTATTTGAAACTGAAACTTTTCAAAATGCTGGCATGGTTCCTTAAAATCACTTTTACTTCTTAAACCCAAACAACTTGGAGGGGGGAGGAAAAGAAGGGAAGAAAAGACTGGGTTAAAAAAAGGGGGGGAAAGAAGCAGCATTAAATGCAATTGAATTGTCCCAAAGCAGTCTCTTCAGAGGAAAAGAGCCTTAAAATGCAGGAAATCTGTCTAACCCTCTAACTATTCCCACTCAAGCTGCCCCGCAGTCACAGATGTTACTGATTCAGTTAGATAGCAATTCCAAGCTCCCAAAACAGATTCCAAGTGAGAAAATAGGAAAAGTCCTTGGTTGCTATTAGATACGCATTCTGAAGTAAAAAGGAGTATGGGCAGCGAGGAATTTGTGGCCTGGATTAGAGGTTCCATGGTAATTAAAGAGTAATGACAAATAGGATCTCGGCTGACCTATTGAACGCAAAGCCACAAGGTTAGAAGCGCAGACTGCAGAGAAAATTTCTAGGGAAATGTGTCAGTTTTTTTCCTACCGTGATTTACTGATACATTTAACAGGAATGAAACCAATACAGTTCTCTGAAAATGTAACAACGTCCTACAGAGATTAGATGAAAAACTGGAGTATTTAGCAGGGAAAACCAAAAGCCTTGTAAATGATGTATTTAACTGTGCAATTAAATTCTATAGCAAGATAATAATTTATTGCCTCATTGTTAAAAAGCTGGAGGAAAGTTATCACTTCCTAAGAGACTGAGCAGGACATATCCCTCAGACGTGCTCTCTATCTCAGCAGCTTTCAAACATCTAACAATCAGACTAGCAATGTGAAAAAAACAGCACTATCTATAACATAAAACAACTGTTATTAAAACAGAAGCAGCTGTATAAGTCCTGCTACAACAAGCTTGAAACAGACGGTCAAATAGGCTCCCAAGCTCATGGTTTATAGGGTAACCGCTCCAGCTGACACAAAACCTTCTTGCGCTAAATATCGAACTCAGAAATGGCCCCCATCCCACTGAGCTCGTCACCTGAGCAGATGGAGGCAGGAGGAGATGCCGAATGGCAAGGCCACACAGGCTGGCTGTTGGAAGAGCTGATGGCAAAAATTGGGACCCCAGCATCCCGGCCCTGTGCCCGGTCCGTTGGGTAATGCATGGCTTGAACTAATGCAAGAGGAACTGGACAGGAAGCAAAACCCGAGGAGTGACCCCATCCCTCCAGCTGCTCCCCAGCTCTGCTTTTGCCCCTCCCTGCCGGGAGGGATTATCCAAAAGCAATTAGCTAATTGCTTTGCCATCCTCCCCTCCTCGGGAAGCGCTGGCAGAGGAAGAGGAGGGAAGCTCCTGGGGCTGGCAGTGCAGCCACTGGGGCGCCTGGCAGCCAGGGAGCCCCTGCTTGCTCCTGGAACCCAGCTGGACAAAACAGAAGTGCGCTGGGCTTGGAGCAATCAGATAGGRACAGCCCCAGCAGCTATTTACATTTTCTTATTAGCAAGAGCATAAATAAAAATAAGATATATGAGCCTCCCAGGCCCCTTCAGCAGAGCCAGACCTGAGCTGCAGAAGGCTTGTGTGTGGCCTCTACAATTCCCTCCAAATAAAGAGCCAGCGCTCACCTCGCACTGCCTCCTGCCCTTCCTGCAGCACCGAGAGGGGCAAGTCCACAGGATGTAAGGGTAAGAGGCAGGCTTTAGGCTTGTAAAAAGGTTTTGCTTTTCATCTAAGGGCAAAACTTTATGTAATACCCCTTTAAAAAAGGAGTTTCCCTTCCTCCAACCTCCAGGACAGAGGTAGCTTCACATATACTCACCGGAGACCAGAACATCGAAGACGAACCTCCTCATCCTTTGTCCCACTTTGTGGCTTCCAATCAACAGCTGAGGAAGGGATGTTTTGCAAGATGCTTGGTGTTGTTTTGTAAATTTAGATTAAGTTTTTGTTTTGTTTTCATAAAAGGTTATTCATAAGCTTGAGGTGCGCTGGCAATTAGCTAGATTCACAGTCCAATTGGAATAAACACCTGGCAATGTAATAATCCTCYTGCACAACAAAGCAAATTAATCTGACCAGCCAATAAATCAAGTGGCAGAATATACCCCATTCCACCCAACTCCAGCTCCCATGCCATCAGGCCTCCTCCAAAGCTGTTGCATACAGATGGTTTTTTACATCATGCCCGGAAGGGTCAGTAATATTGGGCTGTTTCACACCAATGGGGCTGGGGACAGGTTTCAGAGCCAGCGGGCATCCGCAAAATGTGCTCTTGGCAGCTCTCTCCCCTCTCCAGTGAGGGTCTTTTAACTCAAGTAACCCCGTCACCACAGTTGTTGCACTACAATGCAGGCAGCTGCAGCCCTTTCAAATCAACGGATAGTGGTTTCTTACAGGTTGGGGAGACACAGCAGGCCCCCACCATAGCCCACACTTCTCCAACTTCAGTATCTCTTTAGCTGTCTTTAAGCTATTTTAACGTTACCGAAATATTTCTGAGATGCATCTGAAAGGGAGAACAAAAATCTTGCATACAAATAGTTCTCTGAGTGCCAAAACCAGCTCCCTGTGACTATTCCYATCAACTGAATTTTGGTCTGCAAAATTATTAACACAAGACAAGTTTTGGATAGGTTGCCAAGAATTTTAAACAATAAAATGCGTGTATTCAGGGTAAAAAAAAAAACAACTAGAAAATACATTTAATCCTCAAAAAGTGGAAGCAGCTTTTACAAAAACTAAAAGGTCCAGGTCCAGAACAGAAACAATACTTCCATGAATAACACCAGCAATTGTAATATTTCTGTATCAGTAACAGAACACCAATAGCCCATAGCTAAACCACTGTAAAAAAAAAAAAAAGAAAAGTACAGCAACAGTTTGTAATAATGAAGACATTAATCAAAGTTCTGTACAGTGAAAAAAACCCTACATACTTTTTCAGACAATTGCGGCCAAAAAGTTGAGCTGAACTCCTTTAAGGAGAAACCATGACTGTATTCATTGTGTGCCTTTCAGACAACGCTGAGGCTGTACGTTAGTGTAGCTCTGTGGATACTGTGCGTTGAACTCAAATATCAGTCTGTTACGACTCATAATAGGAAATTTCAGTGTGACTGACACCTTCACAGAGAAGAAGTAATTCCCTCGGCATATRAAGAGTTAACTTTGCTTAGGAAAAATAGGTTGGATTACAGATCAGTAGCTGCTGGGTTTCAGGCTACATTGTCAGAACTGGAACAGCATCAGAGCTAAATAACCTGCCACACACTTTTTAAGGCAAAGTCGCTTCTTTACAACGTATTATTTTCTTGAAGGGAGCAAAGCTGAGGCAACAAAAGGAAAAAAAAACATGGAAGATGAAGTAAATATCCTTGACTAATGAAAGACATGAGGACTGGCAAACTTCAAATCGTTCAAAGTTGGGCATGCAAGAGCTCACCCAACATTCATGCATTTTTTAAATTTGTCACCAAAATATTCCCTGTGCTTGAATTGAAGTCTTATGCTACTAGTCTCTCATTAAATTCCCAGTTTTCTGATTTGGCACAGAAATCTGCAAAGACAGATCTTCCAGCAACAGCCTGCAATCCATTGGAATCACACATGTACTTCATTTGATGGGCATAGGAAGCAGTATTATTATAATGACAGGCAAGTTTTTTCTCTCACCCTTAGACACAACAGAGTGGATCCTTGACAACTCCTGAAGTATTAATAACATCTTTTAAAAGAAAAAATGGCATGCAACAAGGGAGTTGGATTTCTAGAGGGGAAAGAGCTGCCAGAATAATTGGTTCAAATCCTGCTAATTGAAAGCTCAATGCAAAATTCCAACTGAGGCAAGCAAAGTACAAAGCACATGGCCACCCATTAAYGTAATGAGGAGCAAGCATGAAGGTATCTGAGGATATGGAGAGAACATATTCTGGAAGTGCTGTCTGTCAGATAAAGGATGGGATGGGGAAGGAGCTCTATTACTTAACGTCTGACACTGAGGGGCATTAAGCTGTAGAAAACTCTCTGGGAAATTGGTGGAAACATGCTATTTTGGTACTTTAAAAGTGAGACTAGATAATTGGTAAACTAGGTAAATCTGTATCATAGCTTGGAAAAGCAGGCTGCAGAGCAGGATAAAACCTGAAATGCTTTGTRTGTCTCTGTTGCTGGGAAAGAGGACAACTGCAAAGACAGTCCACAATATTGTAACACATCCCATGTCCAGGCAGCCTGCAAATTCCAGCTATCCTTGTGGTAGGGGCGGGCAGGAAACTTGTAGGAGTGACCCCCTCGTCCACTTGCCTCTCCAGCATCAGCCGCACCAGGTCACTGTGATAGCCGACACGATACCTGACACCTTTACACCGCACGCAGGTACACAGCTGCATCTGCACTAAGGAGGTGCAGCGAAGACATGAGCATCCAGCARCCTGGCCTGAAGCTTATGCCTGATTATGGGTTTACACTTCCTCAGAGGAGAAGCAAAGTGAATTTGTACATAAAGGCAAGATTGGGCCTAAGACACATTGTGAACATATGTCACATCGTCTATGGAGCAGGCCTCTGCTGGCAAAGGGGACGTGCATGTTAGTAATTATGTGCCTCTTTAACAAGTACCCGTGACATCAGCACGCTTTCCAAGCATTCATGCCCCCAAAAGCTCAATGCGCACAGAGTCAGTCAAATTTTGAAGCAGGAAAGACCCCAAGCAAACTTTTGGATCTGTGATACCTTCTRCAATTGCAGTGGGACTGCACAAAGAGAATGAAGAAACGTGCTGCACAACTCCGGCTGAGCCGGTCGTCAAAAAAGCAGAGGACTGCTGAGTCTTTCCCAACAATTAAGGAAGGAACCAACATCTACCAATGTACAGGGAAAACGCAATTTTCTGAGCACGGAGCTTGAAACTGATCATGGTTTTGGGCCCTTTTTGCCAAAAATAAACAGTCTGATTCAATCTTGAATCAGAACCTAGGCACTGTTAATTCAAGAAATATTACTGAATTAATTTTGTATCAATTTAATAACTTATTAATAACTATTGGGTGACCTGTCATAAATTAGTTAGCACTGCCCCAGAAGATGGTTTGGGATGAACAGGGTGATTTACATAACAGATCATGTCATGTCTCTGTCTTCTCTTCTTCTTTTCATTTATTTATGCRTAGAGTCAGGCAGATAATGGAAAAAGTAATTAATAGATTTGGCTTGAAAAATGTTTTGATATTAGTGTATATTTTATTAATACAAACTATCTGTCCAACCCCAGGAGCTTGATGAATAATGGGAAGAAAATTCTTCACTTAGTGGAGATATAGCATGAAATTTATTGCATCAATCTTCTGACAGATACCTTTTAACCAGTTTTAGTAAAGTGGCTAAACTAAATGAAATACAGAAGAAAGAATGAGAAAGAAGGCAATCATGCCCTATTACTTGCTCTCATAAAATGATTAAACTGCCACTGGAAAGCCAAAATCTTAGCTGGAGAATGATCCCTGGCTAGGGACCTAGTCAACAGTGCAGATATTACTGCCCTGAGAGAAGAGACATACCAAGACTGGATAAAAATTCGCTTACCTGCAGAGGTGATTTATCTGCTGACCCACAGGTATTCAGTAACTGCCCAAAGCACTAATTCCATGTGCAGTTCCACATGCTTCATCGGGAAGAAGATCCAGCTGTGGTTTTTTTGTTTTCCTTTCTAAGCTGGTAATTTTTCCTGTGGCACAAATAGACTCAGAATATTATATGAAAGAATAAATAGCAGGGAGCTGACATTGTTAGTGATTATTTATTACCTACATATTACCAGGTAATGGCTGACCTGCAGGCTATACTGAAGAAAAATACCCAGCTAACCTCTAAATTACCAACTGTTTCAACTCCTGTCACTGAGTTTTAGAAATCTCAGCCTTTCATCGGCAGTCTGGCAACAAGATTAGCTTCGTAGCTGCAGCTGAGGCAATCACCATATTGGATGGGAATGAGTTATTAATTCAGAAAATGCATCTATAGTGTACAAATACCAAGGCTTTCTGAAAATCTCTACTGACTGTGCTACATAGCTTGGGTTTATAGGTACCCAGTGATAAAACAGCAAATGCCACATATCTCTTGCTCCAGAATAATTTTTTTCTAACAGTTGAAAGCAAACAAAAAAAAATCATTTTATCCTTTCTAATTTATAGAAATACCAAAAATACAATGGTCCCTGAATAGCCTCCAGGTGGGCTGGCATTTGATGGCACATGTTCCTGCTCAGAAACATTTGAGGTTTTCCTCACAGCCGTATTAAAGAGCTGGTGATGTGTACCAGGCCCTGGTTACATTCCCTTCACTCCAGCCCGCAAGGACTGCCAAGCCTCTTCTCTCCTGCCTTTCCAGCACTGCTTTCTCTAAGCAAACACTGTGAGAAGAGGGCTTCAGAAGGACCTTCATCACTGCACCATTTTCATACCACGACTCCCTCTCAGCCCTGTGAGACAGCCAAAGCCTTGCTTCTTCCTCCTAGTTGTATTGAAATTGCTGCATAAAGGAAGGACGCAAGGAATAAGTATTGAATGGCTTGGGCAAATACTTTAGAGCCTCACAGGACACTCGAGTTACTCTTCTATCTGTGTTGCATCCAAGATTTTTCTGGGGTCTTTGAAGTACTGATGCGTTTTTTTCAAGGCCCCAGGCCTTTTCCCTGGGCTGRCCCTATATTGTAAGCTATACAAACAGGAAGCATTGAAGAGCTCGTTTGATCTAAAGCAGAGTGTAAGGGAGTGTGACAAACAACAAGCAGGATAAGAGGCAGACTGTGAAACCAAAGCAAATAAAATAAGATCGCATAGCTACATAATTGACTGGTCCCTGTTTCCAAATCTTATCAAGGATCTACTTTCAAAAATAATTATAGCAAATTATAGCTAGCTATGTCAACCTATGCACCATTGCTTATAGGTCAGAAATTGGTCTTGTAGAGACCCTTTGAAAAGAAGAGGGAAATAGAGGATTTCTGAGAATATGGAGGAAGGTGATCTTTACACTTAAGGGAGAAGCTTAGAAATGGGGCACTAGAACAAAAAAAGTGGAGGATAAGGGGCCTGCGTAGGAGCTCATAGATGATCATTTCAACAAATGTTGCATGTAGTAGGAGTGACTGCGTCCATCTTGGTTTCTTGCATAAAACTAGGCTATAAAATTGCCCTTAGAATCCTGTATCTGGTCTAACAACGAAAACAGAGTTAGATTAAATCCTACAGAGACACACCCACAGGATCCCAAGTGTTAGGAAGAAAACTCCTTTTGATAAGGTCCAGTGCTTAGCTATCCTACAAACTCTTCAGACTTCAGCTTTTCAGCAGTTTTTACTATGGCTTCCTAGGTTGCGCAGATAGTAGTGGAGAGGATGTTTCAGGAAAAAAAGGGAAGAGGTGGTCAGCAGGTATTTTCTCCACCTGACAGCATAGATGATGAATCCCGGGAAGAAAATCTACACAGACAGCATGAGAGACAGTCCAAATTCTGCAGATAAATGGTTACGACAAATAGGATTTTTTTTTCATTGTAACACTAGCTGTTTTGTGAGGGAAAAGCTCTTTCTAGATCTGTTGCAGAACTTCACAGAGTGCCTTATCTGTTCTTATTGGAGCGATTCAATTTGTTATAGTGCATCGTTGATTCAAGGCCAGAACTTTGCTAACCCTAAGTGTTATATGATTAATAACCTCTTACTGCAACAAATTGCTGGTTTGCACTCTTTAACAAATCCCGCCTTTTTGCAAAACTTGGTCTAATATTTACTGCAGAGCTTCATATTTTGCATAGGATTTTGCTTCAGGGAAATTGGGTTTCCAGTTTCTATACCATTTTAATGCAACCAAAAAAGAAAATCTGATTTTCTTTTAATTCAAGGTAGATCACATTTCAAGTATCAACGTGAAAGAAACATCCTGCAACTCACTTTGTGATTTATGACTACGCCTTTCAGAACAATTACTATTTATACATTCATTTATCGTGTCTCTTAGTGTCATATTTTTGGCAAAGTCACTGGACAATGTAGTGTGTCCCAATTCTCCCTCCATCAGAAAACATTTAGCAGAACTGCCTTTTAATAATGATACTGCCTTTTAATTTTCCAGAATGAGAATGTGGATTGTACCACTTTACTCAGCTTTTCCTTTGATTAATGGGAATGCACTTCTACATACAGAGAACAAGGCTGCAAGCATTATGGGCTGAAACAATTCCAATATAAAGGTTCAAATATAAAAACCCAGGGAACTTAAAATGTATTGTTTTAAGATAGATTCAGGGTGAACTGAAAGATAACAGAGTGGAAAGGTGAAAAAGAAACCTTTTCTGGAGGAAGAGATTCTGTTGCAAACAGGGCCTCTTATGAGACCCAAGTCAGTGTCTGGACATATGTATTGCTTGGATAAGAACAGAAGAAGAAAAGAAACATTCTGCTGATAATGATAATAGATGATCCTGCTTTGCTGCTGTCTTCCATCATAAACAAATAGCATAGCCCAACAGTTAAACATCATCTATTTTAATTAGTATTTAAAGTATTTAGTTATCTTTATATTAAGTAACTGCAACAAAACTTTGTCAGACTGGAATTCAAAGGGCGGAGTTTTGTGAGGAATCTGATCTACTGTTCAACCTTATGACCTCCCTTTAGATACCTAAATGCTTATGTCTCTAAATTTCAACTGATATTTTTAAAATAAAAATGAATGGAGGAGCCCAAAAGCACCTAATATAAAGAAACAAATTCTTTGGTCTTCAGCTTTTCAGTGATATTGGCCCACTCACTGACTCAAACAGACCTGCACACTAGCATGAAGGCCATCGCTGCCTGACTGCAGCTCTAGTCAAGTAATGTGTGTCAACTGAATGCTAGAAGCTTAGGAACTTCTCCAGCATATTCACCATTCAAAGTGTGATGTTCTAAGTACCTAAGCTGTTTTTAAAACAACTTTGTCTACTTGTAAACAATTTGTTAAAATCATTAGCATTCAGTATTCTAATTTTGATACTTCTTTTTGGTGTTATAGAATGTGTTGACCTCTCCCTTGATGAGCTTAACTTTGTCACAAATGCTTGCAATCGTGAATCTGACACTGATGAATAGCACAGATGTGAAATAAGCCCTGCTTGACTGCAATACAAGTGTCAGCCCTCTATTGTTTATGATTAAAGGGATGTGGCTTTTGGCTCAAAATGTGCATTGATAGTCATAGCTATGGTAGCTGAGGTCCTTTGACACATGACAATTGTAAGGACTGTAGACTACTTCTTCCCAGAAATTGCACCCATAAACTTGAGGTACTGAGACTTTTGATTAACAACTGAATTGGAAAGTTAGTCCAACAAACATTAAGTTTTAGTACAACAGAACACAAGAGGGAGCTCACCAGTTGTGACCTTCTGTCATAAGGTTTATCTTGACATTCTAGCTGAAGGAAATAGATCCAAAGGCATTTGTGATCTCTTCATCCTTAATCACCCTGAGATCAAGGCAAACAACTGTGTGCACAGCTCAGAGAAGTAAACAGGAACAGGGTCCTGCTGYTCTCAGTTCCACTCCTACAAAATCCATCTGCGCTCAGCCAGGACAGGGGATGGTGTGGATATAGAGATCAAAGAAAGCTGGAAAAAATCAGATTTTTGCTTTCCAAAAGCACAAAACTCGTAATTAATGATGTTATAACTGATGTAGTTTCCTCAGAAAGATCCTTAGAAGATCAGGATGTGAAAACAGGCCTCATGATTAAAGATGCCTATTTCACTGTCTGTTCTAGGGGAGCATATATGATGCTCTTTCTGGAGGCAGGATATACATTAAGCAGAAGGTGATTTAGGGACACTCACCTGTGGCACTGCCCTTTTTAATTCAACCACTGCTTCCACTCTACTTTCTGGGGGATTGACAGGAACCACAGCCAGATACAGCCTCCTTCTCTTCCCTCCTGCAGGATCCTCCAGACCATGCGTGCTCCCCTCCTCCAAGAGGGTGCTTCACAAATGCTCAAGGCAGTGCCAGCAGACAGGAGGCTGTTCAAATTGCTCCCAGGCAATCAGCTCTTTCTTTCCCTCACACCTACTGTTTAGGGTCTGGACACAAACCTCGGAGTACCTTGTGCTGAGGCCTCAAGTGGGATGTAAGCGTGTTCTCAGCATTGCCATGAGGCTTCTGCAGCCCCAGTGGGCCACTGCAGAGAATTGCCTTTATGGATTGATGATTCAATTTTGACCAGATTGCTTAACTTTGCTTTTCATGGTGAGCTTCCCTAACTAATGGCCCCATTTTCAATGAGCTTGGAAAAAGCTTGAACTACACTTCTGAGTGCAAACCTGCTCTGAACAGCTTGCCCAGTAGCAGAGTTATTGAAAATGTTTACATATGTAATTTTATTGGAAGAATATACATGACTGTCTTTACTGATTGCTTTCCTGGTTACAGAAATGTTTCACCATTTTAAATCCACCAGCTTACCCCGCAACCTTTCTAATTCTGTCATGTACCATTTAATGTCATTCTAATATTAGCAAACATTTATTTCCACAACTTGGATTTTCCATATTTTTGTCCTTGCGACCAGCAGAAAGCTGATTGCCAAATAACAATGAGCTCATCTCAAATGCTAATGCAGCCAGTGCCAGGTGAACAAATTGTCTATTATTAGACTTTTTCATGCAGTAAGAGCTTTTGTTCCCTACTTGCCTGTCATTGCTGTTGCAATGTATATCAACTTTCAGAACATCATTCGCAGTAACAACAGAATATAAAATGTATTAGGGAATTGCTCATACAGAAAGCGATTAACTTTTGTAAAGGGAGCTTTGTTGAACAAAAAGGAAAAAATAAGGCATGTGGTGATGAGACCAAAGTAAAAGTAAATATAACTCAAAAATCTGCACTGAATCAATGCAACAAAAGTTAGACATTCAAATGCACTAAATTCATTCAGTGGCATTCAGGAAAATACTAATAGTTGTGAGAAATGAATTTGTATTAGTAGTAGTAGTAATAAGAATTTTTTTCCTTCAGTGAGTTTCACACAAATATAGAGTGTTTGACTGGTGTGTGAAAGCGTTGATGGGATTGTGTGGGTTGGGCATATGGAAAAGGTGTAACCCAAACCCAGCAGCTTAAAAAACACATATATAGATATTTAAAAATATTTAGTAGTGTGATCCAAGTGTTAGAGAAGGAAATTATAATTAACAGGTTACAAGGTATGTTATGAGGAGGTCTGGCTTCTACTGGAACAAAAACAGTCATTGCTCATGGCACAGGAATGGACTACTGTTTTCTAAAGATGGCTTTTCTTTTTTTTTTTTGCTTTTCACTTTTTTCTTTTGTTCAGAAAATCAGAATTAAAAGGTTGCTTTTACAGCCCTGAAAGACAGAGGTGGAAAGTGGTTTGACCTGTGGCTGAGCCGAGGCTTGGAGTTGCACTCTGGGGCAGCAGAATTCCTGTCTGTGGCTTCCCCTTCTCACCAGCTCAGTCGCCCATTTACAATAAAAGAAAATTCTCCCTTTTATCCACTTCTTACCTTCCATATCTATTTAGACTGTAAGCTTTTCAGGCCAGGAACTATCTCTCACTGTACTTATACAATGTTCATCTCTATCAGAAAGAGCAAACAAAGGCCAGTTCTTAGAAAAACAGAGTCCAGGTTTCACAGGACTTATTAAATATTCAAACAACTAGTAACGTTACCTTACAAATAACCCAATAAATAATACTTATACTTAATTGCTTTTTTCTGACAAACAACCTCTTTACTCTTCTTCCTCCTTCCCGTCTTCTGCCTTCCCTGGATCACACGCTATAAAGATTGGATTTCCATCTACACAGAACACAGTCTCAGAGTGCTACTTCTAGAGAGTCTTATCTGATTCTGGCTATGTTTGGATTTTATCATCCTCAAATTGGGATTCTGGGGGGGACTTTCCTACTTGTTTATTTAAAAAATAAGACCTGACCCCACCAGTCAAGAAGAAATCTACACAGAAATTATGAAAAAATATTACTTACAAAAAATAGGAGGATGCAGAGCAGACTCTAGTGAACAAGGAATTACTCTGTCTACTGGAGTAGCTAGTCCATGTCCCCCTCCTAGAACAGAAAAAAACCATAAAGTTATGTATATGTGTACACCAATTTTAAATATAAGGAAATTTTTCATTTTTGGATGGTAACTAGGAAAAGGGTACATTAGAGCTTCTGTTATACCGCTAATAATGTACAAGAAATCTGAAGGCAGAAAGTCAAATGTTCAGAGTTGCTTAATGTTACCTACAGCTACCGCTAGATGCATAGCTTGACTGCCCCTCCTTTTCCTCATCAGGCCTCTTGTACCTGCAGGCAGGAAAGGCAGATCCACTAGAGTGACCACCAGTCATCTAGGGACTCTCATACAGCATTCTTTGCTTTAAGCTATTTAAAGTGCCTTTGCACCAACTTGTACCATCAAGGAGAAACAAAGCTGTCATTTGGGTGAGGGAATGATAGATCCAAACTTCTCCCTTCAAAACAGAGCAAAGATTAATCCACAAAGGATTTACCAGCTAGAACATCCAGCAGGAAACTGCTACACTGTTTTCACAAAAGTCTACACAAAATGTTGTATGTTAAGTTTGATTAAGACATATATTCATAATTCTCCTGCCCCTTTCAGAAACAGCAGCAGCTGTTAACAAAGGCAAACATTAAAGCACCATAAAACTATGATGGAAAAGCAAAATACTGTAGAGGCAAATAAAGAAGTAGAGATCTAATAGGGGAAATACAAAAGAAGGAGGTTTCACTTAGGTGGACCAGAGGCAAAGACTTTCTTGGCTACAATGTTTATTTGAGAGTTTACACAATGTAAAAAAAGTTTAAAAAAGCAATCATCCATACAAAATCTGTTGAATGCACATCTTGCTGTTAGACATAATAATCCATATTTTGTGTGCAAGATTTTTTCCTAGCATTTGTTGTTACACCTCTGAACATAAACATAAAACACATATGAAACTTAACAGGCAGGACAATTCACTTGTATAGATCATCCAAAACAGATTTGACATGGTCCCTTGTATCAGATGGCCAAGCACATCTTTCTTGTAAGATCTTTTAACACGCTGTATATCCATCAGCATAAAAGAGGCATTTCTGCCTCTGGTGTTCCATGCTGATATCACATGACCACTGTAAAATAGGTTCAAGGGGCTCATGAATCTGCCTTAGCCACCAAAGATAAACAAATCTGGAACTCATTAGTCTTCACACGGCAGTGTTTTGGCACACAGAGGAAAAGGAGTTATCAAGACTAAATTCAGAAAGGTTGATATATGTATCTACATCTCAAAATGTCTGTTAAACTGCCAACATGCTTCACATAGTCCCTGTGAGGTTTGTATTTTTTCCTGCATTGTTTAAGCTGTCAAATGTTAATGTGTTTCTGGCTTAATTTATTACACTGATATGACAAGTTATGAGCAAATGTATTCTTGTTTACTACTGTTAATATTTTGGTTATACTCATTAAGAACAGTTTTAAGATTAGTCTTTTTTGTTATTTCACATAGTAGAAAAACAAGCAAGAGTCTTTAGTGAGGACTCCATCTCTCTTCAGCTTACAGCACAAGGTTTTAAAATGGAATTGTCCAATTAACTATTAATGGTATCACCACAGATCAGAACAAATACTAAAGCGGTCTCCCAGAGTCTGCCTGATGTATGAACTGTCCTGCCACTCATGGGATCTCAACTGGATACAAGAGATGGACGGCTGCCACTAAGTGAAAATCCAGAACGTGGTCCTAAGTGGATAGAGTGACTTTGATCAGTAGCTGAGATTCTTATAATTTGCTTTAATGCTGGAAGGATCATCCTGTCCAACCTCAGAAATGACAAAAGCCGCAAAGTATCTCCCAGCATTCCCTGTGTGGGGCCCAGTAACTTTCTGCATTAGTTTAGACATCCTTAGTCTCCAAGTGCAAGTCTCACAAAGCAGTGTGCGACACTGTCTTGGGTAGGAAACAAATGGTAGATATGTTCCTGAGTAACACCTGGAGATGTTCACACTGCTCAGCAGTCTTTGCACTGCCTTCCTTCAATTCAAATGATGCTGCCTCCTTGTCATGTTGATACAGACTTACGGTCAAAGCTAATCAGAACCTCTTTAGCAGCCAATTTCATCAGCCATTATGTCAGAGAGGCCCAATGCAGAGTTGACAGCATCTGTCAGCTCAGACATCTTTAGGAAGCAGTTTGTGTGGAATGTGCATACCAGTCCTCTGAATTAAAAAAAAAAAAAAAAGACTGATCATCAGATTTTAACTCCTACRAGCACCACAGAAATACTAGATAGATGGAGACTAAATTCACTCACTGGCCCCTAATACTAATTCTGAGTTTTAGTGAATACATATTTTATCAGACAACCATGTGTATTTATTGGCAGAACTTAGAAATCCTTTATATATATAAAGCAATGTGATGAGCACATATAATGTCAGGCTGTCATTTACACAGCACGATGCAACATGACATAGCTCAGTCACAAACCCTATTGTGACACAAATTTAGAAGTAGTGTTGGATGAAGATCTGTAACTCTGGCACAGGAATGATTTTAATATTCCAAAGTTTGTTTTCATTCTGATTTGGAAGGCAAAGAAGGAAATCTAGAAGGCTGGAAAAATTATCAAACAATTTTGATAAGTTTCTAATTAAAATTCCACTTGGCTGCATTTTAAGGAGCCAGGAACTTGGAAATCCCAGATGAGCTGGGAGTCTTAGAGCTCAGGAGCCAGTGCTTCTAGGCTCCTGGCTTCCTATAAGCACATAAGCCCCAGATCTGCAGCAACCTGCCTGACAGGCTGTTGGAGTTGCCAGGCAGCTTAGATCTCTATGACTCTTCCACTCTACATTCAACCAGCTACCAAGCCTGCTCAGATCCTTGGATTTCTGACTTTGAGCAAGTACCTCACAAAACAATGTGTTCAGGCGATCGTCTATGAAATCAACATCTGACTGGACAGGAGCAAGACTGTTGATGTATATGACCTCCCTAATCTGAGGGCATCCAAGTGGTGTATATCTGGAAACAAAACCGCACAATTTCATGATAATCATGGCCATGATCCAAAGTATATGCAAGACAATGTGAAAATTTCTGTTACCTTCAATTACCTTTGGGCCAGCAGATTATATCTACAACACTTTGCATCAGCATTTACCATGTATTGCAGAACTGATTGCACTAGTGACATATTGTCTACAAAGCATTTGCTTAGAAGTATTTATTTATTTGGCAGGGTTTCTTAGCAGTCAAGTTGAGATTTTTCTCATCAGTAGCTGAATGAGGCAGATGGTTTGATTCAGTGTGGCTATTGAAAGGGCCAAGATAATTTTGGGTCACATATGCAAAGTCTTCAATACCATGGCCCAAGAATGGAGTCCCTGTCTCCTCGCCATAGCATTCAACAGCTCTCTCTGCTTGAAGAACATTGACAAAATTTGGAGAATGTAGCAAAGAATAAACATTGAGGAATTTTTTGGAATGATTTCTACAGAGGCAGAGCATATGGACTCAGTGGCCTTAGAGGTTATTTCTATCTGTACCTTACACAGTCCATGGGGGAGGGAGGGAGCATATTGTTAACTTGGGCACTTACCTGTTTTTGTGTATCATCAGGAATGGATTTTATAAATATGCATACTTTAATAAATATGAAATGCCTTATGGTCATGTCCCCCCAAAATATCTCTGAACATACTTAACCCAAGGACACCATCAAAGGCAGGTAATGGTTAAGGCATATAGGGCCTTGTTTTTATAGTACATCTGATTGCTCCTGCTGCTGCATCTGCTGCTCAAAATGAATCTGCTGTCTCAATAGCTTGAGTTATTCCCATTGACCAACTGTCAGCACAAAGATCAAATGCTTACCCTAGAAGTACAAGGAAGGATAATGCAGTATTAACACACATAGCCAGGTCATTTTGCATCATCTCCCACTGCCTTTCCTACTCAGACTTCTCTATGAACATGTGTTCAGACATTATTTCACATGGTTCTACCTCCAGGAAGTGCAACCCTCTTTGGGGTAGCAAAACATTTGGTGGAGGAGAGCACAAGAGGTTCAAGAGGTACAGATTTCTGCTTTAAAACTGTGTATTTGCTTGTTTGTGTTTTGTCTTAGACAAGGATGGGAACAATTTTGTCATTTCTTCATTCTTTTCCGTACACATCTTTTTTCTCTCCTGATACCGGTTGCAAGACCATAAACAGAGTCACAGCCAAGTCAGGAACAGCAGATGAACTCCAAGTCCTGCTTCTGTCTGTATGTGTGACACATGAATAATGAGGAGACAGCTTTAATTGAAGGGACTCATTTTTCCACATGGCTCCATTTTGGAAACATGCAAATAAGAACTCCTTTTTTTATCTATCACTATGCGACTACCCCTTTCACTGATAATTATAGCACTGCCTATATATCTCATTATATTTCATGTGGATCAACAGTCCTAAAAGTACTCTTTCTACCATCTACCAGACTCGTACACATATTTTTTCAATTCTCTACCATGCAATCCGAAACAAGACCAAATTCCTCATTGCTACAAGCCAGCCCAGCCTCACTGAAAAAACATGCCAACTTGTAGAAGTCATATATATAGTTTATCATAGGCACACAGATTTGATCTGTTTCAGTTATTTTTACCTGTGAGCAGAGGTATCCTGACACTCAAGTAACCCAGATTTCCACATGAGGATGAGGAGGCAATTGTGCTACAAACCTTTACTTGCTAAACCATGAAAGATACCATTCTCTTCTCAATGGCTTGTAGTTAATCATTGTTACAGCTTTCATTCATTTTCACTTCACCACCATTTTCTAAATTGGCCTACAATGCTGACATTCCTTTTGTCTAAACATGCTTTCCCCCTTTATTTTCTTTGTCCTGCTTTTTGACATTTTTATTTTCTGGGTCACACCCCACTCCACTGCATATTTTGAGCAAAGCAATAAAACTACTTACATAAAACTCTGCAGGAAATGGACCCTTTGCAGTGAGCTCTAATGATGTTTGATTGCTCAGTTTTGAATAGCTGGAATATGTTTTAAGGCATAAAAGTGCATTTTTTCATACGCTTAGGAAAGTCAGTGATGATGGGTAGATCTCAGCCTGCATTGGAAATATAGTACCTCTCTAACAAGTTGTCAATCTCAATTAAGACATCAACATGTCAAATTAAGAAGGTACTGCTGCACAGTCTATTGTTGAACTGCATGTCAGGTGAAATAAGCACTAATTATACACTTAGCCAAATATGTCTATTCAATATTACTTCAAAACTAAGGTCACTGAGTTATTATGAAGTGGTAGTTTACACTATTTTGGATCCCACCAAATGGCAGGTGGCCACACAAATATGCAACTCAGCATGTTCTGTTTGGTCCCCACAGCTGTGCTGCCAATCAGTTAAGGATGGCTGCAAGTAAATGCTAATTAGCTTCTGTTGATCTGCATATTCCAGCAGCCTCCCAGGATTCCCATTTTGATATGCAAGATTGCCAGTTGGGTATGCGATTGAATTAAGAACCAGAAAAGATTTTATCTTCCATGCAGGAAAATGTGGGTCTGAATCCCCAGCAGAGGCTGTTATCACTCTGATTTATGTTTGGCAGTGCCTGTCATTGCAGTGGTAGCAAAGGCTCGGTGCTAGAGGGTGCTGCCTCCCTTCTTTTGAACATGAAAGAACCTCCTAGCCCTATTAAGAGCAAACACACTTACCATCTGGGGTCTGACCCAGCCCTGGCATTCACATTTGCAAGGATTCTGCATGTCTGCTTCCCCACTCAGGGTCCMGCAGATGCTTCTCTGTAGGTTCACTGGGCCTGGAAAAATAAAATATGAGGGGAAAAAAAAGACTATTAAAGAGCAGAAAGATTTTTTTTTTCCTTTTTTTTTTTTTTTTGCACATTGATAGGGTTGCAAGAGGCAAAAAAAAGAGAGAATATTTATATCAGTGTTGTCAATAACCCATTAACAGTTGGCTGCTTAAGTTTGCAAGGACTGCTTAAGAAAGAAATGGTTGGAAAGTTGCACTTCTGGGAACAAAGTATTTACGTTTTGCACCTGTACTTCATAAGGGAAAAAAAGTATGATCTCACTATGTAAACATTACAATAACAATTTTCAGAAATTTTGCCTGGCTCTGCTATTAGTGAGTTCTGGTTCCCTGTACTGATGAAACAATATTTCTTAGAAACTGCTCACTGCATATGATGGCTAAATACAATTTATCTCATCTTTGATTCTCTTTATGGCTTGATCAGACATCACAGTAAAAATGATTATTTAACTACAATTCCAAGTTTCTGTAGGTTTTTATCATATTGTTTCTTGACTTTAAGATGTAAGTCAAAAAAAGATTGACTTCAGACTGATGGATCATGGTATGCTGCCTTAAAAGTGCCAGGAAACAGTTCTTCCTTAGGGATTCAAAGTTATTTTCCTTTTTAAATGATGCCATTCTCCCATTCATAAAGCTTGTCAGCACTCTGCTGTTAGCAAGACACCTAAGTAAAAGAGCAATAGTCCAGTTTAATAGAGTTTATATGGGAAATTAATATGAGACTTCATTCCAAATTTCAGTAGCATATTTAATGTACAAAAGCCTGAAAATGGGATTACAATCAGCAGTGCTTTAAAAGGTACTTATGTCTCTAACAGTTGAGGAAGGCAAAAACATCATCCTCTCCTTAAGGACATTAGAAAGAAATAGATGAATTAAGACACAACACTTCAGTATATGTCCCAAATATTTTCAAAACTGCTCTATTTATGGAGTCGTAATGAATAAAATGCTTATGGAAAATATATTTTAAAGCAGAAAATAACTTCCCAAGAATTGTAAGTCAACCAAGATCTGCTATCCCTTCTCCTCCACGTACAATTATAAATACAAAAGGAGTCTTGGGGCCAATTGTGAGAACAACCTACAAAAAAAGTTAGAATATCTCAAGTGGGATCGAAGAACAAGCTTCAGTATGGGGAGAAGCAGAATCTTATGTATGATTCCATCTACTGAGAATCTTATCTTAGAGACAAATAAAGTTATGTTTTTGCGAGTTACAGAGACATTTTTTAAAAAGAGGAATTGTTAATGAATGAATCTGAGCACTATTAAAGCCTGATAAGCCCCTGTTTTTAGTTAGGATAGTTTTTAATAGGATACACATTATCATGACATCTATGGCCCCAATTCAACAAGGTCATGAAGTGCATGCTTAACCTGAAGGATCCTGGAAGTCAGTGAGACTTGTATGCTTTGTTGAGTTAAGGCCTAAGGCTTCTAGAGTTATTAAAAGAATATATCATATTTCTCTTTGTTATGCTGACTGCAAGGACCAGACAGTTTGGGACATGTTTTGTTTTTATTTTTCCCAGTGACATTGTGGGTGTAAGAGTCAAGAGTAGGATTAAATTTTGCCCTGCAGATGCTAAAGTTCATAGCTGCTCTGCTCTATCCCAGGTGCAAGTTGCAGACTTTCTGCAATATGTGTTACTTTAGCAAGGATATTTTTTGTGTGGTAGCACTTCTGACTATGCTAGATTAGCATGTCTGAAACATAAAACATGAGGGCACTTGCTCAGCTGATAGATTAACTGAGAACATATAGCCTAGTTTGCTACTGACATCTTTGTCCTCGAAGTATGTTAACACATGCCTTAACACATCACACAAGCCCATACAAACACAGACAGTATAAGCCAGAAAGTGTCACTAAAAGTACAGTTCAACCCATTTTTGTATTTTAMTTATTTTTACTATTTATACATATCATAAGATGGCTTTAAAATGCTCTGTTCCCTCTGTTGTCAGAACACCTCTTAGAGGTAGGCTACCTGTTCAAGCTTAGCCCAAATAGACTAGGACTTTCCAGTCTGGGAAGGAGGGGTAGGGGGAGAGGAATAAACATTGCACTGCATAAAATCTAAACCAATGCAAAAAAAAAAAGCAAACAAACAAACAAAACCCACAGAGAAACATTACTTGCTGTTTCTCAGAAGACCAAAATTAAAGGCACCCAAAGAAATTATCAAGCAGTTTAAAATAAAGAAAATAAAGTACTTTTTTTTTTAACAGATATGATACGTGGGTAGGTGTAAACTAATAATCATTACTAATCAGCAGCAGTGCAGGTTCTGCACATGCAAAGGTATGACAAGAGGAGGGGAGTTCATCGCTTTTCCTGTCCTTAGGTCCCTCGTGCTGACCCTACTCCAGTAGGCTCCAGTGACGCCTGCCTGATCTCCTCTAGCCCCATTCCTCTCTCCCAATACTCCACAGGCCCCTAATAAGCCCCGTCTGTGCTGCTGATGGTGTATAACATTTCTCAGGGCTTATTTTCACATTTGTATTTGTGAAAATAAAGTATTCTTGCAGATACTGCACAGTTCACCATGGAACTCCTTGACAAAGAAAGCTGCAGAGACCAAAAATATAAACGGATTAAAAAATGGGAAGGGTTTATACAAACTCAGGGCAAAAAAGGCTACCAAAGATGACAAAAATGATGCAAATACTAACTCAGCACCTTCAATTTGCCGATTGCTGAAGGATGGGAGGACAGTCTATGGAAGGAAGCAGCCTGCGTGTGCTGCATTTCCTTGAGACTTCCCTAAGGTTAGCAATATTTTAGTCCAGCCTGACACAGACGTTGGCATGTATTGATTTTGGAAGACCACAGCACAGTTAGAACGCAAGAGCGCTGCCACCCCACCCCCACTCTGCAAATTAAACATGATTAATTATGCCCCTTCCGCTTTAGGTTGTTCATTTTTCTTAAAAATAAATAAATAAATAAAAACACACCCACAGTTTGAATCAGTCTTTGACAGATATTCTACATCTGCCCTTTTGATTTCATATTATGTTCCAGGTATGTGAAACTTGGGTAACTCTAACATGAAGTCTGGTTTTGCCATTAAATAAAAATCCTCCCCACACCCCTAAAACAACAACTTTTAGTATAGGCCCTGTTGCCAAGTTTTCAGTATTGTTTTCACTAGAGATGAGAAGTACTCAGGGGCGGACATGTTATGAAATTATTCTGAAATTTCTTTTGTTGTTACACAACACCCCATCTACCCACAAATAGAATTACCAAATTTAGGCTAATATATTTTGGAAAAAGAAGATCTATTCATCTGTTCTTTCATACTAAGTGGACTGCTGAAATAGTGATGAATACTGCTTGCAAAAAGGCTGAAAAGAGAAAATAAATATTAGAACAACTCATCGATGTATGACTCATTAAATCAAAATAATAAAAATTCTGTATGTACATATATCTCTAACATTCACACTTCAATATTGTCAGTAAATGAGTGGATTCCTCTTGCGAGGTAGAGTCTGATTTTCATTCTTGTTAGCTAACTCCACAAATGCAACCAAGGTTAGTGCTGTAAATGAATAAAGAAAAGCACAAAAATAAATCCTAGAAGGTGACACAGTTAGGGTAAGTATTAAGAAAAAATCTCTCCTATAGCTAGAACTATTAACTCTTGGATCTGCCTTCCACAGGAAATAAAAGCCTCATTGCTTGGGTTCTTGAAACACTATCAGTTTAACTATAGGAGACAATCTTGCCCCAGCAGTGAGGACTGAGTGGAGGATACAGACTCCTTTGCCTGAGGAGTCTTAGTGGTGGAAACGCTGCCAAGTGAAAGTGGAAAAACAATTAGAAGGGAAAAGCCTTAAAATGGCAGCGTAAGTAAATGGTTTGAATCAAACCATATCCAAGCTGCCTACAACTCTATTAAACTGATAATTAATTTCTCAAGAGTTTGGACTAGACAGCCTTCAGAGGTCTCTTCAAAATTGAAATTGTTCTGTGATCCAGGGAAGGATGCAGGTGACCTGCTTAAGCTTTTGGATATGCAGTAATATAATTCTTTTCCCTGGTTTCAGGGTGACCGAACTGAAAGATAAGGYTACAAAACCATTGGCTACTCCACCTGAGGTGGCCTCAGTATCTAAGAATTGTAAACAGTCAATACATGACATTTGCTTTCGTCAGTGACCAGAAATTGGGCATTTGCTAGAAAGTGAAATAAGTAAATACTCTGATTTGCAACCAAATATATACTGCAACCATAAAAACTGCATTTTTTTCCACAGCCATCAGACCTTAAAACTGAGCAGCTCAGATCCAAACTTTTCTGAACTTTGAACGCTTTTAGGAAGTTAGTTCGTGACCACACATCGGACCATGAGAACAATGAGGGAGCACACACACATTCACAGCTAGGGCGTAAAACTCCCATTCTTTCCTTAAACACAAAAATGACGAAAACATTTATTATGAAACATATTTTCCATTACTGTATTGTAGAATGTAAACAAGTTCTCATGACATATGGGGCCATGTGTTTCCTTAAAGAGGTGTTATGTATGTCAGAAGCAGCATATGTACCGTGTGATACAGCTACCACCATGGTAAGCATTTGTTATTGCCTAGTGAACAGGTGCATAAAATCCCCATGTAAACAGATGTCATAGCTGCACTGACATCTCTTACTCATGTCTCCTCCTGCAGGAAAATGAGGGGGTTTGTTTCCCCCTCTTGGGTGTTTAATGTGGACGGCCCAGGCTTGCATATTTGCAATTTCCCGCTCTCACACATAGAGCTTCTTCTTGATCGCATAGCGGGTGTTAGAAGGAAAAGTCGCCCAAGGAAGAACTGCTTTTCTGTAAGCAATTCCATGATAACGCTGCTGTCAGGAGACTCCGCACAAACACTGCTGATGTACAGGTCCAGTCTCAGAGAAAACTCACTCAATACAGAGAGTCATGAAAGGCACACCAAGATTATCTTTTGGTTCAGTTGTTAGTCCCTAGAGGATAAACTTTCCCCAAGAAAAAGTGTTTCATGGACAATTCAATTTTGCGAGAATGGCACAAAATTTTTCAGAACAGTTTGTACTAATTTCCCGAACTCTTTCTTTAAAAGATCCCTGAGTAAAGTAAGGGGCAAGGGCTTTATAAATATATGATTTCCTATTGTCAAAGATGTGCATTTAAGTCAGGTAAAAAGTCACAATAGCTAATGATGGCATAGCTTCACACAAACAGGTATGAACATATGTGCCAGATCTGACTCTTTCCTTCTTTCTCTTACTGCTTCTTTTAGAGCAAAATATTTGCTAGAACGTTTCAGTATGAACCAAGGCTGTGGCTCTCTTTGCTGCTCTCAGATGTGACCTGAGTTGTGCTTGTCTCTGTGTGGTACATATTAAAATAATAAATTTTTTTCTTTCACCCTTCAACAGCAAACTAGTCCATTTTTGCTTACATACTAAATTTTTAATGTATTTTTCATTTAAATTCCTTTAGCACAGAATCCGTGGCTCTGCTTGTCTTTTTTTCTTCCCCACTCTCCTCAGCTATGGTTTGCTGCACAAAGGAAAAAACCCAGCCCATTCTTGGAAAATTATTAAAAAAGACAGTAATATTATGCTTATGAACCTGGGCCTGATCTAAAGCCCACTGGAGACAAGGATATTCTTTGCATTTATTTCAACAGGCTTTGGATCAGTCATTCCTTCAACAAGAGCCTATCAACATATATTATTTAAATTATTAACCATAGCAGGCCTCTTTCCAGTGAAATCCAATATGGGTGGCACCAGCTAACCTATTGCAGAGACACCACAAAAACCATGTAAGGTAAATCCTAGCATGCTCAATATCCTACTATTTATGGCGTTTTCCGATAGAGCAGCCAGGCTAACCAATTTCCATAAATTCTGGAAAAGGGTGTGGATTGTGTACAAAAGCTGTCTGCAAGAGCAGAGAGACGTGCTATTACATGCCTAGAAACAGCTACCGCCATCTCCACACGTGGGTGACTCTCAGCCCTTCCCAGCAAGCTTCTGTGCCCCGAACTCTGTACTCGATAAGTCTACTGTTATCAAAATATATCCGAGACAGAGAGGGCACAAGAGGTGCCCCAGCTCAGGTACCTTGTCTGCAGCCTGAGAAAATACCATTTCTTGGTTTCCCAAGGGTTTCTATGGATTAGTTATAACAAACCACAGTAGAGCATGAGCCTGTCCTTCGCAGAACACTTCCTGAGATCCTTCTCCTGCTGGGAGAGATGAGCTGCAGTAGTGAAGGGAGCAGAGCCCAAGTCAGGAGATAGAAGGCAAATCTGCAGTGGACCACTGAGAAATGGGTGGCTACCTGGGACTCAAATAGGGCAAGGCAGGGGGGGGAGATTTGTCCTTCCGTGAAGACACAGGCACATAGGAAGAAGGGAAAATGCTAAACCGTTTTTTTGTGTGTCTTTTTTTTCCCCCCAAATCAAGAAGGAAAGGGGCTCTGAATATAACTAGAGGGAAAATTTGGAAAACCTCCTTCTGTCAAGGAGCACAGAAACAAGGATGCCTCTTGCCCCACTGCCTCTCTTCCAGTCTTTGAGCAAAAATCACCTGACACCATCAGAGATCCCAGGCAAAACACTTGTGCTTGAAACACAGGGAACATCTCAGGCTTAAGGTAGGACATAAAAGCAGAGAACAAACTTTCCTGCTGCTTGCAACAGCACCCACGAAA
Organism: Apteryx rowi; assembly: GCF_003343035.1. Classification (NCBI taxonomy): domain Eukaryota; kingdom Metazoa; phylum Chordata; class Aves; order Apterygiformes; family Apterygidae; genus Apteryx; species Apteryx rowi. The sequence continues at coordinate 217,780 of NW_020451036.1, read as the reverse complement.
GCAATTGCATCAAAACTTAATCAGAACTCAGACGCATGCTCAAAGTTGCCAGGAATTAACAAGTTACTGCATGTCAGCAGAGAGGCATTAACTGCACACGCACCGCTAGCCTGCACAGATGTGAGGCAAAATGCATTAGCACCTCACCGTATCCTACATCCCATCATCTCCAGACTTTCACAGGATCCCGTAGCTTACACTTACGTGCCAGACACACTGCTGTCAGCTGCTCTCTAGCTCAGGATTTAAACAGCGCTAATGGGAGAAGGGGGAAGCTGATGGTGACACCCCTCCATCAGATGCAGACTTCAGACTTAGCAGCTCTCTTCCCATCACCCTTCCGACCATCAGCCCCTCTTAAATGGTTCCTGGCTTCTTTCTTTCCTCTAGCAAGCCCTGGATCTCCTACTTTAACACTGCCCAGGCAACTGCTTCAGCACCTGAGCACTCGGCTCTCCAGGCAGCCACCCTGTAAATCTGGGCCTGGCACAGTCTGGGCATGGAAGGCAGGTGGATTTTTCTGGTCTTGCCTTCTCTTTTGGGCTAACAGGGAAGATGGGACAGCACCACCTGCTGACTTTCTACACCGCAATGCCAGAGGCACGCTCAAAAGAAAAAAAAAAATTGTTTGGCATATTAGTGTGTGAAAATCCTCCCTTTTTCATTTTGTAGTCATATACATTCATAGTTCTGAAAAAAATTTGGAAGCTTATCTTCCTGGCAAAAAGATGCCCAGGAAAAGCAGTAATTAGTGACAGCTGAACCAAGGGATTCAAAGAGCATAAACCAAGAGAGGAAAGATTGTCCTTTTTCATGGTATTAGCTCAGGACATAGAAGATATGGTTTAATGTTSTTGTGCTGCTAGAAATATTCTTACCTGGTCCTGATCAAAGTATTCCACTGCGCCATTCCCAACCTGTGAAGTGGAGCAASAGCACTTGCGATGGATACTATGAGGTGCTGCAATGCTAGCACAATCTACTCTACCGATTGCCAGGAATTATTGCTAATTTTTTCTCTGTGCAGTTTAAAAAAGGGGCAGATACGCACATATGAAAATGAGTACTGATTCCTGCTTGCTTCCTGAGTCACTTGACATGTTAGCTCATGTGCTCCCCAGGGCAGGGACCGCATTTTCCTGTGTCTTTGCACAGCATCAAGTATATCAGCTGCTGCCAGCTCCAGTCTCACCAGGGCTTGCCCTTGTGCTACTTTAAAATAGGATTTTTTGCATATTTGATATATATCATTGCTCCTCGGTAGGAAAATGCCCATTTCCATGTTCAACATCCATGTTCTTCTATGATGATACCATGCACTTTCAACAGCTGAACTCTTCTCACAGTGCCAATGAGGATGCCAGTTGCCAGTGTAGTGCTCAAAAGGGCAGAAAGCTCTTCCCTGACCCAAGGCCAGCAGATCTGGTCCAGTCCTGGCTGACAGAAAGAGCACTACCTTAGTCACCTCTCACACTTCTTTAAACATCTTAGATTTTTCCGGAAACATCTCTCAGCCAAGGACTGACCTGATCTGACACRGAGATCAGATGAGATCACAGCCTAGAGTCAGTAGTATGGCTGCAGGCCATAGCAGAATCCGTTGAATGTCATGGGACTGAGAAAACAGCCTCCTTTCTTCYGTATTTTCTTTTGTTGCCTTTCCAACATGCTAAGTACTGCTGCAGCAGAGAGAAAACACAGCCTGCTGGGTTACAATGATATTTAAATTTCAATTATTTAAATACCATTAAGAGCTCTAGAGATACCCTGTAACAGCTTCCCAAGGAAGTTTTCTGTAAGTCCTTATTTCTGAGAAAAGGAACAAGCTATTGTGCAAAGTCTGGGCCCAAATAAGAAAAATAAATCTCTTCCATACAATCCCACATTTTTCCTCACACCCTGACCACTTCATTAAGCATGAACAAACCCGTCTTTAATTGATCCCAGGAAATTCATACCAGAGTGCTTTAAAACAACACTTTTTAGATTCATATTCAAACTAAATGCAAGATCTAAAACGAATATCAAAAATCTTCCTGTGCACTGACTGTTTGAATTTGTACTCTCTTCCTAAGCTGTCCTGGTGTTTCCCTGGGAACTCTTTCATTGTGAAAAATTGATTCCTCCATTTTTTCTTTGCAGTGGGGAGAAATCTTTGGAAAACCAGTGGCTGGGAACAATGGAACGGATTCATCCTAAAGTTAGTTCTATTTTCTATCCCTTTCCTCAACCATTAATGAACAGTGGGGCTGGGAAGGGTGGATACAGAGCACAAGAGGGTTTGTGAGACAATATTCAATTAGATATTAAGGCAGCACAAAGGAGAAGAGACGTTCTTTCAGAGAGGGCTGGAATAACTTCTGGTCACAGAATTGACCCAGTTTTTCCACTTTAAAATAGGGATAATGTAATTGCAAACTTTTATTAGAGATACTAAAGAAAATAGCTAAATAAATACTAGACATTATTAAATTTTAATCCTAGAATGAGAACTTCTAGGATGGGGATTTTGGTTGTGTTAGTCACATGTACAGCACTTAACATACAGAACTCTGATCACCCCCAGAAGCTTTAGGCCAGACCGAAGTAGAAATAATAGAAAAAATACACACGAACCAGAAAGCAGGACTATCTACAAACTATTTTGCCATCATAAAGCAGAAAGTAAATGGGGTAAATAGTGGAATGCATTAGATACTGTAAAGTATTTTCAGTTTCATAAAACCACAAATTATTGAGAAAGGTAGAAGGACGCAAAGCCAAATAGCCACCTTATTATTTCAGACCTGGCTTTCTAGGGGGATTGAAATTATTATATGATACATTCTAAACGGTACTTCATGTAAAATGTGCTGTATCACCCAAGGTCTATTAAAATGTAGCTCCAGGCTCCAGACTTGATCTTCCTGGATCATTGCTGCTATCTGTTTTTGCAGATTCTTAGCTTGCTACATAATGCTGCTGATGATCAGGATCCCTTAAGAAACTTGATTCCTCTATTTTATTTTTATAGAGTTTTCTCTGGTGATTAATTTCTGAAAACATATTTCAACCTTTTGGTTTGTAGCACTTATGGCATGGGATGCAAAAGTGCGTTCTTTATTATTATTATTTTTATTATTCCCCCCCCTCCCCATATTTGACTAAATCATTTCTTTTTCTGTTGATCAGCATTACAATGAGGTTCTGCTGTGTCACCCCAGTTTTTAGCATAGTAGCACTGAAAGATGGCAAACTGAAACACAGCTTCACTGACCACAGTGGAACTGCAGCACACGGCTCCCAACCAATGTCTGACCCCGTCCCCATCCCCGGCCCTGTCCCCCTGCTGAGATATTTCAAAGTACCAGCATCACCTGATTCATTCAATTGGGGTACATCAGCAGAAAATTGGAGAAAGTGTGTTCTACTTCAGTTTTTTGATGGTTGATTTACACCATGCTGTGATAAAGTTCTGGATGCTGAAACACATAAAATCAAATAGAACAGGGGTAAAGCTGCATGACCATTAAAAAAAAGCAGGAGAAGTAAGAGATATAAGTGGTCCTCCATTTCCAAGGCCTTCCATGTCTTATCTTTCCAGAAGATTGCTACAGCTAGCTCAATTATTACTTTCCCAGGATGTCTTGTTTGTTTCCACCAGACGGAAGTAATATAAAATTATGTAAATCAGCTTACTTGATGTAAAGAATCATGGACCAGTCAATAATGTTTATGCATTAAGAAAGGGCAGCTCCTCCTGGAAGAAATAACACAGGGAGCCGATCATAAGTAAACATTTCTAAACAGACAAAGGGCTGGTCCCTGCAGCACAATGTATTATCATATTTCCACATAATTAGTTTGTTTTCCACTTGAAATCAGAAAACGATTCGACATTGCATTCTATGCCTCAGGATGGTGCATACAGTAGAATTCTCATGTGCAGGTTCAAATGTTGAATAATTAGTAAGAATTAATCTGTTGAAATTAAAGTTTGGAATATTATAGAGCTCATGAATAGTGTATATAACAATCAAGTAAATTAAACCAGAAACAGAATTTAAGAAGCCAGACAATAGCAGATGACTGCTGGCAATCTGTTTTTTAATCAGTGAGTTACAAGCCAGAGGGATGAATATTGTTACTGGCTTTGGAAAATATTGTAAAACGTTAGCAGGCACAATAAGGAAGACTTACCAAGTAAGCACATTTTTATTATATTTGTTAAAGAAGGGCACTTCAAAAGGATCTGCTAACTTCAACATATACCTCTCTCCAGAACGCTCAGCTCCAAAGAGATTGTCCTTACGAAGTGTCCTGTACTTCTGGTCTGCATTGCAGATGCACTAAGGACTTATGAGAGCTCCATCTCAGTATATTTTAAACTTGTATTTGTTTACCTGGAGCCAAAAATATGTGAGTTTCTTTTTAGTTTCTTTAAAAATAACTATTGAGTTATTGTAAACCTCAGGCAGCATGATTCCAGTGTAGTGACATTTTTAAAAAAAGTTCAGAACAGCAGTTCTCCCTTAGTTTAATTTTATTTTAAATCCATCTAAACATTATAAATATTTTATTTGTCTTTGCTTGTTTTACTGTGAAGAAAACACTGATCATGACTTAAAGAACAAGAGCATATTTAGAAATCCTGTGAAAACTAGCTTGATTTATGCTGAAATATATATAATCTTCCCCTTGAAGAGAATAGCTTTAAAACTAAATGCACACTTGATTTTTTCTATTGTGTATGATCCTGTTAAATTTGAAGAGGATTCCAGATCTCTTTGAAAAATGGCCACTACAGTTAGCTGAAACTTCAATCTTGAAAATGAATGAATGGAGCTGGTCCAGTACATTGGCTCTGGACCAGTCTTTAAAATACAGCAGAACAATGAATAACTGAATTCACAGCCAGCTGGTATCATAGTTGGGCAGTGAAAGTGTCAAAATATTAGTGACTTTTTTACATTTGTCAAAATCATTGCCAATACGGGAAGCATGGGCAGCTTGCAAATGTGAATCTTACACCAAAATAGTTTTTAAAATCTTGCCTTAAGAATGTGTGTTCAGTTCCTAGTTTTATATCACCCATCAAGGGAAAGGCGGAAGAGAATAAAATATCTTTTACTTAGAAGATAAAAGCTATTATTGATTTATCAAACATAAGTACTAATGTGGCTGAGTGGTGCTATATGCCCTGCAGTAATAATGGATCAATCAGCATTTTGACTTCTGATTTTCTGGAATCTAGTAAGTCCATTCAGTAATTTTTAGCATGTAGCATGCAAGGTCTCCATGCAAGGGTAAATACAAAATTTATAGATATATATACATACACACACATACTCACATAATGTAAAGGGGAAGGAAACGCTTTTTGGCCATGTTTCAGTTATAGGAGAGAAAAAGAAAAATAAACATATGTTCGTGGTGTCTGACATGTCTTTCTGCTCCAATAGTTTGAAAAAATGTTTGTTTTATTTTTAAACCAAAATTTTTCTGGCATTCATTTTATATTGCAGATGAGTTACTTTCACCATTTTTAAAAGAAAAATCTACATGACAGTTATTCCACTGTAGCAGAATAGAAAGCTGCTGTTCATGTGCACTGAGTTTATTCTCCAGCAAAACACACTTCAGGATTTTTAGCACCTACTCTCTGCTTGCTGTGTATTTTTTTACCCTCATTGACACAGATCTGTTCAGATATCAGGATTTCAAAGAAGTTACATAAATTGTCTTTTCTGTGATTATGTACATGGCAGCCTAAGACCATTCAAACTATACCCATCTGTCACTGTATGTAATGTATTTTCACAGAAAGTTTTGGAGATCTGAATCCGCTGACAATTTATTGATGATCTCTAAAGGCCTGATGTGCACAATGTGTGAACAGTTAACTCTTGTGGCCAGTTATATTAGCATCTATGGAAGCAATCACTGAGCTAAGCGACGTATGAACTATACCACTCCATCAAATTCTCAGAGATTTTGGGGCTCACCTTGCACTCTATAAGGACAGGCAAAATTCCCACTAGAGCAATTAAAGCACAAATGCACGTGCAACTTTTGTAAGAACAGGACATACCTCCTGTTTTTTGTTCATCAAAAAAAGATACATTTCAAAGGCAACAAACAAACATACATATGCAGATGTACACTTCATATAGAAAAATTCATTGTACAGATTAAAAGAAGCTTTTTACCATTTCTGAACCCAAATACCTAATCTCTTCCTTTGTTTTTTTTTCTTTGACATTCACTAGTTAAGTGGATAATCCCTTCATGTTCCTTTATTAGTTTTATACTGAAAAACAAGAACCTCTGCTATCTTCCCCTACTCCTTTGCAAGGCAATGTTCTTGTTTCAACAAAGTAAGGTTTGAGCTAGAAAGTTTCCCCAAGATTTTCATTTCTTTTCTCGTCTGATGCAAAATAAAGAGTATGCCAAGTGCCACTGACCTTAGCTCTCCTGAATCAAAAATATCTGATGTGATATATAGAAAACTTTGATGTGTAGATATGGTAATCAGTAGAGAAATGTCAAATTTGCATACATTTCCAGTGACCCAACAATATTTACCTTAGAGCTAAGTTTCATATTTTTCTGACAATTGCAGCATTGAACAAGTGACTCATTTAGCATATCTAAGTAGCATTATGTCACAGGGATTTACCTCTGAGTTGTTTGAAAGCATCAAAAAGATGAACATCACTGTCTGAAATTAACAACAAGCCTAATTTGATTTGACAAATGATGTTGATTTAGATGGGGTCACTAGCTATTGAAGATGCGGAGGACAAATAGTGCCTTGAAGCCTTGATAAAACTGAATATTTAAACAGTTCATTATGCAAATTTGCCCTCTACCTGTCAGTAGTGACTAAAGTATAGGGTTAGAGTGCTGGAGAGGCTCCGTGCTAAGGAGATGACTAGTATACATGTACCTGGCTCTTCTTAAAAAACAACTCCTTAGACATTTACAAAGTAGATCTGTATCAGCATTGTCCTCCGCAGGTTTGACAGTGACAAAATAGACAAGAGCTTGATTCCTAAAACTTTTGGCTTCAGTGCGTAAAACTTAGTTTTACCAAGATAGCAGGTAGTAACGGACATTTGCCCACTGTATATTCAAGGCCTCATTCTCCAACCCTTTCTCATGATTTACATATCCTGGTGGCCCAGTGGACTTCACTGGAGTTACCTGCATAAATATTGTTGCTGCTCAGGATAAGGGTCCTCAACAGGAGCCCTGTGTTATAACCAGACTTACAGACAGACTCGTATCCATAACATAGCCTTGAAAACCAAAAAGGTCCAGATTGCTTTACGGTTTGTGTGCAACATTCACACATATGCCTTTGCTGGTACTCCTACCATCACTTGGGCAACTGGCAGCAGAAAGGAGAGAAAATCTTGGCCAAGGACATATGAATGAACCCTTACATTTTGAAAAAACACACAGAAATCAACAACTTAAAAACAAAATGAAGAGCCAAAATGAAGAGTAGATAAGACTATTTACTCTTAAACTAAATCCCAAGAAAATCTTGCATATAGTCAACTGTGTCGTCCATGGGCAGGGTAAGGTGCAGCAGATCATCTACGCTATAACTGCCGAGATGGTCACATACATACTAATGCTATCACCAGAAACCCTGGTGACTTCAGTACAGAGATCACCTAAGCTAGACCCAACTCAGCTAGCACATGGCCAGGAGCTGCATAGCTCATACTCACAGCAGCGTGCCCAAACACAGAGTCCCTGGTGAGAACTGGGATTTCTTAGGGCTGCGGCACGAGGCAAATGCATTATACCACATGTGGTAGACTTGGGATAAGGTATAAGTATCAATGCACTGTGTAGACTTCCCAGCTCAAGAGCTCATTAGCACCTGTGAAACTAAGCCAGAAGCATCATAAATCTTTTCCATATGACGCCTTTATCGTAGGATCTTATTGACTAGTTTACATGTGTTTTGTAGTATCTGTGTTTTCTTTATCCAGGTTATCCCATCCTCCCTCACTGGTTCCACTAATTGAGATGACTGTATTTACCATTTCACCGGATCTGAGAAAACATGCCTAGTGAGCAACCCTGATTTGTTTATAAACTACTCCTCTAACTTTGCTGAGCTTGTAAGTTCTTGGCTAATTGCTCTCATGTCCATGAAACGGGAGAAGTGCAAGTATGAAATACATGGAAACAATTAGGGCATCAAAAAAGAAAAAAAGATAGAGAATATAGGCTTTCCCTGTAAACAGATGTCTATGCCAAGATATCCTACCTAAAGCAACTGGCATGTGGCATGTTTGCAGATGGATCCACAGTAAGATCTAGCCACTTATATTTAGCATGCAGTGTTATGTGTTTTAGCTAGCCAGCTAGCAATAGGCAGGAGCTGGAAGGGGAACTCATAATTTTTGCACAGAAGTGCATGAGTATCAACACCCTTCTAATCTAACAATCGCATATCTTTAGCCCTTAATTATTATGAATGCACCAGCCATTATAGGAATCTTCACTTTTTCCTCACAGGGACACAGAAACAAATTCTTTTGCCTTGACTTAGAAGAATATAGGTAATATCATTTGCTACATGTTTTCTTGTTACATAGCTCTTTTGACATTTTGGGACCTTCTGTGGAAAAACAAAAAGAAAAGCCCTAAAACTCAGCAAGTGTTATAGCCTGTATCATTATGTTGGCAATTTCCACTGCACACATTTACTGTAAACTATGGTTAGCATGCATGAAATAATTCTGCAGTCTGAAGGCCAGAAGGGATCATTTGTTCATCTAGTCAGACACGCCTCCAAAACTCAGGCCACAGAATTGCCTCCTGTTAGTCCACTATCAAAACGCGTGCCTTCTTACTGAGATAAAGAGTATATTCTAAAATGATATCAAATCTTGACTTGAAGCCTGCAAGTGATGAGAAATCTATCACTCTCCTGGACAAGTTGTTCAAAGGTCAGAATTGGTCACTGCACTTTCTATTTTTCCCATTGGAATGCATCAATTACAAAATCACAGTTATCTCTGGACTGGATATATGCATAAAATGATGAGGTACTCCTGAAGCAAAGAGCCATTAGTTGTTATGGGAAGACAAAACACTTGAAGAGAGTAGGAGCACTGACTTGTCAGTGACAGACTTGGTCTTATGGGCTTACCTCCAAAGGAATGGCTAAACTTCCAAGACCTGTGCTAGATAACCATTCTGACCCTTCCTGCCCTAAAACCCCAAAGTTTACAAGCTATCACCTTGGAATTTTCCCTTTAAAAAGGTGCTAGTCAGTGTAACAACACTTACAAGTATCTATTCCTGCCAGTTTACATATGATTTCCTTAATATTAAATTTTGTTTCTTAGAGGAAGATGTTCCAAACACTGGTGATCTCAAAGCCAAAGGTCAAAATCTCTTTTCCAATAGGAGAGCATTAATTGAAGTAACTATTACGATGAAGAAACTAAAAGCCAAAAGTCAGTTATTTATATATGCCTCCCCTCTTGCTGAACAAGCATCTCTGCAATCTCCCTGTATGAAAGTGAAAAGGCTACTTTAAAACATTTCAAGAATTCTGAGTTATTGCAAATGCCATAATCTATTAATCAATAATTGAAACAACTTCAAGGAGTACACATTTTGTTAAGACCAAATTCTCTTTTTTTAAGCATTGTTACTCAAATATCAGTAACTTTATGACTGACAGTAACTGTATGGTTTTATTTTTGTAAGTCCTAACATCCTTAAAGTAGAGAGATTCTTTTGGAGTCTATTTTGTCACAGGCCAAATTCCTCAAGCCATACTAGACTTATACAGTATTCACTTAGGTGCATACTACCTTTGAACTGATTTCTGAGACTATTTAGGGTACCCTACACTACAATCAGTCTGGTAGCTTGGTATAACATCTTCAAGCATGGGCAGGGCAGGCAAATTTTGAGTTACTCAGGCTCGAGTAACACCAGAAAAATCTGGTTCTTTGCCATCACTGCAACTCTCCACATGATAAAGTGTTCCTCTATAGAAATGAAAGTATTTGTAGCTCATATGGGCATCTCGTAAGGGATGAAGATTAAAATACATAATCATACTCTGACTTTATCTCTTCCTTCCAACTTGCATCGTGAAGTTTCGAGGACTATGATGGCTTGTGAATAAATGTATGTAAATAAATAGCTTTTATCAGTAGAATTTATGTCTTTTTATTAGAGTAACCTGAAACCAGATATAATTTTTTAAATGACAAAAGAGGATGTCTCAATTGTAACAAGAACAAGAAGCTGAAGAATAGCGGGAGGATGAACAGCAAGCAGTGGCCATAAAAATATTCCTGGAATGAATATCATTCTAGTGACTGGATTGCTGCCAAGACTTTTTATTCTATGTTTTTAAAAATGCATGGACTAGGAGAGTCATAAAAGAATGTTTTGTCTCTGGAATATGCTGGAACAAAAGCCAGATATGATTACACTTTGACATGGACATTCATCATGTCCCAAACTGAATCAGTTATTAATTCTGAAAGTATTAAATATGGAATGGGTTGAGTGTCTAAAAAGTCTGCAATATTATTCAATTACAACAAAAATGTTAGACTGAAGATTTTCAGAAGTATCCTTTTGTATATTAAGTTGTGTGAATTCAACCAAGTCACTGAACAGCACCCTCAGTCTTAGTCTTACAGAAGCAAACTCTATGAGGACCAACCTCATTTGGCCTGACAACATGAAGCAGAAGTGCCAGGATCATTTTCATGTGGAATGAAAGGGTTTCCACACACAGAGCACAAGAAATACATAAAATTCTTAGAACCTTCTTTTTTTCTGGAAGCCTGCTATGCACTGGATCCTGCCTTCTGGGCAGACTCACATCTTCCTCTGAAGACTTATTAGTCAGGTGGCTGAGACACCTTCACAAGGGCTCAGTGGGGCACACATGCAATTTTTTTGCTAGTTGATTACCCTGCTCAGTATCTCTTACAGTATTTACTAGCTTCCACATGCTAGCTTCTATGTAGATGCTAGCATGATCATATTTCACAGCACATTGAAATGTGCCAATGTTTATTGTAATGGTAGTGTGAGTAGTACTGCTATGAAGTTCTGAAATTACAGAATCAGGCCACTTCCGGGCATTCTGTGTATAAGTCATTTCAGTTTTCATTGCAATGTTTCTGCTGCATTAAAGAGAAAAGCAGAACACGCCTCCAGCTGTTCATTAGCTCCATTGCTTATCATCAATAGGAACTCCTTATGAGGCAAAAGTCTACAACTACTGGTAGCAGAGGTACAGGAATTCTTAAGGACATCAGTAAAAGAGTGCAATCTTAGGTAACTCTTCACCAGCCTGACATAACCCTTCAATATTTTTTTGCGTCTAAATTAAGAAATCTCTCTTTGTTCATGAGGAAAAAGTACCTTAATAGGCTAACTAATTTTTATTAAATCTCTCTCTTCTCCACTTTCGTAAACACTCTTAACATAGATCATATTTAGAAGCAGAAAACAGAAGGAAAAAAAAACAGTTCAGGTCAAGTCTTGATTAAGAACAAACCAAGAGTTCCATTACTCTGTCTTGGAATGTTCTCAGTTTTCTATTCAATTTATTAGGTGATAGCAGTAGTAATACATAATTACGTTATAGCAGTGAGCAAAGTTTCCAGTGGAACCCATTGCATTGGAAGCTGCAGAAGCAGAGACAGTCCTTCTGCAGGACTTCTAAAGCCATAACTAGGCAAAGGGATCACAATGCATATAAAGCATACATAGAAAAGATAGAACTGAAAAACTACCCAAGGGCTCAGGCTCAGTCTACCAGCCTATGGACATCCCAGGATCTGACTTGATCTTTAAGGAATCTGGGGATCTTGCTTTTATGAGAGTATGAGGCCTTCTGCATTGCTTCATATTCCTTACTTCTAGGGAAATTGTCACACCCAACAAATTCCCTTCTCCTTCCTCCCTGACAAAAGTGTTTTCTCAGAATAGGAAAAGTCATACATATTAACACTGCCTCAGACTCCATTACCAGAGGAAAGTGCCTTCTGAACCATGAATTCCTGATACTGAAGATCATTCGACGGAAAAAGCCTTCAGCTTTACCTCTGACATTCAAAGGTTTTGTTTATTATTTCAGTAAGCGTGCATGTAATTTTTAAGTCACAGAAATGGAAGACTAATGTTTTCTCATGTCTACCCCTTGTAATAAAGTAGACAGGAGAGGATAAAAGGATTTGTGTGGTTCTGTGTTAAACTGAGCTGAGAGGTTCTGATATTTCCTTTCAGCTTCAACACAGTTATAGTAACAATATAGTTGGAATCTCATTATCTCTCCTTTCTTTAGTTTTGGTTGTGTCCATGCACAATCTTTTAACAGTTTAACTGCAGAGATGTTCAAAACCAGTTTGATTAAACAGATGTTGGTTTTGTGTACTGCCCCTTATTTGTATTATCAGAAGCTTGTTTTGTTTAACCACATAAGATACTGGAGATGTTCAGCACGGCAGATAGTATGTATGAAGAGGGAATCCTTATAGAATTTCTGCATAGCCTCTAGTTTATTAAAACCAGAATAGTCTGAAATAAGTCACCCTCAAGCCACGTATGAGCATGTACATACAAATAAGCAACGCTCTCACCCAACTAGGTTAAATTCACTCTTTATCGAACCAGTGCAAGTTTGCTTCTAGACAAGGTCTACTAAAATTTGCTATGCTGTTTTAAACTATTTTTTAATACTTTTGGACAAGCGGCTTATACACCCACTGTGTAGCTAATATTAATGGCTGAGCTGTAAATCCATCACCAGGGACTTTGTGGGAATGCTGATATATCCATTATTACCACAAGAAAGTGCTGCCGGGCTCTTCTGTAATTATAGCTTCTTCAAAGGAAGAGTGCATCATTTGGTCTGCAGAGAGGAGCTGTGAAAGCCAAAGTGAGAGCAGACTGGCTGATTTGTCAGAAGTCCTGGTGGCAAGGGCATGAGCACCTTGAGAACCTCACCCAGGTCCTAGAGCAGCAGAGAATAGCAGCTACCTCTTCTCCCCCCTCCACCACTTTCCTTCTCCTCCTCCTCTTTTGTGACACCCACTTGTTTTTTTGTAATCCATGCCTCCCCAACACCCATCAGCACAACAGTCATGCCTCCCCTCTATATAGCATTTCCACATGTAATTCTCAAAGCATTTCGCAAAACTCAATAAACAAGTCGCTTCCTATGTCAAGGTCACCCAGAAGAACAATGCTGAGTCCAGGAATTGAATCTGAACCCCCAAGTCCTGAACAAAGGATGGGACATGCTGTACTGCTCACAGTTGCCTATTAGGGAACACCGCAGCCCTAGCAATATCTGAGCTCTTATAGGGTGTTTGACACTACTCCAAATCAAGTAAAAATAATGAAAATTATTTTCTGTCTATTTGAGGCACTTGCAAATTACCATTCACTGTCATATCTAAGTGCCAAACACTATCAGACATACTGACAGCCTTGAAGGCTTCCAAGATGAGGTGGTATTAATGCAAGCCTGCCTCAGTACAGTACTAGGAGAATTATACAGTGGATACTTAAACCTTTGACCCTGTAAATACAATCTGATTCCCTGAAATCAGTAATGAAATAACAAAACCTTGGTATAGAGTGAAACAGCTGTGAAAGGGTCATTCAACTCAGCACCATCATGTACTTGTGGTACAGTCATGCAACAACAGGGCAGCATAAAGATCCAAAGTTCATGTCCCACAACTCATATTGGCTGTGGGTGGTGCCACACAATATCCCCAGGAGTAAGTGGACTTTCCATTTTCGTTTCTGATCAAAATAAAGTTAGCAAAACTTAAGCTACAATCTTTCATAACTAATAGGTCAATGTCTATGCATTTTTATGGACTCATTAGCTGTATAAATTCAATGTTTCCCTGCTCAAAGGGCACATGATTCTTTCTGCTAGTTTGTGGGAAAATCCTTTAAGCAAGCAAGCAAGCAGAGGCATAAATGTGTTCTATGTGTTGTCATTTATTACATATTTAGATTTGTGACTCGTGTGGAGATGAAATCTCTATACATCAGAAAGGCTTCTTTAAGAAAGCTGAATGTGTGCGTGCTAGTACAAATTAACATGTAAGCAAATCAGACAAAACTTCTGATCTTTTTCACTGGTCTGAAATCAATACAAAATCTGCTCTCTTGAGTAGAAACTCTGACCAACACTATCAGCAAAGTTACAAAGACAAATATTATGCTTTGTGAAGGATTTCATTATTTATTTCACTTATACAGAGTAAAAGCTAAACTTGAGAATGTGTTCTCCAAGAAAAATACTTTCAAAAATAGATCTAAATACGTCATGATGAGACTGTTCCATTTACATTCTGACTTGGCTAGTTGTATACACAACAAATTAAAAAGTCCTTTCCAAATGAAAATGCTTAATTTAAGTGTCAAAATGGAACATTTTGACATTGCTAGAATAATGCTTCTTCACTTACTAAAGGGAAGGTAGGATATTCAAATGAGTGAAATTTTACTGAAATCAGCTTTCTTTCAGGAAGTGTTCAGTTCTTACAGAACTGCATTTTTTATGGAGAAATAATCTGAAAATCTTAGATACTTCCCTCCATTTTCCCCCAACAGTATCTAGTCATCAGTCATTCTGCTTGACTATATCTACCTGTAACATTTGTAGTTCTCTTTCCATTTCAAAGACATGGATCAGAGGTGTTATTTCCAGTATCATTTGGAACAATACATAGGTCTAAAAAGTATAAACCTGTGGCCCTACTACAGCATGCAGTTACCTAAAACCTTGCGGAATGGGGGTGAAACATCACCAAGACAGTATAGTTACATTTCTACAGTATTTTGGAGAAGTTTCTAAGTACAGGATGAAAGGCAGAGAACATGCAGGCTCCCTCTCATCATACATTCAGGTCTTCATTAGAATTGGAGAAAGTTTCTCCTCCACACAAGTCATAAAAGCCAAAGTGCCATCCTTCAATTCAGATGTGGCCAAGCCAGTACTTTAAGACGCAGAAGACCTAATGGAGTTAAACAAGGCAATGAATTTCTTCTTAGTCCCTAGTGGACACCTTTGTCAAAGATCAGCGTCACTATCTGCACCACCTGATGTCTCTGACAAATTAAGCAAAGACTGAACAGAATGATGTATGCCTCCACATTACAAAAAGAGTGCCCTGGGGACAGTGCTCGCGTCCCATTTGCTCTGATACTGCCTTTGGCTCCTTTCATTTTCTGCCTATGAAGAGATGGTAGCTTTCTGGGTTAAACAGACTAAAAGCAAAACATATCCACATCGGACAACTGTAACTGATTCTACTTTTGACTATCCCTGAAGATTACTCACAAGCTTCAGTTGGTCACTCCTTTGATAGAGCAGAGTAGCATGAGTAAGTTACTCCTCCTGATCTGCGAGCTGACCTGCTTGTTTGCTGCTGGGCATCAGTCTATCAATAAAGACTTACATGGGTTGGAACAGAGCTTTGTTATGGATCACTTCTGTCTCTGTGCATTATCCCAACGCCCAAGCTCAGAATTAAATGCATCTGTTGGCAATCCACTGACTGCGTGTTTATGGAATGAAGGCTGATGCTTTAAGCAAAGGGTCACCAGATGGCTATTCTTTTTTGGCAAACTATCTTAGCTCGACCTTCAGAGAGCACTGTTGTGTCCTATACAGCACGTCATAGCTGAGTTTCAAGGCAGAGAGCAAGATGCATTATTAGGTCAAACACTTACTTGGCTAAAGAGCATTGTGGAACTATTTACTATGGCCAATTGGGGCAGATCACATGCAGAGCAGAAACATTCTGTAATAATCATTTTATGTCACGTGCCAAGATCTGACAAAAAGGGGTGAAGAATATCAGTTAGTACCTCAGTCAGCTGTTTATTCCAGGTAACTGCACAAGAGGCTTAGAAAGCTTCTGTCCATACTTCATCTAACCTCCTGGAGATGAGAGACCTCAGTTTCCCAGCCCAGAACGCTGGCCAAATCTGTTCAATCTGATTCTGCTGCAGTCAGAAAAATCCTAACTGAACTACATAGGGTTAAGCACTGGCCAAAATATCAGCAAAAGCAGGAGGCTTGGGTGCTTTGAAACACTGTTCAACATATGTCTGAAGGATTTTGGGGACTGCACAAAATTGTAGTAAAAGAAAAGATTGGCAAGGCAGATGTTCGTTGTTTACTGACCCCTGATGAAACCTGCCCTTTCCTTTACCCATTTGAGATGTTCAATAGATACGTTGGTGCTGATTTTTAAACCATGTGCTGCCAAAAATCTGGTGTATTTCTACGTCCCCGAGAGTTTGAAAACAAGAAGTACACTAGACTAGTGTGAAAACACACTTCCTTATGGCAGGTTTATAAGCTGATCACTGGAAATGAATTTTTTGCAAAGTAACATGTTGAAAACCATGACAGGCTCATTGACAACAAGCAAAGCCCTCACATTTCTATCTCAGGAAGAGGGTCAGTTTGCAGAGCAGGCACCAAACGATTGTTTATTGGAGCTTTTGCAGAAAAAAAATGAAATTTTGCCTTCCGGGTATTTATGTGGAGAAGGCTGATACTGTCGCAAACACAAATAACACAAAAACAGGACTGTGAGAACTCCCGACTACACTCAAGCTTTCCTTTCCACGCCATTTTTCTATATGGCTAACATGGCAACATTAGAGCCCCAGCCAAAGTAGTAACACTTCCTTCTTTGGAAGAGGCCAGCATTTGGCTTTGTTTGATTTTCCCCACCTGTCAAGCATGTCTTGTCCAAGAATATTTCCCATGCAGCTGAAGAGATGGAGGTGCAGACATGACAAACACACAGTATAATGAAGCTACTTTCTAGAGCAGCTTCTTAGAATTACTTGGGCAGCAGTCAACAGTAACCTTTAGGACTCTCACTGATAAGAAGCCAACACTGTGGTAGTCCCAGATGGAAGAGCTCAGCATTCATTAAGTCCCAGGCACTGTGACTATCATCTATTTACCCCCAGCTTCTAGAGTCATAATGTTATCTTAGACTCCACTTTCAAAATTTCTAGGTCTTGTGAATGCAAGGATATAACCTACGAGCAAGTAGCATTATAAAGCTATAGAAAACCTGTACAGCCAAAGATCTAATACCACTTAGCTCTGTAAGGTTTTAAGTTGTACCCCCACACCTCCAACACCCCATGTGCACTGGGACCAATCTAATCATCCAAGGAGACATAACTCTAGTATAAACACTAAAAGACATTGTGCTATGGCATGTGCAAGGCTTTTGATTTCTTTAATATAGATCTGGTAACAATGTATAGCTAACAACACCTGAGTAGCATATCAAGCTCTAAAAGGACTATACCCCTTGTTAAACATGACGCAAAGGTTGAATTTTAAGCTATGCACAGTGCAGACAGATTTGCTTTCTTCAATAAGTACTAGATTAAATGAACTATCATTCCATACATAATGGAATAGCAGAAATTGGTAAGAAGTGGTTTTTGAAATCCAGGCTGGCTTATTCTACTGCCAACAAACTATTCAGAATGGGAAGCTGCATCCTTCTCCAGACTGCTAAACAGCTAGCATTTGCTTACTCTGGGGACAGGCAGGATGTAAGCACCTCACCCCAGCTGGGCATGCCTCAGAGATCTTGCACCCTGAAGCCACCCCTGTTACTCCCACTCTCAAATTCCTGCTCATCACACAGTCTGCTCTGCTCTCCTGTCCTGGCAGAAAGGGGAAGCAAGGGAGGCAGCATGGAAATCAGAGGAAGTGTATAAGAGAATTATGAACAAACATGGAGAGAGGATACACGGAAGATTAAAGAGAGCAGAGGAAATGTGATGCTTGGAGTGCCTGACCTGGCAAAACGGAAGGATGAGAGTGGAAGCAGTAGTTCAGACAAAGCAGTCTCTTGGCAGCTGCCATCACTGTTAATATATCACACAGTCTCCATAAAAAGCTAAAAATATGGCAAAGGCTATAAGCTTAACAGAATACACGTGTCATTAATACTTCATGTATAGTAATGTGAAATATTGCAGACCCATGAAAGGGTGCTAAAGTGTGCTGTGCTGAATGGAAAAAGAAGAGCCAAGTAAAGCCTCCATACATAACAGAGCCCTGTTCAGAGAAAGTCAGTACACCAGAGAAAGCTGTGAATATTGAAAGTAGGCATTCCCACAACAAGGGTTGCTACTGCATCTGCATTAGAAAATTTAAAACCTGTCTCTTCATGAACACCAGAAAGGAACATGGCTTTGATGAGAATCAAGAATCCTAATTTCAAGTCAAAAGATGGAATCACTCTTCTTCAAAAAGTAGCACCTCCCAAAATGGGCTGCCCTGAGCAAGCAGCTTTACAGCAGGCCGTGAAATTGGCACTCAAGAGTATCTTCACCCTGTTTCTTAGACCTGAATCCATGCTGCAGATTGGTGTTACTCTAAAGGCTCTCTCTAACAGTGGGAACATTTCTAAATATTGTTAGGGAAAGGAAATGGAGCAGACAGAAAGGAACCTATGACATATAATTGTTTCTTGTATTCCCTGTTTCCACCTTTTTAAAAAGCCCAGGTTTTTTGCTGGACTAGAATAAATCTTTACTTTGTTTGAGATGGCCCATTTCCTCCAGTTTCTCTGTTCACAGATGCATACCAGCAAAGCTGGGTTTCAGGGACTTCAGATCATGAACACAGAACTTGGAGACCACCGAGCTGCTCAGGCTAACCTGGTGCAGACCTGATTATGTTGCAGACAAGGACCTCTCACGATGGGCAGGCAGCAAACTCACCTCACGATACCAGAAAGACATCAAAACAATACAGGACAGATGAAATTAAAGAACCTAGACCTGCAGCAACACTTCAAATAGCCCCATCTCAAATGTAGCAAGCACTCCCTAGGGAAAAAGGCTTTGAACTGTAGTTAGAAGCACCAAAGGAACCCTGTTCCTGTTCCAAGTTCAGCCACTTCATTCTTCATATGGCAGGCAGTTGAGCTATATGATTTTTACTGGGGAAGGATCTGCTCAAGCTCTTAACCAGGTTAACGGACAGCTGCAATATCCAATTCACTGATGCGACACACAGGAAGCTTAATTTTAATTACATAAGTGAAGTTTACCAAAGAATGTATGTGGGGATCTGCCATTTGACTGGTGCTTTTCCTTGAACTTTCAACTTTACAACTAAAGTTAATGAGTACAAAATTAAGAACTTGATCAGCAAATCAGTGACATGGTCCACACCAAATTTGTTGGGGAATGACATAAGCAAGTTTGGTATGACATAAGCGAGTCCCTATTCTCTCCTGTTATCTTTCCATCCCTTAACAGACATGAAGGAAACAAGCTACCAAACACCTTGAGCTGTTGTTTTCAAGTTTTATTAATGCATTCCTACTGCCATTTTCAGCTGCTAGTCAATGTCTTTGATAGCTGACACATCATTTCTATCATATCTTAATTTGCTGAAGGCATTTTCCATCTCCCTTAAGCCTCTCCATTCCCAGTTCCTGTGCACACTTCTGTGCTAATATTAATTTAAATGACCTTTTTTCCCCTAGACCTGCTTCTTAAATTTAAGGAGATCCCAGAATCATACCTGTACCTACCAGCACCTATAGGGGTACAGTCCCACTAGATAGATTGTAAAGGCTGGAGTAACTGAGACATCTAACAGCTGAGGAAAGAAGTCTTACAGGAAGTATAAGATTGTATGTATGCCACACTGCTTTCTCATCTCCTGTCACACTCAGCAAGTTCTGGCTCCCTTTTCATATTTTCTCTCTCTGGCACAGCTGGGGGCAGAGAGAAGGGGGAAAAAGGAGAAAGGGGAAGTTGTGAACTTGTAACCTAACCCAGTCAGCACCTCCTCTTCCAAATGAGTTCTTTACAGCACGTTCTTACCAAGCAACAGCACAAATATACACAAAATATAGTAATAAGGATGGGATTATTGAAAAGGCAAGTAAGAGGTTTGTGGTGAGGATAGACATAGAAATAACACATTAGATTTTTTTAATGAAACTTATCATGTGGCAAATGGAGGCATTCATCAGCTTTGATTCTGTTTGCTTTTCACTGAGAGGTGAGAAGAGATTTGGGAAGGCTCCATCCAGCCCCTGTTTGCTTTGGCCAATCCTCCTCCAGCCTCCACAATAGTCAAACACATCAGAGTCACTCCCCAAATCTTAGAGGGTCCAACACCCAGCACTGGGGCAGTACATACAGGACTCCTAAGCCTGAGAGACCCCTTTCCTTCCTGCTGGAGACCAGGGACCCCACACCCACCTTCTCCACCAGGTTCCAAGGCAGCACTGAACAAGCAAAGGACCAAGTCTTCCTACCCTCCCAGTTCCCATCAGCCCTCCTTGGCAGCCTTGCCTCCCACAGCTTGCTTCTCCAACACCTCTCCACCTACTACTCCTATTCTTGCTGGGCTGCAGCCTTTTATAGCAGCTGTTTTGTGATTGGCAGTTTTTCACAGATGGGGGAGGCAAATAGGTCCTTCATTAACCCTTTTCAGGTTGCTGCCAAGTGTGTGGGGGGGATTATATGTCATTTTTGTTAATGAAGTGCCTGCTGGAATTGAACCCTGCTCTCCTTTTTTATAGCTGTGTAGTTCAGCACATCTAACTGGAAAGTACAAACAATATACATTCCTTATCCTATTTATCGTCAGTAAATGAAGCAATGAAGCAGCTGAGTGAAAAGGCAACCTTCTGAACAGAATTATAGAAGAATTATAGAAGCAAGGTTTATGTATGGGGAATTTTGCTGCATTTCAATCAGACAGATCAATATATAGGTTTTAGAGCCTTTATCCAGAGTATAATTAAAAGATTTGTTAACAGACTTTTGAAAACAACCTAAGTATTTTGTCTCTATAGTTCTCTTTTTGTTTGATTTTTATTTTGGTAAATGATGTAAAAACAAGTAAATAAACAAGAAAGAAGGAACAAAGCAGCTTCCTTCCCTACTTTTCCTTTATATCTTTCCATCAAAGGGAAGTCCTTGGAGCTCCAGCCTATTTGGATCTCTAAGGTAGCACTCAACATGTGTTTGCAGGATGAGTCTCCTCATGCTGGAGCGTGAGACAGAATGAGGTGGAAGATGTGTGCTGCTCTTCTGGTTGACCAATGTCTTGCTTTGCTATCTTTTGCTGTCCTTGTTTTACACAATCTCTGGCCTAGTGCCCCATATGAGAAATCAACTGGAGACAGTTTCTTAAAATAAAAAAGCTCTCTTCCTTACATGGGCTTTATGGAATATCACTATTTGTGAGAAGATTAATAAGGTTAAAGAGAGAAATTCTCAAAAGTAACACTTAATTGATTTAAAGTAGAAATGTCTTAAAGCCTTTTTTTAAAATCAGGGCTTACTCTGGTTTCCTATTTGTATTGAGGCTACAACAATGCTGCCTTTGGTAGCCTTGCTTTGAGCTCAAGTTCACAAAACCTACTGGTTCAAATCCATACTATACCATACCAGACCTCAAATAGGAGTAGTCCTTCCCCTTCTTCTTTACTGCCCAGGTTTCTCTGCCTGCTAGCCAGCTGAACTGCTCACATTACAGCCAGAGTGGGGTCCACAGGGAGCTTAGGCACAACCATACAGAACTCTGGGAGGAAGAAATAGGGTTTGGAGGAGAAAGGTTAGAAGGCAAGAGGCAGCTGATGGGGATCCAAGATCAGTCAAAGGAACTTAGAGAGCAACAGTGGGCTTTATGAGATCTGTTGATGAGAGCAAGATCTTTCCTTCCCTTTGCCCTTCTGCTGAAGTAACGCCCTGGAAATTTCATCTTCTTCCCCACTAACCAGGGATACATAATCTCCATATTCACTACTGTCCAGAACTCAGATCCTATCTTCTTCATACTTCTTCCTACTGCAGGGAAAGACCTAGGGGCAAAACCAGAAGGGAGAAGGGATGGGACCAGAACAAGGTATTCTAACTGCTGCTTTTGACAGTGAAATCTGGAGCAGAAATTACAGATAGAGGCTAGAAAAACCCTTCTCCATCTTCTCAGGAACAACCAGCTCGGACATTCTGCAACTGTGTGAGAGAGCTGATTACTTTACCTACACCTTGAACCAGCTCTGTGACTATTCCTGAAGGGCTACTGCATGCTTATCTCTCCACATTTAAAACTTTGCCTACCATCAAAATATTCTCTGTCTTAGGTACCACTACTCAATAGGATTGTAAGCCATAAACAAAAGTACTATTTGCCTTAGGAACTCATGTAAGTCATTAACATAAGTGGTCCATTCCAACCAGTTTTGGAGGGAAAACACAGCTATTAATTTAATAATTCTGCAAAAGCATTTTGAAAAAATATATTTGATGGTTTCTGCATGGTGATATAATACATCAAAAATCTGATTTAAAACTTTCTGACAAGTTGCCCTAGGCATAATATCAAAATTAGCCTTCTGCTGATGCTGATGAAAAGAAGGAGAAGAGGTGACAGCAGAAAACCATGCTTTAAGAAAATGAGCAAGTATCTATATGAAAGAGGATGTTTGAAGTGGAAGTGGCCTCAGTACTCCAGTGATTCCAGGGAGTCCTGTCTGTATGATATACTGTGCACAGACACAAGCTCATTCTGTCCACTTTCCAAGGTAGTCAAAGCCATGTGGTTAACATCATGCCAAGTCTGAATGAAAAAGCTCTGTCAGAGACTAAATATATTAACTTGGGCTTAGTGCTGTGTTAACATAGCCACATGGATTTTGGTCAACCTGGAACACAGGCAGAGTGAAGCTATGTTTGCTGATGATATACTGGCAGATGAGCTCTATTTTCATCCATAAGAGCAAACAAAAGTCTTCCTACACCATATCATTAAGGAAAATGCTCAAGAACTCCTTAACAAATTTCACCATAAAACTGAATGGACAGGATAGAACTTCCTACAAGAACTGATGCGTAGGATGCACATTTGGACAGCCTTATAAATGGCCAAAATTGTGCTTTTTCCAGTCTGTGTTTATTGCAAAGTCTGTATACATTATGTCTCTCATATGAATAGTGCAATGGACGTCCACATCTCTACACTTTACAGATAAAATTACATCAACATGCTCCAGGGCTGGCAGTTCTTAATGACCACTGAAAATCTAGCAAGTGCACAGAAAGCCAGTGCTTAAAAAACAGTGCTGATTCCCTATTAACTTTGTTTACATTTTTCTTTGAAGTCCTACTTGATCTGGTGCCCTATGCAGACTATCGAAAGATCCACTTAACATACTGCCACTATACACAATCATGCTGGCTTTGTACCTCTATAATCACACTTTATTTGGGGGAAAGAATACTCTTTCAATTATGTCTATCTGGTTTATGTTGCTGAACCTATGAACTGATAATGCTGCATTTTTTCTTAAGGTCTGCATACTGGGAATGGGAAAACCACTCACTTTCTCCAAGAACCTGAACCAAGACTCTTCTGAGGTATCAAAGAGTGGGTTGATTTCCCCCCCCCCCTTGATTTCACCTACCTCCCCAGTGTAATACCACATTTCCTGATGCTAATCAGGGGTAGAAGCACAAAAGCTGAAACAGTATTTAGAAATATTTATTTTTGGTAAAATCAGACACAGGAAGTATCAAACATCTTGTGAGAGAGCTTGTTCTCCCGAGATTGCTCTACCTCAGCTTAGTTTATTCAAATGGTTTTGAATAAACATCTGGAACAGCTGAGTGCTTTATCCCATCTTAACATTTGACCCTCTGCCCATCTCTAATACTAGAGTGGACCATAGTGGATTTAGATCCAAAATAAATTTATCTGCATTCATGAGTGCTATGTTCAGTGAAATTTCACATCCATGGACAAAATCCACAAATTGTCACAGTGCCCAGACAAGTTACTTGTCATTTTGATGATCTGCAAGGCATCCATAGAAAGAAATCATTTTGACTGAGCTTCATTTCTCAAGGACAACACCAAGGTTAATTTATTTGTTTTTCTCTTTTAGTTGGGGGTGGACAGCCCCTGGAAGAGTTGTGTTGTTTGTCAAATGCCTTTCTGTGAGTATCCAATTTGCTCACCAACTACTGCTTCTATTCCACACCTTCCCAAATGTCTCCAAGAACATAGGCTGCGTTCATAAGCTCAGTTTGTTCTCAAAGGAGCCACTCAAGTGCCTCCTAAGAGAATTTTCCAGGATTAGCTATTCCAGTGACAACTGGAATAGCTAAATGTCAGTGAAGTGTGACACTAGAAAAAAACGAATAATTGGTGGATACCATGTTTGAGAGAAATGAGAGAGGTTTAGAGATGGGAAGCAAACAACAAAATTAAACTCTAAAAACAATACAGCACCATTTTGTTTGGACTGTAGAATCACACTGATTAAAGAGGACTAAGTCCTCTCTCCTTTAAAGAACTTCTCTCTGAGATAAAGGCAAAATATTTAGCCTTTCTACATAGCTTCATTTGTAATGTAGGATGATATCTCACTCCTTGAGAGTCTGCACTGGTACTGGTGAAATTTTCTAAGAACGCCTCATCCTTACAGGGCCTTTCTATCTGAGATAATCTTGAGGTCCCATATTCTATTTTATAACCTGTTATATGGTCAAATTCCATCTTACCTGAAAGAGGTGTTAAAACTGTAGTTAACTCTTCATTACATTTTTGCTTTAGCTTCCAAGATTCAAAGATGTTTTGTGGGCACATAATACCAGCTGAATATGACTGCAACTGTATTTTTGAGAACAAACCTTTCCTAAATAATCATTACAGAAAATGTTTGGCTCTCAGTAATACCATGATGCATTACCTCAGTCCCAGCAATCTATTTCCAAAACAGGTAAGAAAAGTGCATACTATACAGCCACACTTATTTAAGAAAAGTGGAAAGTACCAGTTAAGTTGTAGAAACATTGACTGCACTTTGAATGCATTGTGCAATTCATGGCAAAAAATAAAAAGCTCTGGGGCTGTAGCATGGCAACTAGAGAACAGGCAGAGATTGGGGGGGGGTTATCCTTCTGGACCTCACTGACACTAGTACAAATTAGTGAAGATTGACCAATAACCTCTGGAGGATGGCATAATTCAGATGTTACATCACAGATAGTTCCACACTGGCAGAAGAAGAAGACCTCAAAAAACAAGATTAGGCAACACAACAAGCTAGGTACAAATACAAATGATCCTGTTCAACTAAAACATTCAGTATTGAGCTATGTAAACTTGATATTTTTACTGGGAAATGTAGCTTGTAATCCATGACAACAATGTTAAAATTCAGCCCAAAACCAGAATTCAGTGCCCCACACATTTGGACAAATTTGGATGTGGACCCAAAACTGCCCTTAAATATTACAGATGTGTGTTTAGTGGTAAAATGTCTTTTTATTGACAATGTGTGTCATATCCATTTACATTCTGGCCAGCCCTCCAGTACTGAAAACCATATGGCTGTTGTTTTATGCAGGCTGAACCCTTTTCAAAATCCATCATAGAAAGTGTGCCTAACACCAGCTTTCTGAAATGAACACAGAGTTTGCTTGGTCTTGTCTACACTAGGGGCTATGTGTGTATAGGGAACTGATAGGAGCTCAAGCCAAATTTCCTACCTCTGTTAATAACAGGACATTTTGGGGGAGGCCATAATATTTAACACCCTAAAAATTTTGGACAATTCAGACTGAAATTAAAACTTTTTGCAATGTGCCCACCTATTAAAAATGCTTGATGAGGAAGAGGGAAGCATAGTGTTAGCATGGCATTACAGTCCCAAGCTACACAATACGACTTAAAAGGAATATACAGTACTTCCTAGCATCCATTGTTCATTGAAGTACTTCCTACAGATATGAACAAATTGGCCACTGCTCCCCACTAGCTGAAAAATATATTAACTGAGAAAGGAAGATGATGATGAGCAGAAGAAACAGCTGGAGTGTTGCTTTTTAGACTATAGCACTGCTTTTAGCTTTGGAAGAAGCACCAAAATGTTTAGAAGTTTGATGGTATAAAATCCTAGAGTGACAACCACTTCTCTGCAGAACAATTTCCTTCTAAATCATGCTGTCAAATAAGTGGGATGTACAGAAAATCCCTCCCCATGACCATCCAGCTTCCCAAACAATTCAATCTTCACAAGTTCTCCCAAGTCAGATCAGTCTGTGTCCCTAAACCTGGGTGTTTTTCACTTAATTTTATTCAAAATAGGCCTCACCTGGCACTTCATTATGGCTTGTGTTTGCATTGTCACATTGCACAGTAATAATAATTACTATAGTGACTTATTATAATAAAACACAAATACTTAACTGATACATGCCATCCAGTCAAAGTCTCTCTTGAGAGAAGAGGCTGTTCTCCGATGACAGTCTCCCTGCTGCCATACATCCTTTCTGTGCTGAGAATCACGTGACTTCCAAGGGTCTCTGAGTGGGAAATATAGCACCTCACAGCCCTCGATAACAGGATTGTCACGTTCTTGCAAAGCGACATCGTTAAGCCACTACTCCAGGGTGGTGTGACTGACTGGAACCATCTTAAAAATACTCTGTAGCTATTGCTGCACTTGTAGAAATCTAGTATTCTGTTTAATCCTGAGGAGATCAAAGATAGCACTGATTTACACAGGTCCTGTTGATTTCAATGCAATTGCTTTGCCATGGATGAGCACAGAATTTGGCCAACATTAGTTGTTAAAACACATAAATGGCAAGGTGATTATTTTCAAACTCACTCAGCATGTGGCCAAGTGACTCAGCTATTTTATTTACTTACATCTTTCTGCAATTAATTACAAATTGTTGGGCTCAAATCACAACCACGGAAAGAAATGAACACTGCAGCCACAAAGAAAAACAAGCATCTTTTACAAGGCTCCTCAAGAACTATAAACTCAGGTTGGTTGTCTCCAAATACTCACAGTGATAATGAAGAAAATAAACTTGGGCAAACAAGGGAACAATGCATCTTGGGGAAGCCCTGACTTCTTGCACCGTATTACTTTGTGTAATACATTAATGTTAAACTGACACAGCATACAACTGGAGAACTCGAGTTAAATAAATGAAATCAGCTGTCTGACTTCTTTAAGATAAATGATGTTATTACAGCATAATTGTATAACCCCATATAGCTTACAGCAGCAAAAGGATGTGTATTTCACATGGCCTACTATAATTACATTCCCATTATAATTTTGCAGTTAGTTGCTATGAGCTCTGGTCATGAAAACATGCCAATTTTGTATGGGATTGAAGTCTGCCTAATTTTAGCAAATTGAGAGCTGCACAAAAGAAAAGAGATAAATACTATGTTGTTATTTTTCATTAGAGAATTGCTATATTAAGAGGCTGTGATCCAGCTGTGTTTGTTTAAATAAAAGTGTGATTTGAATACCTCCTACAGCTATGTTCCTGCCAATGAATAAAAGATAAAATGCGGCTCATGTTGGATGTTAGTCTCCGAGTTCTAGCTGACTCAGAGATTTATTGTTTAACATAAGGAAGTGAAAAGCATGTAGAGCAGACCACACACAGGGCTCTTTTGTGTATTGTTTCAAGCCATACCACTAATAGATTTGTTCCACCAAGGCTTGCAGCAATTCAGCTGTGCTAAAATGCTCCACTTAACTGTGAAAAAAATAATAATAAAATAGTAATTATGTCTAGATGGCAAATGCAGCTTAGACCAACACCATGAGTAATGTAAACAGGAACTAATACCATCCAAAGCTGTATGTTACCATCATTATGATAATGAAATTAAGCTTTTATTTCCAAAAAACAAGCCTTTTAACATACTACTCAGTGTTTCTATAAACACACTGACTTCCACTCATAGTCTGATATGACTCTGAAGTTGCTGAGCTAATATTCCTCTAACACTATATACTTACATATATGTGCAAAAAAATACATATTCAAAATATATAGTACATTCCAGTAACCAGCCTAAAACTTATCACAGAGAACTTGGAATTCATTGTGTGTTGGAAAAGCCTTTTACAATGCAAATAAAATGATGCATATAAACAGTCCCCACATTGTATCTGCCTATTTTGTAGGTTCCTTCATGGTAATCTTAGACTGAGGCACATCATTCTCAGGGAGCTGATATGTTTGAATGGATTTCATTATGGGCAAGTGCAGAAGTGAGTGGCTGCATGCCAGTCCGAACTGACTACCGAAGGGCTTGGAATGTCTAAGGACTGACTTGGGCTGTCTGAGCTCATTTACAAAACACAAGCATCTCCAGTTTAAAAAAAAAAAGAAGAAGAAAGAAAAAAAGAAGAAAGAAGGAAGAAAGAAAAAAGGAAAGGAAAGGAAAGGAAAGGAAAGGAAAGGAAAGGAAAGGAAAGGAAAGGAAAGGAAAGGAAAGGAAAGGAAAGGAAAGGAAAGGAAGGAAAGAATGTCTTTTTCAACAATAACCTTTATGTGGATTTACAACTATAATGGATTGATAATATATATTACATGTGTATGATTTCATTCAGTGACGGATAGCTATATTCCAGACTAGGAATAACCTGAATTGCAGGCTAAAAAGGGAGGACCAACTTTCTTGAATAAAACAGCCCAGAGTGCAGAGCATCCACAGCCAGAAGGACCATGGATGGTCAGTTTGATACTTGAGCAATGTGTATCGAGTAAATTTTTATCTCACAGCTCTGATCAGGCAAGTTGCATCTTGCATCTTTATATAGGTGGAAATGCAACTTTGTGCTCAATCACCGCCTCCTCTGGGCAGGTGGAAAACATGGACAAAGACCACTTCCACCTTAGCCATCCACTGCTCTCCAGTCAAGCAGCAAAGTCAGCATATGCACAGAAGAACCAGGAAGTCTTGGTACGAGGCAGGCAATTGATACAGTCTCATCTCCTTTCCTCACAGCACAGTAGATGCAGATAATGAACTACAGTTCAGCCCCAAGTCTGAGTCACAAAGTCCCCGAGGGAACGCACTTGGAATGGAGCAACTGACACACCATTCTTTGCTCAAGTCTGTGCCAAAAGAACGGCCTGGAGCCTATGAGTATATTGAAGTAGTAATATGTGTGTTTTGAAGTTACAATCTCAACTCACTGTACAGGACTTTATGCTTGAAACTCTCAAGAGTCTTAATAACAATATCCTGTCTTCTTTTTATGTAGCACCTGTCAACCCGGAGGGACCAAAAACACTTCAAAAACTCTGTGTGGTTGTTGCTGTTAAAAAACTCAGGAATCACTGCTTGAGTTGCCTGCAGGAGGCTGAAATGTAGGATATTTAGCATTAAAGAAGAGCAAATAATTAGCTATGAATAATTTATCTCTTCAAATCAGCTTCTTTTTGACTTCACTGAACATCTGCGAATAGGTCTCAGCCTCATTCTTAGGTTTATTTGAAGGTTTCATTTCATTTCATTTTTTCTTTTACCCTTTGGATTTTTTTATATTATTGCATTCTGTTACGAAGCATCCACCTAAAAAACACTGAAAAAAGTAGAGCAAAGATGAGAAAATCTAAATTATCTGGCTATAAATGTGACCAAAACCACTATTACATAAGAGAGAGGAGTTTTTAGATAACAAAGCATGGAAGCACTGAATTGGAAGGCTGTCCCACATGATGGACAAAGGAAACATTGAGTAAAGGGTTAGGGAGAGATGAGCAAGACATGGAAGAGGGTAAAATGTTTAGGAGACAGTTGGACAGAGAAATCAATGGAGACATTCTTAAGCAATAGCATTTTGGAACTCCAAAGTGAGGGGGAGAGAAAGGAGCTGTGAGAAGACAGAATAAATGTGGATGTTTGGATATCTGTGTCTTGGAGCAGAAATCCCAAGGGAAGTTCTAATCATCAGGATGAAAGGAAAGGAAGGTATGACTAAAATCTGGGGAGAAAGACATCAAACCTACGGTATGACAGAAGCAATTTCTGAAACTATGATTAATTCATAGGTTAAAATGGATGAATTTAGCCTTTTTCCCTCCTGCTCACAACTTGTCTATCAACACATTTTGTTTATTTAAAATTGTTCAAATGTTTTTGGAAAATCCATTTCAGTTAAGAGTTGGTGACCAGATATTTGGTTTCACGTGTTTTCAATTAGACAGTGTTCATGGTATGTGATGGGATGCACCAGTCATGTGATACTGATACTTTCCTAACCAGGAGGAGGGAAATCATAGCTTGCTATATAAACACTTTCTACTACACATGAACACTGTTGGAATGAAATTCTACCTATATATATATATATACAGGGTAAGTGTAGTGAAGAATCTGTCAGATGTCTTTTTTAAATTAGTACACATAAAGTTTTATCTGTTCCAAGAGAATTCCTCAATATAAGGAGAGGCAGTTTTAGACAACTAGAATGATAACCTTAATAAATGCTCTAAGAGAAATGGAAGCAAGATTTGCTCTTGAATTCTCTAGATTTCTAACAAAAGCCTTTCCAGACCTTTCAAGTGATTGCTTGAGATGAAGTACTGTCCTAGGGTCCAAATAGCTTTCTTTGAACTGCTATTCCTGGCTGTTTAACATGACCATTTTTGTTCTTTGCTGGTTTGTTGGAGATCTGCTACTAGCACAGTAATGCTGACATTTCATTATTTTCTAGTCTTTACTGTTTCAACCCTTCACCTTTTCCCCTCTCACTTACTGCTGGCAGGGTTTACTTGCGGTTGCAAAAATAGTGAGGAGCTGATTTTCTAGCTGTGACTGAACTTAAATAAACTGAAAGAAGCAGAACTTTTGTAGGACTAAAGCAGTTCAACAGTTTACAAAGTGAAATGATTTAAGTTTTGACACTTATTTCCTCAGCTATCTTTCCTTATCGAAATATACCACAAATAACAGCTCAGCGTGCTAGCGCTGACAACAGTGCTACTGCCTGCCGAAGGTTATAGCACCCTTTGCAGGGATTCCATTAGCTGAGCAGCATCTGCCAAGCGGAGTCTGACTGGCTTCATCTGCGAGGAGGAGATCTCCGGCGAACAGCGATGGGAGCTGCTGGGAAAGGCCGCGCCAGGCACCGCTTCCAAGCCCCTGTGACTGCGGATAACCACAGCACAGATGCTACAGCCAGAATGGACTGCAGATCCCCCATTTCGCATGACACAAAACACCTTCCAAAACGCAGTTGCGAGCTTTGGGACTTTGCTGCAAAAGAATCTAAAAGTGGCTTGCCATCGAATGGGATCCAGAGGGAGTAGGGACTGACTCCAGATCCAACGATCAGTTTAAAGCTGAGCATGTGCAGTTGAACTCACCTGTCAACTTGAGCAATTAAGAAGAACCATTTTAACTAGAAAAACCTCCTACCTAGTATCTAGCCAGTTTCTGGTGCTTGAAAGGGAAGTAGAAGCCCTAAAGCATGGGATTAGTTAAATACCACACAAGTACAACACAACTCATGTTCAGTGATCAAATCTCTTTTCACCACTCTTTTGCAGATAACAAATCAACAACTCAAACACCTGAAGCCTCATGTCAGAAAAGTTGGTTTCAAGATTGCCGTTATCCTGTCACACAATCTCTTCCATTAATTCATTAAGTTGTTCTTGAAAACCTATCCTTTTGGTGAGGCCATTCCAGATTTCTGGCAGCTACAAACTGTCTTCTAATTTCTAGTCTAAAAATACTAAGGACAATGTATATTCATTTGATATTGCACCAGCTTCATGTTGCCATATGTGGTGCTTCTCTTTAGGCAGCTAGATAAAAGATTCTAATGCTTCAACACAGTGTTAGGGAACACTCATCTGTTACAGCTGCTGCTTCTTAGACAGTATTTATGATAATGTGGTAGAATGGGACTCCATGGTGCAAGGTGCTGCAAAGATACATAGAAAGAAACAACTGCTGTCTTTGAGTTTCCAGTCAGAATAGAAATGGTGCACAGAACTTAGGGGGAGAGAAGTATAATGACATACACATTTTTAGTGTACATTTTAAATATGGATATTATTAATCCTTCCTGCCTCTCCAGGCCTCTTTCACTGACTTATTTTATTTTGATATTATTGCAGAAGTGAGTCTTGGGAACCAAAAGAAGAGGGTAGCACTCGGTGCACTATGCATGATGGGAAACATGGTAGAAAAAACAGTTATTAGTATGAGATACTGGTCCATGAGCAACCTGTTCAGGATCTGTGGCAGAGCAGGAGTAGATGGATATTGCAGCAAAAGACACCAGAACATAGAGAGGCTGTGAACACACTAAGGAAGGACCCAAAAGAGTAAGAAAATAGTGGGGATGATGCGGTAAAATAGGATGAGTAATTGGAAGAATTTGTCAGAGAAATGGGCAAGGAAAATAATCTTTACAGGTGTCATTCCTTTGGACCAAATGCATGAGAAGAGTGAGCTGAAGAGACAAAGAGTAGAAAGTTATAAAAAAAATTATAAAAGAAGGATGGCAGGATGAAATTCTTTGTTTTCTGGGGCAAAGATTGGAATGAATCAAACCTGATCATGGCAGGCTGCAGACCTGAGCAGTAAGGGAAGAGTAGTGTAGCAAGGAAAGTAAAGAACAGGGGGGATGAGGGAAATATTAAGGAGAGTTCAGGAGCTGACATCTGGCTATAGAGCATTTCAGTTGTAGCAAAATAGCCAGGAGGACATTGCAGTGCTGTAAGATGGATGGATGGATGGAAACAGCTCAGAAGTAGAAGGATCTGAGAATAGCTGGTGTAAAGACAGCAGCTGAATATCCTGAGCGGCTGGAAAAAAAAATGGGCAAAGGGTATAGGGGAAAGAGAGGAGTCTTGGGGCAGCCTCACTTGGAGGGAGAAAGAGAGAGCATGACAAGGAGCTGGAAAAAAAGAAAACAAACAAAAACAAGGCATAAAGAATTAAAAAATTCAGAATGCTTCTTGTTAGAGAAGAAGTGCTAGCCCATAAATCCTGTCCAAATTTTCACTCTGTGTTATTCTAGCTTAAATTTTCAAAGGGATAATGATGTTCCCCACATATTTTTTTTTCTATTTTGTTTTATAATGTTACCTGCTATACTCCACATAAGTGAAGACTGTTTTTCAAAAATGACTAGTGTACTATACACATCAGTTGATGAAATGTAGGAACGTTAGGAATGAGAGGCGCTACTCAACAAAGATCTATTATTAATGTTCTTGGATCATCAGTGTAGAACACAACAGTCATTTTTATTGTAAGGTTTTATCTCTCCTCTCCTTCCGCAGATAAGCTAAGGTTTCTCAAAGGCAAGAGCCACAAAGCAGGTTCAAGAAGGAGCCTGGCTAGAAGTATGTATGGATTTTGGATACAGTTTTGTTATGCCTTACTTCAGCAAATATCCAAGGCAACAAAGAGAAAGGAAATGTGAAACCGTCCAAAGCACTGGCTGAGCTATAGCGCCAGGGGGGGAAGAAAGCACAGAGAGACAGAGAATGCTTGAAATGTCTGCAAAATGTAACTCAATTATCAGAGATCAGCCATAACAAGGAAAAAATCACATAAGGCTGTAAGAGCTATAAGTATCAAATAGTTACGTTTACTGCATTTATAAACAGATATCTTTTGGCAGGAGACTCAAAGAGGCCTCCACAAGGCACGAGAATCTGGGCTTGAATCCATTCACTCTGTGAATTAATTGACTTGGTTTGAACTCTACTGTTTTCAGTTGGAGAATTCACTGTGAACATGTTGTACATATCTCAGATATCAAATAGCAAATGTACTGAAGCCAGATACTGAACTGGAGCCAGAAATTTTTCATTAATCAGTATTGTATGCTTTCTGTGAATAGGAAATAGAACAACAACAAAAAGCAGACAAGAATGGGGAAAATATTTTTCTCTCTCTCCCTGTTTCTACACCCCCACATATGCTATTATTATTACTCATTATTTACATTACAGTCACACCCAGTGGTTCCAACTGAGACCAGAGCCCCACGGTGCTAGGTACTGTACAAAACAAATACGCTTTGAGAGACAATGCCTGCTCCGAATAGCTTAAAGTCCAAACAGATGGGATGGATGAAAGAGAGAGGCATAGAAAGGTGACTGAGCTGGCCAGAGGTCATACAGTAGGTCTGTAGAAAAGCTGAGAATCCTTTTCTGGGGTGAAATCCTTTTTTTCTCTGAAATCACTGTAAAACCCCCATAGGTTTCAGTGGAGAAAGCATTTC
This sequence comes from Apteryx rowi, assembly GCF_003343035.1. Taxonomy (NCBI): domain Eukaryota; kingdom Metazoa; phylum Chordata; class Aves; order Apterygiformes; family Apterygidae; genus Apteryx; species Apteryx rowi. Next base: position 183,662 of record NW_020451036.1, on the reverse strand, counting down.
AATCCACACCAGACTCCTAGGCTTGTGCCTTATCCACTGGACTTGAGCAGCTCCCTAGTGCTATAGATCAAAATTAATTGCCAGGCAGAATTTCTAGGATAGCTGAAAACAACAATAACAGGTTATAAAATCCCACTCACATACATACAAAGGGCAGATTTAGCAGGGAACTAAGAGTGCTGCCGCCCTCGCCATTGTCTGACAGAGAACAGGCTGCCTCCCTCCCTGTGCTCCTTTGCACTCCGCAGTTACTCCTGATTTACACTGCTTAAGAAGTCAGATGCAATATTGTCACAACCCAGAAAAGAATGGTAGGATAGACTACAATTTCTTTGCAATTTACCTTGGCAGAGCATAAATAGAGGAGAAGCACCTCACAACGGGCACTGAGCAAAAACAAATGCAGCCACACTTTTTCAGCAGCAAGGTAGCAGCCATACCTTTTGCAAAGTACTGCTATTTGTTCAGCAAATCCACCCATTCCCCATCCCTGCTGTGCACAAGTGAGGTGGTAACCGAGCCGGCAGTTACTGTGCATTGTGTTCTGCGCTTTAGTCTGATCTCCCACATAACCTGTACTGAATAAAGCTTCATTACCGCATGTTTATATTGTGATATGCCTTGGCTAAAACCATTTCTGTGAAAAATATGAGCAAAACCTGCAGGAATATAGTATAAATATGTGAAGAATCTGCTGGAAATTGGTGACGGCTTCCCTGTCTTGTCACTGATTTTTAAGCTACCTATTTGCAAGCCAAATATATACATAAAAGAGAAAGCATATTACACAGTCGCCAGAGGGAAGGATATTTCTACTTATACAAATGAGCAGGGGAAGATGGAGACAGAAAGAAGACGACCATAACCAGGAAAATAAATGAGCAGATGGAGAAAACAACAAATGAGGAAATAACACAAGGCAGAGTCATGGCTGTGATTCCAGACGGCCCACCTGCAAATGTTTTATGGTGAGCACGCATAAGAAGAAGAATGTTTCCATTGGCCATCTTAGTCCTTGCCTCCCAGGAGTGACATGTGCTAGTTGCCCTCAATCCTGCTCAACACTGGCAATAACACAGAAGCAAGTAAAAATAATAACACAAAGGGGTTATTAATGTCTCTGTGACTTACGAGGCTGCTGTCAGGAAACTGGGCAAGCCTGTCTTGAAACCCTCTAGTCTGAAGCTCTCCTCATGTCAGTCCCACATATTCTGAGCCCAAACACCTGGCTATTCTCATCTCTAGCTCTTTTGGAAAACAGGGAAAACTCACAAAAGAGTTTGACTCCCAAAACTACCTACCACTGAATTACAATCATACTTTACAGGCCCAGTCTAGAATATACCAAAATCTCCATAGAAAGACACCCATTATATCCTTAGCCTGAGAACCAGTGCCATAATGCGGTGGATATAGATTCAATTCATGTTACATAGCTAAGGTACCCCTGGGAATAAGCCTATTATTAATCTTAACTAGATAATGCATGTTAAAATACAACTGCCTTGTCTTCAGTAGGATTTTAACACAGTCTAGCTCAAACTGGCTTAAAAAACACACCTTTTCCCTCATGGAGATATATGCAGCATTTGAACAGCTGTTTCCAGAAATCTCTCTGTCCTGCTCTGCAGATTTCATTGCCTGGGATTTTCTAAAGGCTGGTGATTCTACCTCATCTGCTCAGATTTGCTTTTGCCTTCCAAATTTCCTTGGTTTATATAGAATGCCCCAAACATTATGGCCACGTGCATTCCAATTTCCTCAGCAAGAAAATGTACGTCAGCTCCCCGACCTCTTTTCCAGTAGCCTATTTTACAAACCTGGGAAGGCACACAAACAGCAAGGAAACACAGAAAGAAAGCACGGACGCTTTTCCTCCCATCCTGGACCCTTACTGCACACTTCATTGGAATAGCTAGGAAGGAAACCACCATATCTCCAAATATTCAAAGCAGAATTCCTAAATCTCTCCCACACTAAAAATTCACTCCTGCTCCATGCTTATGTAATTCCTGCTTCTCATTAATGATGAAGATTCAGACTAATAAAAATGCAGCTGTGAATTTAATCATATAAGGAAAAGCTCTTATTTATTTTGGGGGGTAGGGGGCTTCTACTTCATCTTTTCTATTAGAATTTTTTTTCAAATGCCCCCCAAAATTTCTAAGTTTCCTAAGGCTAGAGGAATACAACTCATTAAGAACTCCAAAAACAGTAAGAGACTCTGACACAGTTATCTGTGCTCATAAAGTATGCAAGCTGTATTCTTCCCTTCAGCACTCATTTAGTCTGTTCCATAAATAAATATATTTGCTTGTAGCAAAGTTTGAAGAAAGTACAGTCAATAGACAGATGTGTTATATGTTTGGGTAAGAGAGTCAATTTCTTTTCCTCCTCACCTCCCATTTCTGGTAGTTATATACTTTAAACACGGTATGACTAAAATCCCTCATTTGGCATGGGGAGATTGCCAGCTGTTGAATCCAAGGCAGTTTAATTTAATCTAGACGACCACTGTCTGGTTTAAATGAAATATGAATATTTATCATTACTAAATACATGAATTATTTACATTATTTATATTAGCCAGAAAAAGAGTTGCAAGCATCTTTAAAAGAAGAGGTAGCTGTACTGCTGGCTGTAAAGAGATAGAAATAAAAAATATTCTTCAAATATTTTATTTATGGTTTTAACACATATAGTTTGCATAATGATCTAATCTTTGGACTATATGTATATATTTATATATGCATATACAAATCAGAAAAGTTAGTTTGGACATTTCCATTCACCTTGATTTGAAATTGAAGAAAAAGTGAAAGAATTTAAATAAAAGACATTTAAAAGGAAATACGCTTCTGCTCAAATTACATCTGGTCTGTGGAACTCACAGTCACGAGGTTCACCACTGCCACAGGCCCCGAAGAGCTGAGAGAAGGGCAGCAGGTAACAAAAAGCGCAGGTCCAGCCAGTTACGTTCCCATGCAGATCCCTCTCGTGGGACTTGTCCTACCTTCCCGAGGGGATCAGACTGCTGTAGGTTGACAGCTGGGCAAAGTATGAAAGAGGCAGATAATAAGGAAGAGACTGGGACTGGGGAAGAGTCTGTGGTGTAAGTGTCCATAAGGCAGTAAAGGAAGCTAGAGGAAAGGAAGAGTTTAATGGGAGACTTTCAGGGAGAAGCCATAGACCCTGGGAAGGAACTTAGGGTAAAGTACAGCGAAGTAAGAAACAGGGAAGAACTCAAACCAAGAAACTTGTTATAGGTGGCGATCTTGAGAAAGGGGAGCTGTTCTGTTTGGACTATGTAGCCAGCAGACAACTGCCGAAACCCGCTTGCTGGAGTTTGAAGGGAGGAGTCGAGGCTGCAGGGGCCAAGGCGCCCAAGGACTCAGTCAGTGAGAATGGCTGGAGCACCAGCTGCAGGCGCGGCTGACGGTGAGTAGCACTCCTACTAAAGAATGCATTTCCTTTTAGAAATGTGGAGTCTTCCTGCGTTATTATGCAGCATGCTGTACGTACAGAAGCGTCTGGGGTCAGTCTTGCAGCACTCACAGCATGGAAAGGAGTGATGCAACAGGAAAATGGAACAGCACTGTGGAAACAGAGTAAATAGGCTGCACTCAGAGCACTGGGAAAGCTGGACAGATCTTGAACAAGCAGAAGATACAGGTTTGTTTGCATCTTCCCCGCTTTACTTTGACATTTTGGGAATATTTTGCTACTGAGATATGTAGTAACGGAACTGCTTCAGCAAATAGACTTTTAGAATTGTCCAACACAGAGGAAACATTTTTCCACACATACTTGTGAGCTTGTTCTCGGAGGACACCTTTAATTGAAGGTGAGCATACAAATACCCTCTAAGCTGTTCATGAGATTTAAGAGGTGTGAACACAGCAACAGCACTTGGCATACCAGCTCCACAGGCTGCATCTAGAAATCAATAATTCAGCTAGGCAAAAAAGATGGATTCTTTAAAAACTGCCATATTCATCTTCCTTCCTTCTCATAATTATGGGAAACCCCACACAAAAGCTTACAAATAACAAGAAAAGGATTTTCTTAACCTTGATTGCCTAGTCTTTTGTTTTAAACATCTTTTTCTCTCTGAATTCTATTATGTTTACAAAAAACCCAGCTGCATGTGAATTGACTGTTCTAGCTTGGCTGTTCACCTGGAATTCACAGAGAGCACAGCTAGAACAGACCCTGAGACTTCAGGTTGCTCACTGGAGACCAAGAAGCAGAAAAAGGAAACAGATCACATTACAGGGTTGAAAACTCTAGTATTCACCTATAATTTTGGCATTATCAAAGGATTCTTAGGTAGAAAAAGGAGCATCTGTGGGACATATGATTTGAACGAAACTTGAGAGGAAGAATTTCAAATACCAAAGGCAACTGAGCAGTCCAGAGAAATATTAACAAAGAAAAAGGAACACTGTGGAATATTCATCACTGGAGACACTGAAACACAGGTTTGGTTCTGGTTAAAACAAGTAAATTGACCTGCTTCTGCCCAAAGGATGGATTAGACAACTTTGCATATTTTTTTCAAGCCTTATTTGCTAAGAACCTGTGAAAATGTGAATGCAGAAAATGAGAGGCATCAAATAAGAAGGAGACAACCTCTTGGCCTAGTGCAAGCAATATATCTGTAAAGTCCTACTAGATCTAAGACAAACTTGCTTGCAGCTGGTTTATGAACCAGGTGCAAACAGCAATGCTAAACTGGAGAAGAGTAAACACAACTTCGGCTGTAAAAAACATTCTGAGAAGAGTGAGCAAATGCAGGCGTTGAAAAAGGAACTCATGGAATTGAAAAAAAATGGTATCACGTGCATTTTTATAATAAATGACAGATAGGGAACAGCTTCTTGGCCATGAAAAGTCAGGAAGGAAATTGTGTCCAACTTCATAATTCAGAACTTTTCTCATTCTGCAGCATTATGAAACCCAATCCTGTGCACACAAAGATCAGTAGCATCTCTTCACCAGATCTTCTTTATTTAAAGCCCAATAAAAGTTGTTTTCCTTCAGTTGTCTGAAATGTTTAAGAGTGTAAGGAGCACCCTCTGCTGCCCTGAGCCACATAAAAGTTATGCGGATTTTAACACTTTATTAGGATTTTAGTACAAGCCACTAAAAGTCAGGCTTCTGGAGAGTTTAGCAGGACCTCTGGCATACATTGAAGGGACTCATTATATAGTGCCACACTGAAAATTTCCTTTCATAGCGAGTTCAACATGTTTAAGGAAGTGGGCTGTGTTGAAGGAGCTGAAGGACTGTGGTAAGCTCTGCTGTAAAGGTCTGCACTTCATCAAACCAAAGAGAATGGGATTTTGCTTTGGATTATTTTGTTTATCCTAAAAAGAAAAGAATTTTATTTTGGGCTGGGGATCAAAGTGCTAATGATAAACAAATGACCAAGGAGAAACTTAGGCACAGGTTGTATTTTTATGCCAATATGAAGGATAGCTGTTGTCAAATACAGATGCAGCAAACACCCAAGCCTTTTTTAAATCTTAGGAGAGGCCAATCACTGACTCTGGATAGTTAGAAAAAGTGTTTATGAGAAGAATATTTCTTAAAGCATATTGCAGAGTTTCTTGCATTTTTTAGGACTTGTCTGTACTTAAAAGTGAACTTGATTAGGGTTGGCGTGAATTTCAGAAGCAAAAGCCATCTTGAGTAATTCCACTGCAGGCAAGCCATAATCAGATACTTGCACAGCTCCCAGTACCTCAGTATGAAAAATAAACATTGCCATAATACCGTGCTAGATACTGGGCAAACTAAGTACTAACTGTCCCTGCTCAGAAGGAGTGATTAGCACAGGACTGAGACAATCTTGCTGAAATCCTCAAATATCCTGCTTCAACTGTTTCTGCAGATTCTCATGCTGACCAGCAGGCTGGCATTCCTCCCCCACACATCCTGCCCGCAGAAGAAGGTGCTATGCACATCCCTGAGCTACCAGAGTGTATGGAGGAGGTTGGTCCTCCTCCCTGCTCTGAATCTAGGAGATACTGAGAACAGTCCAAGCTGATCCACAATCTCCTTCTCTTAGTCAGTGTGTGACCTGTACGTTGAAAACACACAACACACCATGTAGCTGCTCTTACTAATAGAACTCCAGCCCAGAAACTAAAAAGGTCGGATTAATATTAATTACCTTACAGGTTTCAAGTTATATGCCATATATATTTCTACTAAAGGTCAATATGGCATTCCTTCATTTTATATCCATCTGCTTCATTAGGTAAGGAAAAGTAAGCAAGATATAATGGATTTTTTGGTAGTTTTAATCAACAATTTCATCAAAAGCACATTTTTCACCTGTGATAACAACATAATGGAAAACTAGATCAATACATTAATTATATCCCCTGCTTTCTAAACTCTTTTCTTAATGAATTACGGTAAGTGTTGTGGAAATTGGAAAGAAAAAAACCCTAAACAACTAAAATATATTACCTTTCAGTGTCAGGTCTATGATCTTAAAAATATGTCTGCCTATTTTTATTTTTCAGAGTTTCATTATTATTTCATATTAAAGCTCAGAAATTAGGAGATACCCCAAAATAATGTCCATACGAAAAGCAAATAAGCGTATAACTGATTTTACTAGCTTATTACACAGAACAGGATGAAGTAACAGCAGATTGCTACATGATAGAAATGGCAACCATAATATTAATTTGGGGAAAATCCAAAATCTTTACATTTGTGGGAACTCCTCCTCAAAAGGTTATGATGAAGATAGATATCCTCATCTTCTCCATCCATTCTCCAGCTGCTGAAAAGAATGAAGTCCCCTGAGCTCCTTACTAGTATTTCATGCCTTCTGAAGAACTTCMGACTGTCTTTCACTACCCATTGGCTGCTGTTTTGTTTTTCCAGCATCTATTCTGGGGTGCTTGCATTAATTATTCAGGTTTTTCTTTACAAAATCTGCTAGACATCCAGAGTCTACAGCATATCTGCCAGAATGAATCCTCAAATATCAGATTTTAATTTGCATAAGTTTCTGTACAGAGTTACTGTGTCCGTTTCATTGTACCTCAAATTGTTTGTTCAACTCTCTCATTACACACACGCTTCCTCCAAAATAAGCTACATCTCACAGGTCTTTTAACTTCCACTTTGCCTCCAGTCATTCCATATCATTTTTTTCCCTCAATCATACATGCATTCACTTCCACTCCTCTCCAGTCCGCCACCAGCTTCAGGAAGCTGAGCTACCACATAGCTGGGAAAGCGTACATGTAGGCAGAGCACGGGAGAACACTGATTTTCATATCCAGAGGTTCTGTGACTGCCATTGAGTGTTTCATACCCACATCTTACAAAGATAGATATTTTCCTTTCTCTAGGCAAGTCATTCTTAAATCTCAAGGCATCAAATCTGCACGATGCCCTTCAGGTTCCTCAGAATCATGTATTATTTTTATCCTCAAATTTTGCACACTTCTTTAACAAAGAAGCATTCTAAGAGAGATCCCCAGTGAACTTGTGTCCTTGAAGCGAATGCAGGCCACTGGAAAGCATCATTGCTCTACTCAGAGTCAAGAGAGAGGCAAGGAAGCTATCAGAACTGTAGGAAAGCACTTCTACAGTCAGGACATTTTCTTGTTAGGAAGAGGGTTTCCACACTAAATGGCTTATTTTCTCCCAGGATATTGACCATTTATAAGCCTAGAAAGTGGAAAAGAGCTACAAACCAGCTGAGCTTTCTCTGCAGACCTTAGAAGGGTTTGAAAAACATTTCATCTCCAGGGAAAGCAGAAGTTGCAGTTCTCCCCAGTTTGCTAACCTTGCTAACTCCCCTAGTAACACAGCCTACACCATCCACAGTCACAGCTACTCCGCTTATAATCTGAGTGTGTTTTCATTGCTCAACAGGGCACAGTGCAGAAAGCCCCAAGCAAACACCAGCTTGAGCCAGTAAATCTCTATAGGATGTGCACACAAAACTGGTCCAGAAGCAACTCAGCCTCAGGGATAGAGCTTATTGGATGCAAAATTGCAAAAGTATAGCTGTACAGATTCAGATCCAGCTCAGACAGAGCCATAGGAATGTATTGTCTGTACCTTCTTCCTCAGAGATTCCTGTCCTGGAGTTAGCCTGCACAAAGTCAACTAGAGTATCTCTGTATTTGCAGTCTAGGTGAACTTTACATAGGTACCTTTTACTACATTACCTTCTCTTCCAGTTTCCTTACCTCAAAGGATCCTTCTTTCCATGTATTGTTTTCCAGCTCTAGACAATCTTGAGAAGACTGGAGACATAGCAAGAAATGGATTCTAGAAAAAAAGAATAAGGTAATTTGAGTTGAAACTGTTTCCTACCAAGGTCTATTCAGCAACATGCCTTGCTACTGCTTCCATTTCTCCTCTTAGTTCTCCCACTCACCAAAACCACATTCTTATGTTAAACACAATCCATCTTTCATATTTATTTCTTAATATGATCACATATCTTAATTGTCAGCTTGTAAAGGATAGCTGAGTCTTACATTATTTTCTTCTCCTTGCAGGGCTCACTGATTAATTCCCTAAGATGTCTTGCTTCCAGGCATTCCCTGAAGCTTTCTGAGGCAGTCTACACAATTTGGGAAACTTTATTTTCATAGGCTAGTACAACAGGATCCTGATCCTCTGACCTAAATGACAGGTCAAATTCAAAAACATCTGTGGTAGATCTGTGCTGGGATGTGGGGAGAGGGGAGAACAAACTCTAATCCTTTGAAGGGGGCCCTCTACAAGTCTTAAACAAATAGTTGTGAGAGCAGTGGTGTGAATTGTGTGGTTTCTTATGAATTTGAGATGCATAGAAGGTGTGACCTAGGACAGAAGCTTTTCTCTAAGGTTGTGTTATTTTCTGTGGCTTTCATCTCCATAGATGCTCTGGAGCCTAATAAGATGTGAGTTCATGCTGCAACCTTCCCTCGGCTGGGTAACCTAGAATTTTTTTGTTCCTCTCTCTGGCCACCTATTCCATTGAATCTGTTAGAACTCAGTTACCTTGAAACTTCTATCACTTTGTCACAGTTGGTTGGAAAAGGCCACTAGATTCAAAAATTATTAAGGGGTACACAAGGACAGATACATGCACAGAGACAGCCTGATCACAGATGCCTTGTTTCCATAGGAAACCAAACTAAAAATAGATGGTTTCCTAAGTGTTAAAGATGGAATTTTTATTTGTTATTGCAGTTGTGAACCAAACAGACCCACTATTCACATGGCTCTAGCATATGAGAAAGGAGAAAGAAAAGCAATCTTGATTTTTCTGATAGATGCCTTAGTGTGTGTAATATGATGACCAGTGACAAAACAGTCATGTGATGCAAAGGTTGTGATCTGCCGGGCAGGACCACAGGGTTGTCTGCATGGCAGCATACACGAGATTTCTTCTTTTTTAAACAAAATCTCTAAAATCATTTGGTAAGCACAGAGGGTACTGTCTGCTAGAAAACTAATGCATGATGACATTAGTCTGTGTATATTTCTTTGCTTTGAATGAACCAGGCACAAATAAGGTCTCTATTTGGCTTTTCATTCATCAGAAAATGATAAAACAGATGTTAGCAATTCATTTTCCCCCATCGGTTGCTGAATATCAGCCTCAACATGGCAAGCAGCAGCAAATGATAGCTAGGCATACCATGACTGAAAAAGCAGAGCTTTCTTTTGTAATCAAAATAATATGGTCATTATGGCATTTGTATGAGCTGTGCAGTGTAAGCTTTGGCTGCATCCTCAAAGAAGCTGATAGTTTACATGCGGATGTGTTTAATGTATTTGCGGTGTTTGGATATTGTGAGGCTAGGATTAGAGATCTTTAAAAGATTATTGGGGAGGCATAGCTAAATTCTTGGGGATTTTATATAAAGAAATATATAAAAATGAGGTGAGTCTCTCAAATGATGGATAGGAGGACATAACTGACAAATAAGACTATCTGTATATCATCCAGCTAAACATATAGGAATCCTGAGACCACAAGGATTGTATAAATACAGATGATCTAAGAACATTGAAGGTTCTCAAAACAGAAGACTATTTTTAAGGTGTAGTAACAATGTGAAGCAAAAAACTTCCATGGCATCTTATAAGGCAGTCTGTGAGACCATTGCATGAAAAGAACCTTCCAAACCCACTTTATTTTGGGACTAAATCTGCAGGTGGTCCAAGCTGGTTGTGCTAATTGCTACTGCAGCACCTAAGCTGATTTGCACCCACTGAGACCTAATGATAAGCATGGGATATTGCTAACAGAGCAAGCACTCACAGTTGTACGGAGACAGGGTTTCTCTGACCATCACCACCAAGCAGTGGATACAGTTAGAAATTTCACAAAAACGTGGGTGAGGGAATATTATTGCATTAATATACATACTTTCAYGGAGCAACATATTGCAGTGCAACATCGTGGGGTGGGATGCATCTCACACAAGTGTGGGACTCAGGAGGGGCTGCTGGGCCTCAGCTTTACTGCCACCTCTTTCCTTTACGTTGCTAGAAAGCTACAGGGGACCTCAGTGCTAATGGAGAGGGGCATTTGTCATTTCTAAGGACAGCAGGGTTGTTGTTTTTAAGGACAGAAGGGCCTTTGGGCTCTCTCGGTGTCGCACCCCCCGCAGCCATTGCAAACAGGCTCCTGGCGGCTTTAAACATCGGGATCTGGAGAACCAGTGGTTGGAAGCATTTTGGAAGGGATATTACAATTAAATTTACCTCTAACCTCAAGATTACGAGTCGATAGGCTGGCCTGAACACCTAGAGAGAAATAGGTGTCCTGCGAAACGGGGGCCGAAGCGCACAGCACCTGGCCCTTAGGAATGGTGCAAGCGGAGGGGCGGATGTAAGAGCACCAGCGCCGAGCGATACAGCAGTGTCAGCATTTACATCACCCCACTCTTGTTTTCTGTAAAAAAAAAAAAAAAAAAGATTCATGACCGTAATCATGATATCCTTAGTCAGTGAACATTAATTCAGGGAAAACTCCTTGAAATCAATTTGCGCTGGTAAGTTCTGCCTGAATTACCTGTAACTCTAGTATCAGGCAGGGAAAATGAATCCTTCCCCAAGGCAGAAAGCCCCTCTCCTCTGACCGTGGTGAGGATCCGGACAAAGACTCCCTACGGGTATCTAATGCCGGTGAGGAAAGGACTGTGGTGAACGGGGGACACGCGCCGCCCGTCCGCGGCATGGCCGCCGCTGCCCTCAGCCCCACCGCCGCTTTTCCCGCCATTTTTTAAGGGGCTCAGTGAGGGAATCGCACCTGCTCCCAAGCCGGGGTGGACGTCGGGATCTCCTCAACCAAAACGTTTCGGAAGAAAGAGGCAGTGGCTGCGGGTGGCAAGGGCGGCTCCGAATCCTGTCAGAGGCACCGCCGCGGCGCAAACACCCGCCTGCCGGCCTCCACGCCCGGCTCGTTTCCCCTCAGGAGGGAGCGTTTTGAGGTGATTCCTGCAGTAATTTACCTCATGAACCCGCCGCTGGCGGGTAGTAAGGCGCCACCGGGCCCAGCGACGGCTCCCGGCTGCCCCTCCAGGGCTTGGCTTTACGAGAGAGAAAAATACGCCGCAGGAAGGCCGTGACGCGGGGGCCGTGGGGCAGGGTGCGAATTCGGGGTCGGCGAGGCGAGGGCCGGCGGCGGCAGGCGCGTTGCAGGAGGGCGCAGCGGCGGCAGCTCCTCGCCCTGCTCCTCGGCGAGGTGAAAGCGGTGTCCGAAGCCGCCCTTTGCGCTGCAGCGGAGGCTGGGTAGGGAAAAGGTTAGCTGGCGCCAGCTTAAATCGAGGATGGCGTTGTTCGCGTATAGGTTGTTACACACAGATTGGTGCCACGCTGTTGTCAGCGTGCCAGGGGTAGTTTTAGCTGTCAGCTCTGTCAGCGTCTGCCAACCAACTTTAACTTGTTTTCTGACTTTTCCCAAGTGTTCTCCAAGTTTCTGCTTGCAGTGCTGAGGGTAAATTGTCCCTTAGTGTCTGTAATACCGCATTTGTTTACTCATTTCCTTTTCATCTGGGTTTCTTTCTGTGATTTTCACCTTTTTTTGGGGGGGAGGGGGAGGGAGAAGCACCAGCTCGGCACCATCGCCCAGCCATAATATAAACACCCTAAAAATATAAACACCCCAAAAATATAAAGACCCTCCCCCGGGGCAGGCCCCTAAAGCCGTGCTGGCCTTCTGCACCACCGGTGGCCTCCCGCGCCGCGGGCCCGCTCCCACCGCCCCTCTCTCCCCTCCCTGCGACACTGCGTGCGGCTACTCGGGGATACACTATTCCAGCAGCTCTTCTCCATGATTTGCTCCAGGCGAAGACTTCTTTCTTCCGGAAGGAACGTTTTGGAGGAACAGTGTCCCGCCTTGGTCGGCGTGATCCGCAGGGCACACAAGAGGTTTAAGTAAGTGAGCGACAGTCCTGCAGCTTTTCGCCCTTTCCCAGATTCTCCCTCTTCCCCCTCTGGACTGATAATGAAAAACTCCATATGGGAAAACAAATCTCGCGTTGCACACACAATAATCACACTGAAATAACATTTACGGAATGGTAAAAAGACAGGAGACTTCAAAGACCAATGAATTATAAAACTACAATTAAGCTTGTACAACTTCTGTGTATGCATTATGTTACAGTTACTTGACTGCTTTTTTTTTTTCTCACATATAAGGTGGGTGGTACATATATACTTTTATTTCTCCTCACAGTCCTACGTGTGGTCCCAGGCCTTGTTTACAGCCCCCTGTTCAGTCGTTACTTTGAAGAAAGAGTTATTAATTTCCTCTTCATCTCTTTTACAGCACTTTTTACAGTAACATTTATATATGTGACAAACATGATTTAATTTATTTTTGTAATACCACCAGAAGGTGAAATGAGGTACAGAGAGAAAAAGAGAAAAGCATCCTAATTTACAGATATAATTATTTTAGAATACTTACCATCGCATCTTCATATCAATACCCTAATTTGGGGCCAAATACAGAAAATGCATTCTTATGACCAATATTTTCTTAAAATGCAGCAAGGAAAACATCTTTTTCCTTGAGCAATTGGATTACCTGAGTGACATTAGTCAGCTATCAAAGTCAGTCACTTTCCTCCTTGGAATCCAGTAATAATATGCGCAAAATTTTAGATTCTGGCCACTTTGTATTTTCAGTGTTTTTAACGAAAAAAATATTTTCAATATACTCAAGGTTGATACTGCTTTTTTACCAAAACTTAAATTTGTTACAATGTTTTATGGAAATATCCTAGTAAAACTTTGTGTGTTCTTAGCATGGCTCTCTTTTGCCTTCAGCCTCAGCTATTTCAGCGATTCAATGTATCCACTCCTAGAGTATCCAGTTGGGCCTTCTGAAAATGAGGTACATATAAATGGCCAATACTCTTGATTAGGCGATTTGCCTATCACCATATGGTGACTTTAGCAAGGACAGTTAGAGAATCCAGATCTCTGTCTTCAGTGGATTTAACGAAGAGACTTTCGTATCTCTTCCTGTGATCTCATTTATTATCTCTGGTTTTTCAGTATGTACAAATCCCAAAGAGTTTACTTCACTACACAACCCTGATTCATCTCAAAGCAGGTCAGAACTATGCAATGAATAGGGAAATGGTCTTGTAGAAAAAATTGGCATGCCAGTATGTTATTAAAGATATAATGCAAATGAACAGAGAGAGTTCAATTTCAATTGAAGGAGCAACATTGATTCCATAATCTCTTTTCCCATGAGTCCTTGGCCTTAAAATACGGCAGATCTTGCATCACATTGACTTGGGTCATGCCCAAGTCTGGAACCTCTCATACCACAGCATAGACCTCTCCCTCTGAGCTAATGAAGCAGTTAACAGCAAGAGCAGCTTGCACGTGCTTTCTAGGAGTGGTGATTTAGAGGTGCTTGCCTGCTTTGGAGTAGTTGGGAATTGAGGAATCTTGCATTTCTCTCCAGTCTCCGGTAGTAATTGTGGTTCTCCAATAGGCCCAAACTCTGCTTCTCCAGCTTAACTCTGTCTCCAACAAGATCCTCTTTACAAATTCTGTAGCCACTGCTAGCCTCTCATACCAGTTTTTTTCTCCTCACCACACCAGTCCCAAATCTTCAGGCCTCCAACTCATCCTCCCAATGAACAGAAAAATCCACTCTTTGCACTGGAAGTCACAGTATCACACTTACAGTTCTCAGTTTCAGCTTTCTCCAGTCAGTCTCTGCTCTCCCACACCAGTTCCTCGTTCAGTCTGTCTTTTTTTTTTCTCCAGCTGTGTCTGTCCCTGCACTTTGTCTCCACTGGCTCCCAGGTGCAATTTGCTTCCTTTACAACCTTTCATAGCCAGTACTTTCCTTTTTTTCTTCAACCTAGTAGTTCCCACTCCTGTTTTTGGTCCCACATCCTCTGTCAGTCTCTCCTCTCCACCAGCACTCAGTCAGTCCTTTTTTAGGCCTTAGCTACAGTTCCAATCTCTTTACTCAGTCTCCCCACACTTCACCTCCCAGTTTCATTCTTTCGCGCACCAGTCTCCAGGCTCTGACCACATCAGGCTTTTTGTCCCAGTTACTTCACATGAGATATAGGTTCTTCTGTGTCTGCATAAGGCAGCTTTTCCTTTCTCATTGCCAGGGTAGCAAGTGTCCAGATGCTGACCCAAAACGGCTTGCAACAGACCAGAGCTGCATTTACCAAGAACACCCTGTTTGATGCAGCCTTTTTCAAAGGCGAGTGATTTGCCCAAATCAGCCTAAGACAGCTTTCCATAACACAGAGAACTTCAACCCAAAGTGTGGAAAGTTTGCAAGGTTATAAGCAACCAGAAGTGGCAGTTTTGGAGCAACCTAGGCTGTTTTACGCTGCACCTTCACTTAGATCACAGACATTTTTCAATACTTTTAGTTCAGGTGGGACATGAGGCATTTCTCAAAAGACAAAGATGTTAGGCAATAAGAATGAATGAATGAACATTCCTGATTTTCTATTTCACTTTTATTCAGTCTTAATTTATTTAATCACTTATAATTAATTGCATTTAATTTAATATTAACAATTAATTAATTAAATAGTAATAATTAAAAGGCACAGAAAGCTTTACCCTTGCAATACCTTCCTCTGAATGCCTGCATCATCCTCAGCACAAACAGCTGCAGTTCTTTCTTTTCTTGCTAATCAGGCCTGTTTTTTCCAAAGTGTGAGTTTCTCTCAGTTAGTGTTTGTACAGTGAGAGACTAGAAACCAGACCTATAAAAGGCTGCTGAACTCTCCTTAGTCCTGCTGACTCAGGCATGTCTAGGAAAACTAACCTGGATGAACTTTGAAGATAGCTTAGTGTAAATGTAGTCATGGAGGATATAGGCATATAAACAAAACATTCTAGCATAAATTTGAGCATGAAGTTGGTGGACATCAGCTACTCCATAGTAGTTGCCTGGGTGCATGTTGTTACTCCACTGTAAATGAAATATCACATAGCCCTTTGTGAGATAAACTACTTCATATTTACCTCTGCAGACTTGCTTTCCTACAGGCACTAATTATAGTTGATGTGCTGTAAATTTACATCCAAACTTAGGTCACTGTCATTTATTTCCAGGCTTGTACAAGGATTAAGTGGCCCTGCTTTGCACATGTAGTACTTTGCAAGCAAGGTCATTTTCATTCTGTGTCCACCAAGTGTTTTATGAAGGGTAGCAGATCCACTATAAATTCACATTTCTAGTTAACTCAGATTTCTTTTCATAAACATTGCCAAGTAAACAAACACTTTTCCACCTCTTCTAGAGTCATCATCTTTAGAGGAAGTTGTCATGTTGTGATCTAGATCTACAAGTGGACCTGTCTTTATGGCAGTGGTAAGTCTAAGACAGAACTATCAGAGTTTTCTCACTCCAAGTCATATAAAGCATAACAGTAGAACGTGCAAGAGGAGGTTGTACATGATATATCACAAAATGTGGTTTGGCAGCAAGCACAGTAACAGTTTAGGGAACAGGCTGTTCTTTAAATAATATGCTTTGTTTTCATGTTTTAATTCTTCATGCTGATGATTTACAGCAAAGGCTTTTTTTCTTCAAAAAAACACAGACCCACAACTAATCCATCAAAAAGATGCAGTATGTGGTTTCTTTGTCAAGCATTTCAATAAATCATTTGGCTTTTTCTGGGGTGTTTGTAGTATTCACGTTGGGAGAGTATTGGTTTTTTCCATTTAAACAGCGAGCTGGATTTTAAAATGTTGATGCGTGCACAAATCCACATGTCTGGCTCCGAAAATCTCATCTTAAATGCACAGGAGGTAAGTGAATGAGGTGCGAGATTGAAGGAAAACTACAGTGCTCAACTAAAAAATCAAAAGGGCTGGACCTCAGAGGCTGTGATCACCGAGCTTTAGCAGAGGTCAAAGGGATTACCGGTACTCTGCACCTTTTGGATCTGATGTCCTTATGTAGCTAAATACATGCCTAGCAGGCAGTGCTAAATAACATCGTAGATTCAAAGCTGCACTTAATATTTTTGACTGTTTTTCTGTCTCTTTTCCCTTTCATAATGACGTTTCTTTTCTGATTGTCTTACTAGGTGTTTATGTTGTAGTCATTATAGTGTCTGTCTAGCAATGTAGAAATGTCTGAAGTAGATTTAAAGTAGGTAGTTGTAATGCAAGTAACAGATTAGATTAGTGAGAGCCGTGTGGAGGTCTGTGTGGTTATATTACCCTGGGTGGATTGATTCGGGGGTGTTGCCGGCTGCCTGTTTGATATTGCTGCTATAGTGTGTACTCCTTGGTTTTATTGGCACCCCAACCCTATGTTGCAAAAATTAGCTGAGTGATCAATGGATTTTTCAATTCCTTCGCAAAATAAAAATCAAAACGTTTTGCTTTGAGTCAACTCAGAACTTAGCATTCAAATTTAAATGAAGTGTTTTGTTTCCTTTTTAGATCACTTACTTAAACTTTCTAGAGGCTTTAATTTTTTCAGGATTCTTTCAGGATTAGGTCAAATTTTAAATGAAAAATGCCCTTTTCTAAATGAAATTCTAAACTTGTCTTAACCAAAAAGTGTCAGAATTCCTAAAATCAGATATTTTTATTTTGAAAATGTCTAAAAAAATACTTTGCCATTTACAATATTTTCTGCCATTTTTGACCAAATTATTCATTGAATCTGTTCTTCTACTTACAAATAATTTTGGTTTCTTCAAAACAGTCAAAAAAATCCTGGTTCTATTTTCAGCATTTCATTACTGATGAAACAATTAGAACAAATTTTGTTTTAAGAACAGGGAAGCAAAAGAAAGAGGAGAAAAAAACAAAATGGATTTCCTCAAGATGGACCATTTCAAACCATCTTCTCATCTGTCTTTAAGAAATTATTTTTCACCAAAGGCAAATATGGCAAGACTAAGCTGTCTGGCCTTCAGCAGAGCGTGGGATATTACTAGGCAAGCCTGCAAAACTGGGGCTTAGTAGAAAGTGTAAAGGGAAGCAGGTGAGAAAATGACTCACTGGTAGATTAAAAGCAGTGAACAACTAGGCTGGACTGGTTAGCAAAGCAAAAACTGAGATAGATGGAGGGGAAACACTAGTGATGATAAAAGCTACTTGGGCTTAACTATGTTGGATTTAATGTGACTTGAGGCATCAGCCATCATATGAATTCTCTCTTTCTGAAGTCCCCAATGTTGATAAGAACTGCTTATAAAACTCTTTCACAGTAATGCTAACTATTATAAATGATGAGGCCGAGGGTGGCTCTGCTGACATCATTAATGTTTCTTCCATTAATCTGAAATGGGTCAGCATCAGCCCAAATTAAAGCAGTAGACTTGCTGACAAAAGAGCACTAGTCATAGGGAGGCCCAGTCACTGATTTCTTCAATCCCATGCGTTATATTCAACAAAGGTCAATAATATGGAAGGTCTCGGCTTTAGATCGTTAGGAAGATAAGCATGCCAGACTGAAACAAGACTCCAGAGAAATCAAGGGACAGCATTATTTGGATATTTGCTCTATGGCCTGTTTGAGAGTTTTTCAAATGTGCTTTATCCATATTCAAATCCAGTATAAACTGGAATGGAAAAATATGATCTCTGTGGGAAGAGATCAAGGAAACAATATCTGTGCACCTGCCTACAGATCCATACAAGTATTTTCAAACAGACATTTTGGAAACAGACAGCTACTGCTAATCTATTTTTGTTTCCATGCACACATTAATATAAATCCCTGTCTTGCAAAACACATCATATCCTGCTTAGCTTTGAATATAGGCGGAAGAAACACAGCTTGAGCATATGTAAATAAAATTTAAAACTTAAATGGTTAGGGATCTGGACTTAGTAGGGGCAATTGTGTTAGGCTTGTCTATAAATTAAGAAATCATTAATTCAAAAGGATATACTTTCCCAATATTGTTTGTAAAAATTTTAATTGACTCTTAAACATTTTCTTCTTGATTGCATTTAAGAAAATATAAGAATGTATTCTGAAAAGTAGTCACAAACCTATCCTTTAACCATCAAATATGCCTATGAATTTTAGAAACAATCACTTGAATGCAGTTTGATAATATATGCTGTAATGCTGTTTGTGTGTGCAGATGCACACGCATGTTTTTATGCATAGATGCATTCTTTCTTTAATTTTCTTCCTGAGACCGGCACACTTTGGAATGATATTTTAATTTATTATGATGAAAGGAATGGCAACTGGTTTTTAATGGTTACAGAATGGTGACTCACAACACTGTCCCAGATGCTGTCACCGTCGCTATGAGAGCAGATTTGCAACATCTTGTCATAGGCACACATCAGTGCTCATGCCTGCTGCCTTCATCCCAGAGGACAGCCTAACACCTGCTGCTGGCAGCGTGCCGGGCCTTCAGGGAACAAATGTTCTATTGCTGCTGGGTGATAGGACAGGACAGACTCTAGATTTCAAGTGAACCGGCTAAAGGCACCCTAGGGCTCAGTGCACCCACCCCTGCACCCAGATGGCTGCCATTTCTGCAGGAATATTAGAGTGTGTGTGGTATGTCTGTAGCTGTCTCCTGAAAATTCAGGACAAGAAAAAAACTAATGGCACCCTTGATGATAAGATTTCTAGCATTAGCTGTAGTTCGTTAGGAAAAAAACATTTTTTCCGGTCGACATTATACTGCTGGAATAATATGTTCCTACTCTGTGCTTATGACATTATGAACTTTGAAGAGTGTATTAAAGAATTTTTTTACAGCAGAATATAAGTACAAATCCACTTCTTGAGGGATAATGTGTTTATCAGAAGTGCAGCTCCCTTGCAGAATATCCTTAACTTCATACAATTTAAAAATCCTAGGCAAAATAAAAAGCATTTTTATTCTTCACAAAGCATTCATCTGCCATACCTTTATATTGCCAGATGTACTATGTTAAAATGAAAGAAAAAGACCAAAACAAGGTGGGTAAATATATTTTGCAAGTGTTCCTTTTAAAATATTTTTAACATGCCTATCCCAGAATTTTAAAATAAAGATGCCATTCTTCAGATCAAAATACTATTATAGTCCTACTTTCCTCACTTAACAGCCCAATCCAATGTGGCACTGAGTATTGTGCACTCACTCTGGAGAGCCCAAATTTCTCACTGAAGTCAATGACAGCTAAAAGGACTCATGGCTTGGAATAAGCAGCTCAGTGCATTTCAGGATCAGATACCTTGGATAATATGTAATGTGTTTTTTTCCATTAATTACAACTCCATGTCTAGTGGGGTGATAATAGCAGTGTTACGATGTCTTCACTTCATGTGGATTGAATAGCAGGCTAATAAGATGAGGGTAGTGCTTTTTTTAGCAGTTATACTCAAATTTCAAATAAGACCATTTTTATTCTCAGCTTTTGAAAAGGCTTTTTGTCCACATTATTCCCCAAAGCTTAGATCAAATACATGTCATGTTTCTCAGAGAGGTACAATCCAGGATGCAGTGCATTAGGATTTCAGCTGCTGTAATATAGTTTTGATATTCTTTTGCATTTCAGACTTTGCACAGGAATTTGTTTGTATTAAAATAGGTTCCCTTAAAAATACAAATATTGATCATATGTTTATAGGAGGGTGGCTTTATCCAAAGCCTCTAGATGGTTGCAGTTGAATTCAGTATGGTTTAAATCAATGTACATTAAAGCAAAACCCAGGTGATATTTCACGTTCACTGAAGTATGCTGCACTTTTCTACAACAAGTCGATCTAATCTACATCACAATACACTGACTGATATCCTGAACTAGCAAAAAAGAGAATTCTTGATGGCTTTCACCATTAAAAATATTTCCTCTTTTGCTCATTTTAGAACTATTAATGTTTGGAAATCTTACAGAAGAACAGCATAACACAGACAGTATCAGCTCTTTATGGTTCTTTGAGCACACGTTCCTACGTCATTCTTTCTGAGGGTCCCTAAATGAAGAGTCCAGGTAATGCCAATTCATAATCCACTCTCTGCCAGTGATTCCACAATTGGCCCTGGGCAAATTGCATTCTTTTTCTTTGTTCCCTAATTCTTTCTGTAAAGTGATGTTGATAATATTCACAACAGAGAGACATTGGGTGAATCTGTTAGCCTGCAGAGGACTTTGAAGATGAAAAGGCTTATTTAAATGTTAAGTATTGCCACTATTATTATTAAAGACTAAGGGTGCATTCTGCCCTCAGATGGACATGTGCAGCTGCTGCCTTTCCTACTGTCCATGTTTACACAAATAATCTTGCAGTGGTGCAGGGATGTACAAATCCAGAGACTGTAAGTTCAGCAAGTCAGCTTCACTAGAGCAAAGACAAGGTTTTTATGTGCAGATGGCAGACATGCAAATTTGGTATGATCACAATTTAGAGGTGCTTTTAAAGCATTTGCATCAAAGCAGCTCTTTTCAGCTTCTGTTTCTACAATGATATTAACTACACTGACAGAAAATAAAACCAAAGAGCAGGAAAAATATTTATCATAAACCCCTGGATAAATCTCCTAATCAAAAGTGGCCAGACCCAGGGCATTCCTACTGACAGAAACCTGGATATGATTCAGAGGTCAAGCTGAGCTCTCATGTCATATTTGGGTCATGCCACATGAATCATTTCTTTTGCAAAGCTTCCTTGTAAATTGTGGAGTAGCCTGGGTTATGATCTAGGAAACAAACCACAAAGTTTTGATTAATCTTAAAGGGCACTTTTAATTTGGAATTTCTATTCAAGCTAAAAAATTATATTGTAGAGATCGTCTCTCATATTTTATGCTATTTTGCTAATGTTGAAAGTATTTTTTTCACTGTCCTGTATATAATCTTTACAGAGGATTTGCAGGCTGTGCCATGCCCCTCTTGTTAAGTTCAATTACAGTTATGTAGTCACACTGCCTTTGATTAGCTTGCCAGGTGTAACAACAGCAAAATTTTGTCTAATGAGTAGAAACTTGGCCTTGTACTCTTGATACAAATAAAATCTGAAGGAGAGCCTTTCTGAATAGATTGCCGTCTTTTACTTTTCAATATAGACTGCTTTTTTAATTCCCTTTTTTTGGTTGACTCAATACACTTGCAAAATAAGGATCGTCTGAATTGGGAGAGAGAATAAAGAACTGCCACTTGGTTGTTGTTTAAAGGACAGTGTTGGCAAATAGCACAGCCCGCTTCTTTTATCAAGGAAAGCTGCATTTATTGCTTCATGTTCAGAACATGGGAAGTGAGCAGAAATGAGGCTGGTCCATGCAAGACCCAGGGCCTCAGAAGTCAAAGGAATAAATGAGTTCCTGCAGTTAATGGTGTCTTTCAGTGCATTTTTGAAGGCCAAGAATAAAGAAATCAATAACCAGAGATATTTGCGTCTAAAAAATCCAACCAGCCAGACCTGCTATTTTCTTCAAGAAAGATCAGAAGTGGCTCATGGTTTGAGAACTCAGCATTATTACTGGAGAGCTCAGCACTAAGATAAGGGAAGCCAGAGAGCCTGGGCCAAGCTGACAGACAGAGGAAGCCAGCGTCTGAGCAGCTGCATAAGGGCTTAAAGGGCTCTCTTTGCCTTATAAAGTTTAAAAGAAAAATAAGGAAAAAAGAAAGTCTTTCACTAAGGCTCTGTTGCCTTGGATTGCCAAGGACAGATTCTGGGTGGTCCCCATAAAGTTTCCTTTTAATTTGCTAGCCAGACTTATGGGTACTTTTCCAACAGTTGTATGAGAAGAAATGGCACTGGATTAATTTCCTTTTTTTTAAATAGGAACTAAAAGAGCAGTTATATCTTTATACAACCACCTTTGAAATCATCACTGTAGGGCTCATCTGCATAGTCTATGCAATATTATGTATTTGCATAGTCTGACCCTCCTTACTGCTAAACAGCTGCACAATGTAACATGGGATTCCCAGCTTGAGCACAGCAGAGCATTCTGGCTGACCAATGTTAAGTTGTTGCTAACTATAAAGGCCTTTAACCGTAGTAAAATATGTGAACTGTTCACCTGACTTCTTAGAAAGGGTAGTCATCTGCCATCCCCAAGTCCTGTTTTCCTATACTGAAAGAACCATCTCTGTGTTACATAAAACTGTTAGGTGATATTCCTAAAACCAATAGTTGAATTGGCTGTATCAGGTACAAGGTGGCCCCAAACAAGCTAAATATTTGCCAAGCAGAAAAAAAGAGAGCTTCAGAATCAGGAGGTTTTTTTCTGCTGTTCCTTCAAAATATTATTGATGTATTTTACAGGTTCCTTCAAAATATTATTGATGTATTTTACAGCCATTACTTGCACAGAGGAGCTATTCCAAAAGTAGGAAAACTTCGGCTTCATGACTGCTCAAGTTCTGAGCTGCTTCTTCTTTCCTCTTCATGATACAGCCAATGAGGTCAGCAGCCGTCAGCTGCCCCCATTATTCATTATCACTCCTTTACTAAGCTTCTCTTTCCCACAAAACATTTTGGATTTCCTTTACGGAATAATTCTCCACACGTGCAAGAGACAAAATGAGCTGGATAAGCAGTAATCCCTCCTTCAGATGAACCCAACGCCTTTGGACTGATGTGGGTAAGAGAACTTTCCCAGGAGCAGCCACGTCACCAGGCAGTAGGAATAGCAAGACAGCAGGCATGAGCTTCTGGAGTTAGGCTGTGACTTCTTCCTCTTGCCCAGCTACAGCTAGAAGAGATTGTGTGAAGAAAGCCCGTTGTGGCAGTGTATTCATACCCACAGTCAGTATCACCCAAAGCGGGTGATACTACAGCAGGAAAGAAAATCAGCATCCTGCTGCAGAGGTCATATAAAAATAAATAAACAGAAAATACAGTTATTAGCTCTTTATTTTTCAGTGGTGAACAGCTAAATAGAAACTTGAATTTCACAACCCGAGGTTACTTCAATGCCTTTCATCCATGTGTCAGGATGATTAGATCTAGACAAACAAACCGTCCTCTAGCATTGCTGAACACATCTGCATTCTACACAGTCTGCATGGTACATGTTCCTTAACTGCCTGAAAAATTATAAATGGATTTTGAGTCTCTCTGTCAGTATTGAATGAGAACAGGTGTAATAGCACTTAGCACTGATAAAATCCCTTGCCTCTTGAAAGCATCCTATTACACAATTGGCTTGATTCTCTATTACTTTACCGCATCCTTTCCATCGCGCAAAGCAAGGTAAAAAAAACCTCCCTGAGGCTCTGGATCAAATAGCTACCAAGACAACAGTGAGTGTTGATCTGCTGAAAGACAGCAGAGGATATGTCCCTGTGACTCTTACATGGTTAGAGGGTCAATATCCTTGTAAGCAGGGAGAGCCAAATTCTGACATCAGCATCTTGACTTTACCATTACACAAATACATATAAGAACATGGTCCAATGTGGAAACTCAAGCTTAGATGAGTGGAAAGAAAAAAAAAACATTTGCTATTGATAGGGCAAAAATGTAAAAGTAGTAGTTGTATCTTGTTCGTCTGAAAATTGTTTGAGTTAAGAAATAGTTGCATTAGAAAGTACCATTGGTAAGGCTTCTTCTCATAAAATGGCCTTAATTTGGAAACTGTATGTAAGGAAACAATTTATATTCTCTTGCAGAAATAATCAAATTCCCAATTGCCATATTCTGGATTGCCTTAACCAGATGTTGCATCTTTATTAGTGAAGTAGATGCTATAGTTTGCAGGTGTTTATTTTGAAATAAGATAGATCAGGGATAGTGAACTCTCATTTTCAAAGAGAAAAATTCAATAAGCAAAAATAAAAGTCTTGGAAGGTAAATGTAGTTTTAGGTTTTGGTTTTTGTGTTCCTAGCACCACTTTGTTTCATATACTAATAACATTAATAATCAAGGAAGAGCTGTGGGGTAGCTCTGAGATGAAGAGACTTTCAATCCTTGGTCTCTGGATCAAATTCTGAAAGCTGTAACTATCTCATAGCTCTTAAGGGATCTCTGTGGTATATGCTAATTGTCTTGAATGCAGTCCTTGGGGACAGGTGTTTCACAGCTGCTACACATTGCCGGAAGGGTATCCCATCTGAAGAGAGAAGTGAAAATTTCACAGATTTCTATGACTATTCAACTATTTAGCCAATTTCACATTTCCTCAAGTTGTGCCTTTTCTTTTGTCTACAGCAGCCTAGCAGGGTTTCCTTAGATTAATGGTTTCCCAAAATACAATTTTTAACAAAAGTGGCAGATACATCTAGGAAAGGAAATGTAACTTGGACAGAAACTTGATTCTGCATTCACCTGCACAGAGAATAAAAACTTCTGTGTGGCTGATCACAACAGTTCCATGACTTGCCAGTTCAGGGATAGTTTCCAGCCCAGTGACTATTCAGCCATGTGACAAAGTCTGAATGAAATCATGATCACATCATGGAAAAACTATGATCAGTAAAATAAAATTGAAACAAGCAAGTTATCATTAATTATTTGGTTAGTTCTAAGTGACAGTCATAGCAAGAAAGGCCAAGGATTTGAACAGGCACAAAGTCAACTCATCATTATTTGACCAACAAGACACTCTGGAGGCACACTGGTGACTGACCAGCCTTCCTGCTGAGCCTGTTGTTGCAGGAATAGCTAGAGGACTTCAGCTTCTGAGTCAGAGCCACTTCACTCACTAAGAGTGACTCATTTTTTTAATTTACAAGAGCAATGATTTCATAAAAAACAGCATTTAGAACAAGGAGAATTTAGGATAAAAATTATCACAGAAGTGCTTTTCCTTAGGAGAGCGTTGCTTACTCAAAGAGGTAATTCAGATCTCCAGTTTTTCCCTTGCCTTGCTTCTCACACCTGTTTACTGCTCCTACTTTCAGGTTTGTACCATGTTCATCATTCTAGATCCTGGGCACCTCTCAGCAATGACAATTCTGGTGCAAGGACCTGTCACATACTGTTTGTTCCCTCATTTTCAGGAGAGGGAACATGTGTGATGAGTGTATTAATTTAGTAAAGGAAGCAATTTGTGGGCCTGCGTGTGCTCAGTAAGCACTTAGAAAACTTTATTGTCATTGCAAAAGCTAACAGACCATTTCTTGTAATTGCCTTGTCTTTTCTAGCAGAAATTTCTGCTTATCAATGTCATAAGAACGTATGAATGTCTTTCTGCACATTTTAGCCATCTAACCTGGCACCCTTACTACAAACTCAGTCAGCAGCAAATTTTAAGGGTAAAATATAAAAACAGTAGTAGAGTGACCTTCCCATGGTATCATAATTACAACTTTTGCCAATCAGTAATTTAAGGACAAGAGACTGCAGGTGGGTCATCCTGTCTAATGGCTATTGGTAGATATAGTCTCCATGAACTTGTTTAACTCCTTTTTTATATCTTTAGATTTACTGTTCTGCAGGAAACTGATGGGACTTAGGATTGTATCATTGCAAAAGTACACTATATATTATTTATATTCAATATATTTAATGTCTACTACATCAATATAGCTGTACTTGTCCTACCATTATACATGACGTTGATATTCCTGGCTGAGTAAACAGACAGTTGCTAGTTATTAAAAATAATAACATCTGAAATTTTTGTGTACAACTTTTAAAGATTTGCTAGACACTGTTAAAACACAAGAGACTGAAATTAGGACTGAGAATGACAGAGAGGGCAGGTGCTGAACCCCATACTGAAAGATGCCTATGACAAAGGCATTTGCTATAAGTTCTTATGGAAAGCCTTTTAGACAAATTAATTAAGCAATAAGACATGACAGGGTGTGAATCACTTGGTAATGATTTACGCCTATTGTGTTGTTAGGCAGAAGGCCAAAGGCCGAGTGCTGTCAAATCACCTAGGTGTAAATTATCATTTGATAATTTAAGCCCTGGAGTGCGTTATTGTAATTAGAATGTGTTCTGTCATAAAACTTTGGTACTTCATTCCATTTTTATTCTATTTTCAGCTATATTTTGATACTTTGAATTCTATCATTAAAAATGGAACTTTTTTTGAAAGGTATTTCATACAGCTAGTTTTCTGAGATGCTTAGGTAACAAACCCTGTCTTACACCGCATAGCAGAGAAGTCAATGCTGGGATGTCATCACTGTAATTTAATCACTGCACCTTCATTCATAAGGCCAGTTACAGACAAAGGGAGGTATTAGCGTTATAGGGGAATGTGCAATTTAAAATGAGTTGGAAGTTAGATGGAGAGTCAATGAAAAGGAATGAGGCAGCTGCAGATGACTTCCCCTTTTCATATTAAATACTGCAAAAAATGTGAGGAGCTGATATCAGGAATTCTTCCAAGTTGCAGCTTCTAGACAGATGTGAGAACCACAAGAATAAGGCAACTCAAAAGCTAATTATTCAGATTTATAGAAGCGAAGTCCAGCAAGGGCTATTAAAGATGGGAACACAATCTCCAGTTTAGGAAATTCATAAAATGCAGATTGTCAGAACCTGGGAGAAGCTATCCCTGTCTACTTGTTCTGTTCTTACATGCTTTCTTTCAGCTGCTCACTATCTGGGAGGATACTGAGGTAGCAGGACCTCCAGTCTGATTCAGTTTGCCACTCTTAGGTACTTACAGTCATTAGTCACATTATTTGCATCAAGTTGGAGCAGTATCTTCTTCAAGTCTGGCACAGAAATGGGTGTCATGACAGCCTCCATTTTCTCTTGTCTCATCTATGTCCCCACCACAGTTAGGGAAAATTATTTTATCAAACCCAGCTGTTATTTCCTGAACATTAACCAAGGTCACAGTCATATGCAATAGAACATGCTCAGTGTTCTTGCATGACTAGATGACAACAGCCTTCACCTCAGACTTCTCAACACTAAAAATGATAAATAGCCATCCCAGGGTGCAAGTACCCATGGGGAAATGTCCAGGTCAATCACATGAACATCATTCCAAGCATTAGATACATTCAGAGAAAGAGAATTGTACCGAGCTCACACCTCCTGGATCAGCCATGATTTCAAAACCAGCAAGAAAACATCTTGTAAATGATGTAACTGTAAAAACATAACATCTCGAGTCTGTTCTGATAAATTACTGGTCTTAAAATTATTCTTCTGGAGTTTACTTTTAATGTTTGGTTATTGAAGGCATATGTTCCTTTTTTGTTGTGATTCTTTTTGCATCTAATTTTTTCCCCTTGTTTCTTGTTGTCACGAAAGCTGCCACACATCCTATGGTGCATTTATTTAGTCAGAAGGATCCAGATAGCAAAAGAGCTGATTTTACCATCCGCCTAGCATATTATTAGTAGTTTAGGGTTTGGAATTTTGACAGAGAAACAGATGTTGGGATTATTTTATGTAGCTTAAATACCATAATGATGTACAGTTGTCAGAAGCTTCTATTTTCTCAGTTTAAGGAGAAGATGATTATTTTATGGAGGAAATGGCTCAGGTTTTTACAAGCCAGAGGGGAGAGAAAAGTAAAATGAAAGACCTGAGAAAAAAATCTAAGGAAGGGGTGATGAATGTTTAGTCTGTGCCTAAAAGTCTGTACTGAACATGTGCAATTTATGAAATTGTTCTATGGGAATAATCCTGGCTGTGCCTGTTTCCCTCACAGATGCATGTTTGATGAAATTAAGGAAAATGAATCTATAGTCTCAGGATTTGCACCATCCTCAGTTTGCTATAAAATGCGACAGGAAGGAGACACCAATTTTTGTTAGTCAGTTGCAGCTTTAATAATGTAATATGCACAGGTTTCTCGCCTTCTAGGAAGGCAGCAGCGAGCTTGCAAAAAAAGAAATTAGGCCTTCTTGGGGTGTCTTCGTTCCTTTTTAGCTATGCTTATCAGTCAAAATAGGGAAAAGGATCTATCTGATGTGCAAAGGACAAAGGTCAAAAAAACCTTATTTCCATTTTTTTCATATTGAGTGTCTTACTCCTGGAACTTTAGATTTCAAATAACAAGAGCAAGGGTTTTTTAATGGCTCACAAGTTTGGATGGTTTGTTTTCTGGCCACCTGCTCACAGTACTTTTTAGTAAGAGACTAAGTGACTGTGGAAAAGCTGAGTGACTGCAAAAAGGACTCAGTGCTTTGATGTGTACCTCTAAAAATGAATTTCCTTTCCTACATCCCTTTAGCTCTAATTCCCTCTTTTCCTGCTTATTCCATCATTGCACTTTAATGTCAGACCTGGATAAGAATTCAGTATCTGGTACGACAATTATATTTGGTCCCCATCACCATAATTTAAGTCTAAATAGTTCAGACTCTTGGCTCTTTCTGGAGGTGAAATAATTCTCAAAAATGAGTTTCCTTAGCAGTGGAGAAGTCAATGTCCCTATTTCTTTTCATCCAGCATATACATTCGTGAGCAGGGCTTGATACTTTTACCACTGACCTCCCTGGGAACACTCTCTGACTGCAAAAAAAAAAAGAGAAAACAAAGTTCTAAGTGGATTTGAATGGCACTTTACTGAGGGAAAAGTAGAAAGAAACTTTCCTGCACATACATGCATATTTACACATGAACACACATACATACAGAGGTATATTATATAATTTAGGAAATCTCTCTTACTTAACACAATAGAAAAGACGGATGTTCAATCTTTGAAAAGCACACGAAACTGGTTAAGAATAGAATAACTTGCGCAAGATGATATAGGCCAGTAACCCCCTAGGAAATTTGCAAAGATCTTTATTATTAATGTCAAATATTCTCTTTTTTTTTTTTGTTAAAGGCATAAATCTCAGTAATGAAATAGAGTTCATCGCCTCCAGATTTATACCCTTAGCAGAGGTTCAGAACTTTATGGATGCCTCCAGAAAATCTAATAGGTAATAAAAAAGTACTGATCTAATAAAGTCAACAGGTAGTTGATACAATATTTGAATTTAGACTACACTTTTTAATTATAGGGCTACAGCATGGAATATATAGAACTGCCTCTGGACATTCATCAGAAATATCTCCCTTTGATTTACTTACCCAGCCAAAGGTTTCTAGCTAGTATAACTTAATTCAAAGGCAACTGGGAAAGGATGTGTTTGATAGTAAAGCTATTTTCATTAGCTATTTAAGAACCAGAGCGTGCATTTTTTCCATGCAGCTTTAATCAAAACAGCACTGTTCATCATTTTAAAACAACAATGGTTATTGCCAGTATTACCATAAGATTATTAGATTAATCCACTGATTAAATTATTTACTCTTTCTTCTTTGTCTTTCTATTTATTTTAAAATATGAATTTCATGGGTCATTATTGACAGGGAAGAATAAAGAAAAGAGGGTCAGCTGACTATCAACTGCTCAGTGTGCTCCAATCCTGCTCTCATAGGAGTGTATTGTTAGCATTCAGCTATGCCCAGTCATTCTTCAAAGTAAAGAAATTTAGATATTAGCAAAAGGTTCAAATGAAAATTCCAGATCCAAGCACCCTTTAGCCTTGGGGAAGATCCCAAACTTCTGTGTCTCACCCTTTTTTTTGGTCATAGCCTAGCTCCAAAATCAAAATTTAGATTAATCCAGGATATTGAAGTAACTATGATCTGAGCCTTAACTTTGTAATTGTGATCCATCTGTGTAACATCCAGTTACTGCATAACATCCAACTGCTACTAAAAATGACAATGACAGAAATGTTGGTAAAGCCTTTCAAGGTTTATCATGAAATATCTGAGAAGTGTTTGTGTAATTTTATGTGATTAAATTACACTCCAAAGGAATGGAAAAGAATTTGCCATTAAAGATAGCAGACAGGGACTAAGGATGAAGAGAAGTAAATTCGGATCACTTCAAGCAGATGATTTTATCCTTGGGGTAAGATGTGTAGGAGAATTGCATTCTGAAATTATTCTTTTCCTTGGAGAACTAACCAGAATAATGTGATAGCCTTTATAGTGCTAGTTTAACATAACAAGGTACGGTATTTTATTGTTCTTATATATAACAGATCTGCACTGGGAAACACTGAAGATAGCAATCAGCATGATACAGATTGTACTGTATTTTTGACCTTATAAGTATATTTTATAGCTGAACTGGCATGAGGACTCTGTGTTGCTGCTACACAGGCCTCAAAATACAGCCCACATCTCTTGTACTATTCAAAAATAGAATATTTGGGGGATAGTGAATGAACAGCATCTATTCCCAGGGTGAGGCAAGCCTATTTCACAAGTTACTTTATGGACCATATGGTTATATTTGGTTACGTTCAGTCACATAACATCACATAAAGCAAATTAACCCAGTGTATCCGGATACCATGCAATGCAAGTGAGGCATCATGTTAAAGCTTTAGAGGAGCCTTGTCTTTTTGCCTGGGGTGGATGGTGTTGACTATAGCTTTAAGTCAAACTTCCCATAAACTTTTAACACTCCACTCTCGCAGAAAGGCATGCAACCCTCCAACTTATTTTAATGCAACATATTATGCGTAATTTTTACTATAAAAAAAGACACTGTAGTATTCTTCTACATGAATGCTGGAAATAGAAAATGAAATCATGACCAGTAAAGAGGAAAAGTCAGAACTGGTTTAGGTTTTTAGTACGGCCCTTGCCAAAAGTAGCAAAACATCCCTGCTAAGCCAGACTCTGTCCTAGATAATTTTAAGGCTTATAACCAGCACATTTTAGTGCTACACAGGGAAATAGCTCCCTGTCTCAAAAATGGCAGATATTGGAGGTAATTATGGGGTGAGCAAGACAGAAAACATTGCTCAAGAAGCAAGGAAAGAGTTAAGCATTATGTACTCAAAGGTACAACGTTAGTCCCAAGCTAGCAGCCCTCCGGTACAACTTTCCATTGTTCACAGGTCTGGTAAGCCCCTGGGGTAAAGTACTTTTTTGGCTGTCGATGTCAGGAATGCTATGACTCCTGTGATATAATTTGGTTGTCTGTGTAATTACATCCTGGCAAAAACATATTTCTAATAGCACAGCTAGAATTTTCTATTTAAAATGCATTGTTAACTTTATACAGGACTGCTGTATTTGGTTACATTCCACCCTCATTATAAAGCTCTCTGTACATCCTAGAGCACAATAGCATTATTATGCACTACCTTGGCCTCCAGGTCATGAACTACAATTATCTCTTTTCATAGCAACAGTCTTTATAACCTAGAAACTACTCCCAGGGACAATGTTATAAAGAAGGAGCGGCGTATGCATAAATAAAGATGAATAGATATTGGCACTCTTCAGAGTTTTTGCCATTGATTATGGAATGTTGATTAATGCCATAATCACTACCTCCCCTCATAAGCAATAGCGGCATTTTGTGCTGGCTTCATTTTTCTGTGTTCACATCTGCTGCTTTCTCTCCAGTCCCTGGCTCTTGTCACCCATCTGATTCATCCTCATAGCACGATGACAAAAGTCACAATGTTTGGTTGCCAGCGAGAAAATTTCAGAGGAACAATTTTGAATCTGATTGTTCTCGACTAACATGCTGCTCCAACGGATTATAGCACTTTTGTATGCGGTTGCTTTTTGCTAGGTCCATCTGTCTGCTCTCCAAGCTGTGCTCCTAAGATTTGACATTTCAGGCAGTTCTGATTCTGTTTTCTCTCATTCAGTTTCATTTTTTAAGAACAAAAATCGAGTAGGGAAGGTAATTTGGGGATCAGTAAGCAAAAAGTATGTTTATTCTTAGCACTCTTTCAAACATTAACCACAATGCTTAATATTTCCTTGCCGTTGCTTAAAAAAAATTATCTGTACAATGCGTCTGTAGGGCAGATGAGTAAGTAGCACCCGTTTTGCATGTAGGTAACCTGAGTCCGAGAAACGGATATTCAATAAACCAGTTTCATCCACAGGAAGGGCTTATGAACCCTAACTGCTACTCCCAAAGCACTCATTACTATAATATTCCCCCTTATCATCAGATCAATTACTTGAAAGTACATCTTTACTTCATATAGGTTGCTTACCTGCATTTACAGGTAATGAATGACTTCTGAAATACAATGGCATTTTAACAGACATGGCCAGAGTTCACAGAACATGATCAGAATTGTTAGCAATAGAGATTGTTCTGCAGAAAGAGGGTTATGCTAGAAATGTATGTCAGAATAAAGTAACTAATTTACATGCATTGTCATTTTATGCAACATATGTTCATTTTTTAAATACTTGCCTTGCCAGAAGCTAAGGAACCTGCCATAAAGATAAACTAAACCTGACAATGTCTGGTAAAGTTTAGAGTAAAAATTGCTCCAAGTCGTACTGCACTATTCTAGTTGTCCTGCTATATTGTTTAAAACATATAGTTATATCAAGTTGATTAGGTTAGTCCAAACATGCTGGATGAAAATTATTATTGGTATGGGAAAGACTTCTGACTGTATGAGAAGAAAATGCTTGAGGGGAGTTTGTAAACCAAACACCAGCATAGGTTTGTCTGTTTGCATGTCCAGTGAGGCCTATATATGTCCATATATTTTGTGTATCTGGTTTATCTGGGACAAGCAGAGCAAATGAATTTTGTCCCCTTGGTCCCTCTGCAGTGAAAAACAGTTTTGAAAAATTACATTATCTCTAAATACCACAGGTTCCCACTGGCATTAGAGTAGCTAGGAGCAGAAGGGGAAAAGAACCTGAAAGTTTTGTCCATTGCAGAGAAAGGCAGAGGATAGAAATTTGGAGCCTGAAACAAAAATTTCTGAAATAGTAAGAACATTTAAAGACTATTATTTTATTTTCTGCATCAAAGATTGAATTTATTTTTGGTAAATAAAGGCATGTTATCAAATGCGTAGTATCAGGTTAAAGAAAGAGGCAGTGAAACCTTTCAGAGACCAGGAATTTCCTTACAGAAGTAAAAGTTGTACAGATATTGTTTCCCAAGAGTCAGCAGAAGGAGGAAAGAAGATACCAACCTAGCAGTTCTACTTCTCTGAAGATACCTCTGGGTGGGATTGTCGTTCATGTAGATAATGATTCCAACTCTTCAGTTTTGTGTTTCTGAAACGCTCGTAGACCTGCGTGAGGGTGCTTACCTTATGCAGTGGCCCAGTACTGTGAGCCCCCCAGAACATTCAGGCCAATTTCTTTCTAACGTGGGAGCCCATTCTCCTTGAGACCTGCCCAAAGCTTTGAGTGCATACAGATTAAATTTTTAAAAAAGCAAAAAACCTTCAAGGTATGGTGAAGTGCATGTTAACACAGGGAATTAGTCACACTGAGAAGGACTCCAATAGGGTGGATGTAGAACAAATCCCATCTACATTTGCTGCCTGCAGTCCAGAGAGGTCAAC
This sequence comes from Apteryx rowi, assembly GCF_003343035.1. Lineage (NCBI taxonomy): Eukaryota > Metazoa > Chordata > Aves > Apterygiformes > Apterygidae > Apteryx > Apteryx rowi. The sequence goes on along the minus strand of NW_020451036.1, from coordinate 149,959 downwards.
TGACAGCAAGTGTGTCTTCTCAGTGGTAAATGAGAGAAGCAGAATGGAATGATAAATAACATCCTACTTTCTGCACAGAGTTTACATCAAAGCAGAGTAACTCTCTTGCAGAATTCCTCAAAATTTATAAAATAATGAACATTTAAATGGGATACATTAAAAGAGTGAAATGCAGAAAATGAGTAGCACAGTAGGAAAATAAGTTGGTCTAGCACCATAGGGAGAATGGTACGATACKGTACCAAAATTTGGCAAACACACAGGKAGCTGRGAGTTGCTGTATCCTCATTTCCAGTTCTATAACCACCTACCTACAGTGAGTACAGTTTCTGTAGCAGGAACTGCCTGTGACAGATACACAATCATCTTCAACATATTTTATTAGAGGTTCCCATGCTGATTTGCAAGCAAGAGAAACTACTGTTCTAAGTAAGACCTGCAATGCCTTTAAAGAATTCAAGTTTAATGTCTGAAATTCGTTGAGAAAATGACATCTGAACTGAACTGACTTGAGCACAGTTATGTCTGAAGACAGTCAGGAATACTTCTTCTATTCCTGGATAAAAGCAGAAAATAATTATATCCCTCTTTTTACAGGATGCCTATTATAGACAAATACCATCTCAAAGAGAAACCAGAATAATGCCATTTAGCCTAATGTCTGACTATATATGTATCCTAGAAGTGAATTTAGCTTTATATATTTTTGTGGCAGCAGAGGTGACATCAAGAGAATACCATTTGCAGAAAGGCAGCCAAAGAGCAGCAACAGCAGGGATGATGGTAGCTGTGAAGTGCCAACAGACTCAGCTTTGGAGCAGATTTGCCAAGACTGCCGCACCATGTGATGACACAGATTCCATGCAGAATGCACAGTGACATGGAAAATATCTCCTAGTGGTATCCAGGCTTCACCAGTTAACTCCTCTAATAGCCACTCTGCCCTGACTTTGTATTGTTTCACCAGCTGTTGTGCATCTCCTGTTCAGAAAGAGACACAGTCAGAGTGGAGGCATCATTAGAGAAAAGCAACAACATATGGATGGGAGGAGGGGGGTGTTTTAAATAATGAGCATGCATGCATCTGTCTTTAGTACATGCACAGGGAATACCATCTTATTTAGTTACTTGATCTTGATTTGTCTCATGTATCTTTCTGCACCAAGGAGCTCTTGGAAATGTAGAGCATTTTGGAGAATACAAGACCAAATGCACCAAACACAAATTCAGTTCCACTTGGCAATGCAAAGAAGCTGGAAAACCCTTAACTCTAGGATGGAGAAAATTCCTATTTGGTGAAGAGCCCGTTCAGCAATCCAGCTTTACACTGCACTCCTGGTTGTCTTCCAGAGTTGAAGACATTCACCTGGTGCTATGGTGATCCATGAGTGCTGAACAGCTCGTAAGAGTTTATGGCATCCAGCTAGAACTGCTTTTGGGCAGCCTCAAGACCAGAGAGTCAAAAAAAACTTTATATGAAAAATAGAGTCAATGAAGACTAGACTTTTCCATGAGCTTATGTCTTGTGGTAACTATCCTTGACAGTGCAAAGTCAAATTGAAGCTTTTGGAGCTCTCCTCTGAGAATTTTTGATCTCTAATAGTGTCTGGACTCATGCTATAGGTGCTTTCTTAGAGTATATACAGGGTTCACTCGGTGGGTCTTTCTCTTCTGACCAAATACTCACTCTCACCTAACCTGGAGAAGCTTAAGCATCTTTGAGACATATTTTAAATTCACCAGTGACCTCAAAAAGTATTATGGGACACAGAGCAGGCAAACAGCACTCCCTCCCCACTCTGTCGTAAACCTGTCGCTTCAGGAGCCTGATTCTACAAGCCCTGCTTCGATAGGAAGGGTAGTGAAAAATAAGATAAGCAATTTTTGCAGCTTCACTGTCTGGTTTTTCACTGTTGGTAGGTTGGCCTGGCTACCGAACACGGATCTTGGCTCCCTTTGTTCTGTCGTTTGTGAAACCCTTAAGAGATACAGGGTGATAAGACTGCCAAAAAAAATTGTACTGTGCTTTGCTTTACCTCAGACCTGTTACATGTCTTCAGTGTCTCAAGGCTGTTAGACATGGGCCAGAATTCATAAGAACTGCTGAGGTTTTATGATCTTGGAGCCCCATCTAAACTAAGTCCACAACAGAATACAGCTTGTTTGGGCCACACTAAATTAAAGGCTTTTAACGGTTTATTAGCATTTCTCCCAAGCTTTCAGTCTATAATTGAGATAAGGATGTATTCATACATTCTGCCTCACACCAGCCTGTTACGTGTTTCATTAGTAAAAGCTTTCATTCGTAAAATCTCCCATGAGATGCATACCTTGGAGAATAACTGAAATCAGACAGTCATAACCCATCCAATTTGATGTTTCATAAGAAAGAAGCTTTAGGATTCCAGCTGGTATAGTAAAAAATCACCAGATATGCCACCGTTGTAATGTATTGGAAAAAAAATCATTAAAACAACATTAAGAATGCTGGTATCTTTCACTAGTTTCCTCATGGGCTTCTGTTACTGTCCATGGCAATGTGACAGAATCAGGGAATAATTCCTGTAATTTATTAGAATGGTGCATTTTCTCCTCTTATACTAAGGACTTTCATCTAACATCTTCATCAAGTTTAAAAGCACACACACAAGCACACTCATTCTTAGCATGTCAGTAGGTCTGTGTCAGCATACGTTCAAAATCCGGCAGATAATAAGGATGTGCCATTTCTGTGTAACGGGTGCCACTCACTGGGGTGCATCTCGCTACTGAGGAGTACCAACGTTGAGAGGCACAGTGTCGCATGGAGCCCAAACTAATAAGACTTACTAGAGCGGTTCTACACTGACACGGCCAGAAATGGTGGAAGGGGGGCCATGAAGAGATGAAAGAAAGCTTGATCCTAACTGGGTCTTTCGGAGAAAGGAGAATATGATATGGGGACCATAATATGGATTCCCCAGTCTGCACATTTGTCGGCAATTTATTTGTTTTAGGCTCACCTGTCTTCAGATCATGACATAAACTCCAAGGGCAGCGGACCTGATTTTCTGTTGCCTGGCACTGCATTTAACATTTGCCTCTTCTGCAAAGGAAAGAAAAAGTGAATATAAAATACTGCTCAGAATCTGGGCTTTTTTCTGATCTCACTCCAGTGTAACAGAAATGCCTCTATACTGCCATTATCCCTGAATTAGCCTTGCATGACAGCGAGGGAACAATGTGCCCCTCTTTTGTCCTTGCTCTACTTATATGTATCCCTGCCTGTTCCGATTAAATGGATCCAGAGCCTCTTCTCTGCCTCTAACTGCAGGTCAAAACATCAATTTTGGCAGTTCAGCTGCCCACTCCGCCATTTGGAAAGAGCAAGGTGGAGACAGCTGGCAGTTAGGGGAGCACTAGGAAGCATATGGTAGCTCTGTGCAGTGTTGTCCAAGAGCTCACAGGACAATCATTCGCTTGCTTCAGTGATTTCTAAAATGCACAACTCTTTTTTTTGTCTTTTCTTTTAAGCCCCCAGGATAGACATTGCCTCACCATGGGTGATTTTAGAAGAAACTCCATGTTTTGAAATTTTGCAGTTCTTTCCATGAAAAGAAATCTCCTTCGACATTATTCTGCTCCCATAAAAGACTGCAGAGAAAACAGGGCTCCTGCTAAATATAGATAACTGGCCAGAAACAAATTTTCAGAGACTAAAAGAGAAAATGGAATGCCAAAAGAGAGTATCTTAACTTTAAAGAAATATGTAGTTGGGCACATGCAACCTGTCTTTCTAACATAGCAGCTGGTCAGAGGGTTAAGAAAATATGTGGCCACGCAACTTTGGCTGGGATCCTGCCTGATCTTGTGAGTTAAACAGAGCCAAGCCCTGTCAGTGTTGGATGGGAGACCGCCAAGGAAAATCCAGTGATTCAATCAGGGGCATTCTCTCTGCACTATTACAGCAACCGAAGTGCCAGCATGGTGCTAGGGGATAATGTTGTTGGTGGCAGTGATGTTTTAATATGAGATATAAACTTGTTCTAAAGATCTAGTGACAATTTACACAAAAGTAAGAAAGATCAGCCCATTGTTTCAGCAATTACAGTCGTCTTCTGTTTCCACCCTCCACTTTCCATCGTACAGGCTTTTTTTTCTTGCTTTATTCTGTTGGCTGATGGTGGTCATCACCAAACTACTGGATTCCACCAAGGAGGTGGCTGCATTTCTGTCTATATACACTGCTCACAAAACATCTGTAGCATTTGACGAAATGCAAGATCAGAAGTTTGTGACTGTATCAAGGCTGCCTGAGATTTCAGATACTCTCTAGAGAAAGACAACGCTTTGGAAATCTGTTTATACAGTTCTATGATACAATTTCTCTGCTGGAAAAGCTGGTTAAACAAGTTCTCTCCAGTAATTCATTCCAGTCCCCAAGCTGCAATGCATTACTCTAATATTTGTGCTGATACAACTGTCTGGGCCGCTTTCTAAACCAGATCAATGAGCTGACCAGGACTAAAAAATCCTCCAAAAGAGGATATTTTTTAACTCAGATAATTGGGCTGACCAGGTTTGAAGTGCAGCCCCACAATCAGCTTCATTAGCACAGCCGTGGAGGCAGTAAACGTGGGACTAGAATGTGGTGGAGTGAGGAGGCAGGAATATCTTCAACTGGACTTGACACCAGAAGCAGCAGTTTGCACCATATTTTTACCATTTTAAATTAGAGTAATGCCTATGTTAAATTCTGAAGGATAACTAATGAACATGAATCTCAATTCTTTGCATACCTAAGTTTTCACTATATCAGTGGGAGTTTGGAATTTATAAGAGATATATCAAATGCTTTTGGATCTTTGGATTATAATTGTCTTCTGCAATAGCTCTATGTAATGCAAAAAAGGGAATGCATAAATGAATATTTTTACAGAGGTCGAATTGTAGTTTTTGCTATTTCACTTTACAGTTTTCATTTAAAATAAGATTCCCTGACACATCTAAATCATTATACACAAGAGTCTATTCTAATAGTAGCAGGCTCATAAAAAATAACAAGACCAAATGATAACTGTCTCCTGACCCGTACATGTATTTACAGTAGAATTTCTTTAATAAAGGTAGCTACATCCTCTAGATCCCCAGACCTTTACTTGAACTCTGCTGTAGCATAATTGACAGACAGAATTAGAGTGTACATTAAGCCCTGGAACTGAACTTTTTCAGTAGGCTCAGCCTCACTCACATCACTCATAATATTAGAAAGAATCTGTGACAATCATATTAAAATGATGCCATCCTGACATAGATTAACAGAGTCTGCAATTATATTTAAATGCTGTAATTGGTACTTGTTGTTAAGTGCCTACTGTCACTCCTCAATTCCCCTCAAGGCAAGTAAACCACTTCTTCCTTTGCTCTATAAATTTAATACCATATTCTCCACACAGAAAAAGCTGGTATTTCATCAAGAGCGTTTTGTTTGCCTCAAATGCTGTGAAAACACAGGCCTTGTGAATACCGCAGGATATAAATCCATCCTGGAAGATGACTCTGTTAAAAAAAAAAAAAGGCATTTTGCCTTTTCATGCTTATCAGGATACATTGAGTCTCTGCACTTGCTTAGCTTCTTAACCTAAAAAGCTGTGCTGAGCTCCTTCCTTTGCACACAGCATTATTAGTAATAAAGATCCTGCAGGCAAAGGAGGGGCCTCGCCGACCCTAACAAAACCCAGGTGTACCTTTTTAAGGCCCGTCAACGTGCCCTGAGGGCCTCACCTAAGTGGCAAATCTCTGCTGATGGTGATATATGGCAAAGGGGTGGCTGGAGTGGTCCTCTGAGCAGAGGCAGGCTGCAGTGCTGGCAGGTAGGAGGGAAGGATCAGTATTATGCTCTTAAAGTGGGGTTTGGTAGGAGACTTGAAAAGATGATGACTGAAATTTCTTGAGTGCCTCTCAGGAAAGACTCTGAGTGTCTCTGGCTCTCTGTGCATGTGGTACTGTTGGCCTTCATTAGTTATCAGCCAGTTACTTGGTAAATGTTTTGGAGTTACGTGTATCTCAGGTTGTGATATAATTCCTTGTTCTGTTGAGTTGCATTGATGTGGGTTAGTGTCTAACTTGCCTGGCAGTGTCTGAAGAATAGCAAAATGTTAATTAACGTTTGGAGAACAGTCCTTTTTGTTGATCCATACTCCTCCAGAAGGAATTCTTCTTTTCCAGTAAAACAGCACAGCCATGAACAGTGCTGTTTTTCCTTTGTTTCTATTGCCAAAATGACCCAGGCATGAACTTTTCCAAGAATAGGAAAGTGCATTTATGTAGTTTCCATACTTGAGCAGTCCCGGAGATCTCAGCTAATAGGTGTGATAGCTAGTATCTGCTATGTAGGACATACACAGATCTGTGATGTTGACTCTTACCTGCTGGAAGCTTAATCTAAGACAATTAATTCCTTTTCTCTTGCAAAAAATAGCATTTAAATAGTATTAATTTAGAGGTGCTTTGAAAAAGGCTGACTAGAAAAAGGTAGGTAGAGAAAGGTTTTTATTATGACTGACTATAACTTTACTGTGAAAAATGGTATTATGCAGGCTGGGGTGCAATTAGATATGCACTCTCAGCAGTGTCGCTCTTCTGGGTACTGTAGTTGTGTTAATTCTATGTGACATCTATAGGCCTATGGGTCTTTAGAAAAAGCTGGCTATAAAGCTATATGTGGGTAGCTTTGAAGATAAATCTATAGAAAACTAAAATCTGGAACTGGGCATTGCTCTGCATTGCATAAAAATCCTTCTATTAATCCTTTTCCATTTTCTGTCTTGAAACCATGTATTTTGCTCTGAGCAATGAACTAAGAACCAGCAGACCCAGATGCTACAGAGGGCCTTTGGCTCCTCCACAAAATCTGGTCTTAAACAATGTTTTTGCAGTGTGGCAAGCGCTAGAACCCCACATGGTGACCTACATGGCATTGGCTAGAGCTTTTTTTTGTGAATCTAATCCAACAAAGGCAGCTGTTTCTAAACTAGTAGAGCTACAAAAGCACTAGCATCTTAGCACTGCGGCTACTCTTTGAGGTGCCCAGCAGCTAAATATGTACATTTCTAATTGAATACACTATTGTCATTGAAATTCCCACATGCAAGTGCATTTGCCTGTTACAACTTTATTTCTCCTGTTCTTTTTATCCTGACACTGTATATACTGCTACTCTACCATGCCCTAAACTGGGGGAAGGTAAAAGCAGTGTAACTGACAGCTCTCTTAAACAGAATCTGCCATCAGTACCAACAGCGGTTAGCTCAAAATGTATGCGATTGCCACAGGTGTATGCTAACAGTCTCATTAGAGAATATGAAGTCATATAATACGAACTGCAATATGAAAACATAATCATTCACAGGAGTAAGCTAGAGGTTGTCTTTATGGCATTTGGGAAGGAAAAATACAACTCCAGTCAAGTCCATATACTGTGCACTCTCCAAGGGCCTTTGGGTCAAGGCAAGAGCTGAGATTACAGGGAGTCCCAGGAATGTCACCCTTCAGTCATCCTCTGTTACGGCTTCCCTCTCACTTTGTTGGAGTCCAATGGCATTGTGAAGTGATGGTTTTTTTCCAAGTGCTTTGAGAGTCCTCCTAGAACGAGGATTCACTATTAGTTTATCAGAGTTCACAGCGTCAGATGCTGCTTTGTCAGCCAATATGGCAAGATTATGTAGATTAGGTCCTGCCCTAAGTTATCCAAGTCACCATCTCCATTACTGAGACAACTGAGGATATTTTAAGGCCATTTTTGTTCCACTGCACTTGATCTACTTTGTTAATTAAATTCTTTCTCTCAGGATCCCCTTTAGAATATGTAGGGTGAAATTCTGGCCCCAATGAGATCAGTGGCACAGTTCCCGTTGTTTTCAATGGTCCAGGACTTCACCTGTTAAATTGAAAGGAAGAGATGCAGGCCAGCAGGCTACAGAAATACTAATAGTCATTTTCAATCTACTGCTGTGACTGAGGCTTATATTTTGGAAGTGAGAAGCTTATTCCCAATAGTAGGCGACAATACATCTCTCCAAGGAACTAGTGAAAGGGCTGGTGAGACTTAGAGGTTGTGACAGGCCTGCTGCCTAATTAATAACTTGTCAATCTCGGGATGAAGATAAGCTATTTTATCAGTGCAGGACTCCAAACCTGGGGATACATAAAGGCAGGGTTAATTGAAGCTATGCACTAGTTTAAAATATCCCCAAGTTTGGGGGGATTGAAACATCTGGCATAAACTTCTGCTATGTAGTGATACTTTACTACCTTCAGGATATATTTCTAGCGAACACCATTGTAGCGTAACAGAAATCAGTGTTCCAAAATTCCATTGTGAACAACAAAGGATGTGCCTAGGGGAATAGTTATACCTTAAAGCAATTTGTATTTAGTAAAGCAAAAACCCTTGTAGGGTTTTTGTGCGTGGAGGAGATGGCATAAAGAAGGTAGATGACTTTTAGGGAAAACATGCATTAAAAACAGAGTTTGACTACAGTGAGCTGAATAAGGCCAGAAAAGCCACTGGCAAAATTTGGCTTCAGACTTTTGCTCACAGCCCTTTGGTTGTGACAATCTGACTGCCTTGCAGAAAGTGAATTTATTCACACCTCTACAGATAGGCACTGCTATTCCCATTGGATGAATGGGGAACAGGGGCACAAAGAGGTGCCAAAGACTGTAGCACGTATTTTGAATTTGGAGCCCACAACCCCTATATCCTATGCCAGCCCTCTGAAGGTAAATATAACTCTGTAAACAATCCAGTAACTTTCATTTTGGTCAGAAAAGAAAAAAAATGTGTTTAAGTGGCAAACTTCTGTAACTTACTAATTTGTACCATGTGCTCTTTGTTTCAGGGTACTGAAACCCATATTTTTAATATTATGCAATTTTCTTATTTTTTAACCAAAATACACTGAAGAGGCATACCAGCCTTTTCCCTCCATCCAAAGTTTGAAAACTTCAGGAGCTGAAATCTGTGGCTTAAATATCTGTTGTTGAGATAGAGTTCAGATTCTTTCAGCTGTTGAGATAAATATCTACCTACCTGCTCCCATACACATACAGTCCTAGGAAAGTTCAGATCTCGGTCAGCCGCTCTTAGCTCAGGTTCAGCCCTAGTGTGTATTTCAAGTAATCATTTAGATGAATGCACATTATTATGGACTGTCAACTTTTCATCACCATTAGCTAAAGAACTAAAATTCAAAACTGATCAAGATCACTTGTTCCTTTACAAAACTATCCTCTTTTGCCCACAGTGCCCATTCTGCTGAAGACTTAAGTTGTAAAGAAATTATAGAAGGCTTTCAAAAAGTCAGATAAGCAAGTCTAGCTGTAGACGCTCCCCAAACAGTGTGCAGGCTGTTTGCTTTCCGCTAACTAAATCAGTCATTTCTTGAAGAAGAGACAGTCTTCAACTGGAAAGAAGCTGGCAGACATTTGGAAGAAAGAGTGGAGCATGTGGGGGATGGCCTGCCAAATGGTACAGAAACGGTTTACCTATGTTATCCTAAATCCATTATGCCTCTTGGTAGCTGAATTTCTTTGGTGGAACAAACATACACGATTTATTGCATTATGTTAGTAGCCTGCCAGAAGGGGGAGTTGACAGCTAGGATGTTAAAACTTAAAGGGCCAAATTATTCTTTAACACCACTAGCCACATCTAGGAATAACAGATAGCTGTTGCTAGAGATATCAATTGTTGTGGAAAAAGTAGAGTTATAGCTAGCAGAAGTGAGTTATAAGTGCAAATAAGAAAAGGTGACATTTGAAAATGTTGGGTGGCCACAAGGAAATCAATTTGGGGAGTTAAGTACTGCCTGCCCCCAAGGGAAGGTAGAACAGGTGACTAGATGAAAGGACTGTGCTGTATAAACAGATCTTACTAGGCGAAAATATGGAGGAAAAATAATATACTAACACTTTTTGGTGGATAACTATCAGATCCGATGGTTATGACATCATCTGTACTCCTATGAAAATAAATTCATATTTCTATCCAGGCTACTACCTGTTATTTCTGTATTCAGCAAAGTGTAAAGGAAGTAAAAATTCAAATACTTTTAATCCATTAAGTCTGGTATGAGAACCTATACAATTTAGTGAAAATACTGTATATACATTAATTTACAATTTAGTGCCTAGAAAGTGCTGCTTCCTCTTCCTACTTATATTTTGAATTATTTGTTGACTATTTTAGAACTCATTCTTTTTCACAGAGATTCTGTTTTACTCTGATAAAATCATACTGTTTGATAATGAAGTTGGAAGGGAGAACTAACCTAACATGGGACTTATCTAATGCTGAATGCGGTTATTTGTAAACAGATGCCACTACTAAGTGCTTAAATTAGATAATAAATGGTACCTATCTCATGAATGTCTTTCACTCTATTTAGTGTGGTGTGCAGTCTGGGATTTTTTTCTGCTTTTAGGACGTTTTAGGGATGCAATTTGCTTGTGAATCTTGCACAACTGTCACTGGTTCAATACAGGCTTAAAGGGATTAGTTCTTTTCTAGAGGGTCCCAGGTGGATTTTTTATTAACCTTTTGGGTAATAAACATTTATCTCATTTTTACAGCAGCATTTAACACTATCTATTTATGACCAAATATCTGTAAATCCATTACATGAGCTGAAAATGCACCTGCTTCAGAAAAAAAGCTCTCTAGAGAACCCACAGCAGGCACTGATAATTGTAAACAAAACAAGAGCCAATAAAATAAAAATAAAAGTATTACCTTGAGCATCATGTCTTACAGAATGACTGCTTTGAATAAAAACCCAATTATTATCATAGCATGTCTATGAAAAAATAAGAAATGGGGAGAAGAAGAAGACTAAGTTAGTCTGAAACTGAGGTGGATGCTCTCAAGCCCAAGCCAGAATGACTGTATCTGGGACATCATTTGTGTAAATCAGTTGAAAGCATGACATTGTGCTGTTAATATATTACACTATGCTCTATCGGACCATCATCTGCCTTGTTGATTATAAATTTATAGCCCCCAAAACTGCACTAAATGTTCCATATAAAGAAATAATACAGGCCAGTGGTGGAAGTAACCTTGGTAAATCCTGCACCTGCTGCAGTCTTTGCCCCCAAAGAGCCTACAGAATCCATGCAGGTTTGAAAAAAGTATGGATGATAGATGAATACAGAAAACTCGATCAGAATACTCCTGGTCATGCCATGTGTTGAGCATAGCTCACTCAGAATAGAGAGGGTGCGCACCAGAAATGGGCAGTACAGTGTTTTCAGGGGAACAGACTTTGCACCTATGTTAACTTCACTGTCACCTCACTTTCTCAAAGGTAAGCATATGTGTAAGAGCCTTGAGGAACTGGAGCTGTAGTGACAGAAATAGCTATCACAGGGTGCTTTAAGAAAAGAGTCCCAAGACATAAAGTGGGATTGAATCGTGGATACAGTAGCAGTCTTCTCATAGGTCTAACAGACCTTTCTGGTTCTTGAAAGCTTTGACATTAAGATAGCTTCAAGTTTGAACAAAGGTTTGAATTTAATTAGAGCTGGGTATCTCCTTAGTTAACTGCTGAACTACTAATCCATGCAGGTACATCCCATTTTAAGAAAAGGTGATATTTTTGTGTTATAGAGCTATACAGTTTGTCATACTTCTCATGTTTTCCAAAAGTTGCATTAAATTTGGTTGCCTGAAAACATACTTATCTGGAGCAATATGACAGTAGGCAGTACAACACACATTACTTTCTGAGACTACCTGAAATTCTGCAGTGTTAGAAATAACTACATGTGGCTTTTCATCTATTGAAGCAAGTGTTTTGATAATATACCTGCTAGCAGTGGAATAGTCACCATTTCTAACTATGTGAACCTCTTATACATATGTAAAAGGTAAAAATAGTGGTCAAAGAAATTACACCATTGCAGCATGAGAGAAAGAAGCACTCTTTGCTGGGCTGATCAAATTAATTATGCTAAATAGCTGAAAGCAGAGGGAAATGAAACAGAATTAGCCCTTCAAATGGTGCTTAAGGCAAAGCCAGAAATGAGACCACTTCAGAGTGGTCCAGTGATATTTACAAATCAGGATCGCATGCTGTTGCCTCTGGCTGTGGCTGACTCCAGTTTCAGTTATTGTTACGGACTTCTCTAGCAGAATTGCAGCATACGGGAGCAGAGGGTACAAGCTGTGAAGTTCTGGGATGCTGTTACCACTAGACATGCAAGTTTCTTTTAGAGAATTTTCAGCAATTATTAATGCTGAATTTTGATCTGACATTTATGTAATGTGATTTTTCTCATTCTGTAAGTGGAAGCTGAGAGCCTTCCTGAGAAGTCTCCTATTTGGATGGAAGAGGTAAATGTGCATCAAGCCAAATTTCTGTAGCACATACACCTGTGCAGCCCAGAGTGACTGAATCAAACAAATGTAATGGAGGAAAATAAAAAGGAAACTGCTGTGTGTCTTCATTTATATCAAAATAAATGATGACCACATTTAATCTCCAACACTAAATCCATTCCCAAGGTGATTTTGATTTAGTTTAGTAAGTAGTGTCCTACTGCTGCAGTGCTCTGACAATTGGTGATGGTATTCAATTACCAGTATGAAAGGCATTTAATATTGTTGATATAAGCATAGATACTTTAGTTAAAATCCTTATCCTACTGACATAAAAAGCTGTCTTTGCTTAGGGAGTTAACAATTTCATCAAGGAATGAGAGGCACCCATGTTCTGTAGCAGGTGTCTTCTCTGGTAATCAGAACCTTTGAAGTCATCTCAAGCAAAAATAGTAGGCATGATACTGCACAGTCAAGGGGCAGACTGACATTTGCTGAGGCTTTTGGGTTATGTTTTGTTTTCTGAGTAATGCAAGACACAACCTTCCTGCTCTTATCCTCCCCGCATCAGCAGTGGGCCTAACTCTTCCTGTCCTGCCTTCATCAGGCAGGAAATGCTTGAGTAAGAAGTACAGGCTGAAGCATGAAGTGTGCCCAATAGCTCTCATAATTCAGTGAAGGTCACTAGTTTTGTACTCAACCAGAAGACTTAACATGGGAAATTAAGTAATGACTGCACCGAAGGTTAAAATTTTATTGCACTAGAAACTATTCCAGTGTATATAGAATAATAAATGTATATAAGGCTTAAAAGTCTCTTCTTATCTGAAATCACTTATATCTCTTTACATCTACACACAGGTTATTATTCCCACTTTCTAAAAAGAGAACCTGAGGCTCACAAATGCTACTTCATTTTGCTTGGTCTTGCAGTATTAGCTACAGAAGAATGAAGAATACAAAATTGTTTGTCTGATTCCTGAAATCTGACTGTACATTAACTGTTACACAAAACTGTAAATGAAAGGTTAGCAAAAGAGTTTGCAGAGGCCTTGAGTTCTTTCTACAGTGGGAAATTAACCTGGTGATAAAGAAGAGTATAAAACCACTCCTGATGGGATGCTATTACTTGTTGAAGTGGAGAGCAGAAAGCCACTTGTAGTACCATTATTGGGAAGTCTTCTTGAGACAAGATGAAATGATTATCTGGGTGGAACTACTTAGTCAACAAGGTGGTTGCAATTATCTGATGGCTAGAGTGCCTCATAAATAATAGACCTGTAAATCTGTAAAGAACTGTATATTACTTGGTGTTCTGCGTAAAGAAAATGAGAGCTGCAAAAAAAGACCAAAACTGAGAGGGACTGTCAGTATTGTTGGGACTTTAATGATTCATTATTCCTGCCAAAAAAAATCCGTTTGGAAGATGCTACTGCTGGTGATCTAAAGCATGTAATTTAAATCTGAATGGTTTGAAATAGTCTAGAAATATGAGTTACTTATCCAATTCAACATAAAGAAATATGAGGTAACAAGACTGAGGGGAAGGTAAGCAAGAAAAGAGGTTTTACTGTTAATTCTTCTGTTATGAAATCATGAGCAAGAGAAAGATGTGGTACTGATTTGAAATAAGCCCTCTGAAGTCAGGAGAACAATTTTAAATAGCAATAACAAAATGTTAGGAACAAGTAAAAGTTCTCACGTTAGCCACCTCGTTTATTAAACCACGAAATGCTATAGTAAACAAACCTGGGGGGTGAATGGTTATTCCTCTAGGGGCATTCTGTGATACATTAACACTGCAAAGTCAAGCCTGAGACAACAGAAGAAGTTCCCGAGCTCTGTTACAGAGTACACAGCACATGTGACTTCCCAATACACACACAATTTGCTTTTGAAAAAGCAAATATGTGACTAAAGCTTGTAACCAGACTCTGGCAGCCCGGGAGTTATGAACATGCTGGGTTTTTTGTGCTTTCACTCTCCCAGGTTCCTATATCGGAAACAAACTATGGTTTCTGTAGTGTAGTCACCAATACAAAGACACAACGTAGGTGTCTAAAATTTCACACACGCACTTTCACACACGCACTTTCTGAATCAGACCTTCAGTATCTACTTTCCTTATCTAAGTGCTTCAGCAGGAGACACAGTAATGTCAGTGGGAGTTCCCTTATGCTTAAGGTTATTCACTAGTTCAAGAAGTTCCTGAACTTGAGCCCTAAGTGAATTCATTTCTGTTCTGAATAGCCAGTTCTCTAGCTACAATAGTGAATTAGGTTGAAGAAAAATAGCTAGAAGGCTGTTGGATTCTTCAAGATCTGGAATCTGCAGATTCTTCTTTCTCGCTAAAAGCTGTTAGTGTTTTTGCAGAACCTGTCCCTGATCTGTTTACTGCCTCATTAAACAGGTTGGGCTGTATCAATGTGTTAAGTCATATCCTCATGAGATTAGAAGCAACAAAAGTTTGTTTTCATCACGCATGAGCATGAAGATCTGACTTCTATTATTTTCCTTTGAAGGTCTATTAATAAATTTAATGTTTTCTCAGAGTTCACTTTCCTCATACCTGTGTAACTCTTTCTCCACCCTGAGGTTATCTTCTTCACTAAAAACTTTCAAAAATAAATCTTTGCTGTTCTGAAGTCTGAAACCAGCTGTGTTAGCCTTCTTTAAGACTATTATGATGAGCCTTAAAGACAGGAACGGTAAACCTTGCTATCTTGCAAGGCCTTGAGAGAATGACGATCTCCTTAAGAATGAATACCTTGTCTTGCATATAAATATTATTTTTCTATTATGAAATTCTTTAAGTGGATTAGACTTTGGGGATGGGGGGGAGATAGCCAGCTCTATGCAACTTTGGTATTCCAGTAAAATTAATTAGAAAAGAACTCAGAGAATGTGCATAAACAGGAAAACAGGATTGTTCAGGGACTGCTGGGACATCAGGTTAGGAATCACATAATAAAATGAACATGCAATGCCATACCTTAAAATTTAGTAGATGACAAATTGGAAAAATTAAATAGACTTTGGGCTACAGGTGTCCTTCAAGACTGCACTTGCAGACTTCTTTGCATAAGTCAACATAGTCTATTAACTGAGTATAATTGGTAAAGAAACTTAAGTTTCCAAAATATAAGCGGAAGATCCTGTTGTGGGCTCATAACTAGGGAGGGGAAAAGTAGCAAAAAAGGGTAAGTTTAAAAAAAATCTATTCTTTGACCTGGTCTATCTAATGTTTTCATAAGTTCCAAAGTATTGGACAAAAATCTCAAACTGAGTGAACAGGTGGTAAAATGGCACCTGGAGGTCCAGGTTAGTAAATGTGAAGTGATGCACATAGAGGGAAAAGCTTAACTGCTTCACAGTATGATGGGATCTAACTTGCCTTTTATCACTCCAAAATGAGATCTTGGAACCGTTGTGGGTACTTCTAGGTAACTGTCATCTTTTGCGGTGCCAACTGACAAACGAAAAGGTAGCAACGTTAGGAGCTGAGGCCAAAGCAAGGAGCAGCGTTGTACCTTGTGCCCAGTGCGTGCCCCCATCTGAATGCACCGACCGGTCTCTGATCCAAACGCTTGAGCGTTTTGAGGACCGGGCTGTTATGAGCCTAGATGCAATTCATAAGTGATTATTTAATATGGTGCCAGTTTGCATCAGAGCTGTCAATTTACAGTGGCTCCGCTACCACTGCAATCACCGCTAAATCCTTGCAAAAATACAAAGTAACTAAGTGCCTGTGAAATTATTTGAATCAAATGAGGACTGGACTGGAAGCTTTACCTGGAAGTGAATAAAATAGACTTAACCAAGCACCTGAAGCCCTCAAAAGACATTAACCTCTATTGCCACATTAGTTCTAATTTGCCTTGCTGTTTCTAGAATCAATACTGAAGTGGAAGTGGCAAAAATAAGTAAATGAAATCACTGAGAGAGGTTTTTCCCATTGCTGTTTTGGTCTACTTAGAAGCCTCTCCAAAAAGCCAGTTCTTATTGTTTTTCTGCGTTATTTTATATATTCTTGGGTATTTGGTCAAACCAACCTTCTGAACTGATTCAGCCTACGCCTGCATTTAGAGATGTCAAATCACAATTGAAAGATGGAAAAGCACTCATTTTTCCCTTTCCCATTCACAGCTGCCAAGCTACTGTGTTTTAGCACCTGCACAAATTAGCATACTCGGCTCCAGCAGAGTACTGACTCCCGGACATCTCTAAAGCTCTTATTACTGGCTAAAACAGAAATTACCATTGGCTTCAGAATTACAAGCTCTTCTTGCGGTATCTAGGTTTCCTTTGTCTTGCATCCAACCAGTGCAAGGACACATTCTTAGCTGGTGAAAATTGATCTGAATACCCTAAAGCCAGTGACACTTTGTTGATTTACATCTAATAAGGATCTGACCTATTTTTGAACCCCTGACAGTCCTGTGGTATTGGCTTTCTTTCAAATAATATATAATTTTTATAGTATGGTTAGGTGAGCCTTTTTCAGCTTTAACTTAGGCAGCAAATGTTTGTTGCATACATAAAAAATATGCTGCATTCCCCTCGGTACAGAGTATCATTTGCTTTCGTGAGTGGATAAGTTTTATATCAAGTTTACTTTTGTGTAGTCACTTTATGACTCTTTTCTCTCTTCAGGCAAACCAGATCTTACGCAGAACCTTCTCCATTGGCCAGCCCCCCTCCCAGAAGCAGAAGTGCTGGAGCGTATTCGCAGCAAGCATTTCTGGTCAGTACTGTCCCTATGGTTTTAAGCTTTGGTAAAAACAAACCTCTGCTTCTGATGGCGGCTGCTRCTATATGATAAGTTCATGTACAGTGACAGCTCCTGACTCTGATTGCATGTGTTCTTCTAGCAATCCTTGCATTTTTAGTCATACTCCTACACCCAGACATAGTCAAAAGCCCAGTTAAAGCTAGTGAGAACAGACATAGACGAAGCCTCTTACAATTTGGCTGTAAAAGGAAAGACTAGGAAGTGATTTGTTTTATTTGAAGAGAGTTTACATAAACACGCTTTGCACAGAAACCTTCTTGACAATTTTGAATGGTTCTTAGTCATTTTGTAATATACTCTGGGTAGCAAAGTTAAAGCCTATATTTCTATTGCAAGTACCATGCTGTGTATGGGCTCTTGTCTGACTTCAGTGCCAGCAAACTGAGCCTCTGCCATTACTAATGTACCAATGCATCAACGAGATCATTAACCTCTGCTTTCACATACTCAGCTCTGAAGTGGTTATTATTTATCAAGCAAAGCATATTGCAAATATGCTCAGCAGGCTTGCTCAGTTCTGTTTTCCTTCTTTTGCTGACTAGCTACAGTGTACTATCTTCTCTCTTATAAAGAAAAAGAGTAAATAATATCAGGTAATTTACAAAAAAAAAATACATGCTTAAATCTGGAAAAATATATCAGTATTTGCTAATGTTATAATGCTAATTATGGTTTTTCAAAGTTATAAACTATCATTTTACTGAAAGTAGCTGAAAAACTTGTGCACTTTTGAATAGAAAATTATTTCTTTCACTAATTTTTGAGAAATTTCTATTTCTATTTGAAATATTTCTATTTTAACTGGGAACCTAAAAGGAAATTGAAAATATAATTTTATTATTTTAATAAGAAAAATATTTTTCTTTGGGAAAAGGTACCTTTATCATCTGTAATTGTTACAAAAACCTGGCTCTTTCTGCGTATATTCTTTGGTGTTTTATGGAATTCCATAATATTGCTCTGATTTATTATGGTTTGCTATGTAGGGCATGTCATATTTTTATGTTTGCCTATATTCAGCTATATCGTAGAATAGCTGAAAAAAATCTGCATAGTGGATGTCTTGGATATTAATTAGAAATTACTCATTTTCAAATAAGGTGGAAAAATGAAGTGGAAGAAACTTAATGTGAAGAAGGGCCGGGATAAGGCTGCCCTCTCCTTATGTTTGATGAGATGTGGTGGCAGACTCAACAGAGGACAAACTGCTGAGGGTCAAAGCCAACTTTTCCCAGCCATGGGGCACAAAGCTGCTCCCACTGGAAGCAATGCTGCATTTTTCAAGGCTACTAGGGCCTGAGGAAAAGGTTCTTGGGCCCTCGTTAGCCCATATTTCCCATTTTTCTGCCAGCAGAGCTGGCCCCACTCCCATTTCAGTTAAGGCACTGCGAATGTTTCCACCATCATGGTGGGAAAGTAGGAATGGGCGCTAGGGGCTATTCCTCACTGTACACCTCCTCTGCCCTGACAAGGGACAGAGTTCAAAAACCATCCTTATTTAGAGCAAAGAGATCTCCAAAAAGCATGCAGCAGTACATATTCTAAAAGGCAGGCTGGAGGAAAGAGTTTTTATGTAAAGGAATATCTGTATATAATTTTGGCTGTTGAGAGATATTCATATAGCTCTGAGTCTAAAAAATCCAATTCAATAAGCATCTAACAGCAGCATCTTCTTTCCAACCTTCTTTTTTTCTTGGAGGCATTTGCTTTGGCAGTCAGAGGGGTTGACAGCATTGAAGGGTTTTTACAATGGAGAGGAAGAAATTGCTTCAAGCATTTGCCAAGTTGGCAACTGGCAGGACCTTGTGAGGAAGGGTGTTCCCTTTGCCCAGAACTCCTTTTTGTGTAATGAGGCTTATGTTATGACGCCTTTCACCTGCACAACGTCCTTCTAACTTCCATGACCTCAGGACTACAAGAGTGGAATGAGGATGAAAACCTGCTGCAGTTATCCCCACATTCCCCTGTGCCCACACGCACGCACATCCCTCTCTTGTGGTTCCCGATGTTTTTAATCTTCCCACATCAGATGCAATGCACGTGATTCTGATCTCATTTATACTCCTACAAAATGGAGATTAATTCCATTTAAATCAAGCAGCCAAGTCAAGTTTTGGAAATGTACCTTTAAGAAGCATATGGCAGAACAAAAATGTATTAAAGTCATCAATATTTATGGAGCAGGTAGAATTCATATTAGACAGGCTAGATGCCATCTGTCAAAATAATCTTGATTCCAACTTGCTATCCAAAATGATGAAGACTAATTCTAGGGCCAGATACTTAAGTCGGGTTAAAAGACGACATGTTACTGTGCCAACAAAAGTGAGGTTATCACACAAATGAATACTAAAGGATATCCTTATGTATTGAGTCACTGTCAATTCCAGGCGAGTACCAAAAATCTCTGCTTCTAAACACGTCACTGAGTAGCCCCTAGGCACAACTTTGTCAAAGTAATTCTGTCCTTCAGAACAGAATGCTAATTGTTCAGAAATATTTTGGGCAAATTTTGCCAAAAGTAAATTAATTAGTGACTCAGTATCCCATTTTCTAAACCAGCTATTAAAGTAGGCCACATAAACACATAGGTAGAATAGATTATCTTTGGTAAGAAACAGTCTGAAAATTTCCCCTTTCTAGATTAATTCCAGGAAGTGTTGGGATTTAAATATTTACGGTCTAATCCTGCATCAGTTTAAGGTAATAAAACACTGTCATTAAACCTAGAGGAAAAAATTTCAGGCCCTGGCAGGTAAATTTATTTTAATCCTTTTACACAGGACTGTTTAATGTTCTCCACAGAAATTCTGAAAATGGGCAGAATTGATTTGTTTTTCAGATTTTGGAGGGGGAGGTGTTTCACTCGCACACGTGCACACCAGCCTGCAGCTCTGATCGTGTTTGCCAATTTGGCAAGATTTCTGACTAAGCTCAGAAGAAAACTAAGTTCCATCGGGGTTTCGTGTGGCTTGCATTTTCGACCCAAATAACTTTCGTTTTAAGATTGTTGTTGTTGTTTCATTCCGAGCAAAACAAAGAAAATAGAAATTTGGAGGAAAGGGGAGATGAATGCACCCAAGCCAAAGCAAACTTAAAAGCGCCACACAAACCTTCCAGTGATCTGAACCTTCACTTCCCTAGATTAGGAGAAGCTACAGCTCATACCTTGCGAAGAGCCACCGATTCAAACGGGCTGGCGAACATTAACCAGTTGCGGTTAGACCCGGATTTCTGTATTAGGGTCAACTCGCAGCCAGTGAGCGTAATAACAAGGGTGACGCAGGCCAGACGGGTGGGCAGAGGAGGAATAGAGGGAGGACCTTTCCCCAATGCTGACTAACAGGGGAGGTGCTTTGCTGCCTTTCCCCCTTGTCCATGGTAAAGTGTTTGTCTGAGTCTACGTTATGAGTAGAAAGGTATTTGAAACAGTTTGCTGAGACAGTGGCAGCTGCTGCCTTTTCCCTCATTCTTAAGAAAACACAAGTGTAGATGCTTTTCATATTTCTAGAAAAAATTTAAAATGCCAGGAAATGAGTGTCATATTCAGTAGCCAATGCACGCTTTATTCGCAAGGCTGTTAATAAGCAACATACAGCCAAAGTCCCCTGAAATCAAGGGGCGACTTTCCACTTGCACCTTGAACTAGGCCCTAAATTACAAATCGGGTAGTGGAAAATCAGGCCTAACTTTTTTTTCCTATGAAATATGTATGTGCTCTACTATGTTATTAAATACAATTTTCCCCCCAAATGGATTCACTGAGCAGTGTATGCCACAGCAAATCCCCACAAAATATTTCTATTGCTGATTAATGACTTCATTAAATACTATCTAAATGTAAAGATTAAAAACAACCATTTAGTGTTCATTTTTCCTGCTGCTGGCCCTGTGCTTCATCACTGATATGAAAAAGTTCTTTTGTGCGGCCATCAAACTTTTCATTTGTACGTAAAGACTCTATTCCCTTAATGCAATACTACACTGAGGTATTAAGTATAGCAAATTTTTTTTTTTTAACACTTTCAAAGGCATAGAGAGGATAGTGGATAATGGCATAACCTGATATTCTAGCTCATAGCCGGCAGGAACAAAAGAGTAAAATCGCTGAAAGTGAAGCATGTTTGCTCTCTCTAAGTAGAGGTTTGTGTTCTGATTCTTCAAGACACCGAGCCCTTCCTGCTAAGTGCCCTCAACTGAGCGTGCTGCTCCCATGAGAAGTGGTGTTGCTGCGCTCTGTCTATAATCCAGCCTTCATGTAAGAAAAAAGTTCAAGGAAGACTAAGTCTAATTTAATCTATTACATGATTGTGCAAAATTACTTAACCACATCAAAGAAGCAGAGGCATCTACTCTGGGAAAGACATCGTAAAAGACCTTTCAAATAAAAAAAAAAAAGTGCAGTCTTACAGGTGATTTAGTCATGGGAATGCGTCACTGAATGTACGTTTCCCTCATGCCTGTAAAATCAAAAACAATGGCACCATTATCAGAGAGAGAAATATTAGAACCATTTTCCTTATTAGCTTTGCTTATTAGAGGATATTTAGCTGTCTAGTCATCTTTTCTTTTTCTTTTTTAATCAAA
This sequence comes from Apteryx rowi, assembly GCF_003343035.1. Taxonomy (NCBI): domain Eukaryota; kingdom Metazoa; phylum Chordata; class Aves; order Apterygiformes; family Apterygidae; genus Apteryx; species Apteryx rowi. The sequence continues at coordinate 128,219 of NW_020451036.1, read as the reverse complement.
GCTCTTTTGGAAAGAATTCTTATTAAAAATAGTGTTTCCCAAGGGTCAGGGGAAAGATTCCCCCCCCCCCCAAAAAAAAAAGAATAAATTCCAATATTGGGTAATTTTCATATTATGTCGTTTCCAGACAAAGTAGTGTGAATGCTCGTCTACATCTCATTCTTTCCTGGTTAAACTGGTGAAGTGCATTGAAAAATATCCTCAGCAGGATTCTTTTTGGTGATGTGGTAATTCCCACCTCAGACCAACACCAACATGAAAATTACCTTATTTTAATGACCCTCTGCACCTATTTTTCATGATTTAGCCTGCCATCGCTTCTGCAGTGCAGGTGAGGAATAGGTGGTACAGAGAGTGGCAATCTGGCTTTAGGATACCTGATCTCCGTATCTCCGTCCTTTGCAAACCTCTGATGTTGAGGCCGTTTGCACTCGCTGTCAGAGGAGGAAGGGGATATTATGGTAAATGACAGAAGAGGAGGAAGAAGCCCAGGGCACCGCGCTCTCCCGGAGGCAGCGCTGGGAGAGGCTGAACGGAGCTATTCCTCTCGCCTGCATCTGATCATCCCCTCAACAGCCTGATGCAGCCACAGAAGCAGGTTTGGATACCAAGAAGCAGGTTTGGATACCAGCACGTGTTCTGAGCCATTAATTCCTGCGGGCCCCGCTCGCTGCCGCCTGTCGTGCGCCACCGAATCTCCCGTAGCCGCTCCTGAAGCCTCGTTCAGGAGCAGCGGTTAAGTGCGCAGAACAGGGCATTACCCGCCAGGGGAGTGGGAGCGCCTCTGCGCCCCGGTGCCACCCTGCGCCTCCCACCTTTCTCACAACCTCAGGGCACCAAAAAGACGAGCAGAGTGGCGTTACCTGCGGAGCGGTGTGTGTTCAGTGCCCGCAGTCCAGTCGCTGTGGGCTGCAGTGGCAGGAAGGAGGCAGGTGGAACAGCGCAACCCTGTTTTTTTGCAGCATTTTACTTTTGCCTGGAGCACAGAAAAGTGTAAAAGCCCCTGCCCCAAAAAAGGTGGGGCCACATACATCAGTGTTTAAAAGAGGATCCCTGGGGGGTTGCACAGCTCTTGCTCCGTAGTGAGTCCTTGGAGCAGGAGCCCTTGATGTTCAAGGGCTGTAAGCACTGACACCGGCAGCCAAGATTGTATTTGCTTGCAAAAGGACTTGCAAATGCTAAGCAGGGGCAGAGCCAGGCCTTAAAGCTTTTTAATTGCCAGATATTTGGGGCTTCTGTTAACAGCCTTCTCCTTCCTTGATTAGATCTGGAACCTGTAAAACCACTTCATTTAGTGACTTAATATCAATAATAAGAGGCTAGAGTGACATCCTACTTCTGATTAGCAACATGTAGTTTGTGACTTCTGAGAACCGCATGTAATAGTGCGATCATTATGTGCTCAGATGTGAAGGTGTTTCCATGTATCTGCAGACAAACTAGGTAACTGCACATGTCAAGTTTCACTCGAGTGAATTTCTTTATCCAAGTCACTAAAGGCCTCGGAAAATAAGAGCTCATAGAGAAGTGCTGACACAACCCTGCTACGCCAGCAGAACGCTCGTGCTGCTGCAACACGATTTCAGTTGTGCTTTAGCCAAGAACACCTTGACAATCTCATTTGGGCGCTGTGATTAGTTTTTAGCTCTAGTGCGCTGTAGCTCAGTTGAACTAATGCAGTGGGTTTAGCAAAGGTTTTATGATTATCCTGTATTGAGCGATGCTCCTATAGTAGAATCACCTGGGTGCGAACAAATAGGCAATGTTTCTCAGCAGATGAAGCTGGTATAATGCTGCCTGTACAAATTTGTATTTAAATGCACAGAAATCCTTCTTTCTCATTCTTTGCGAGTTGGAGGAAACCGGCTATGGCTGCCAAAGCCACAGAAGTCAACGCCAATAATTTAAAGCACAAAATAACTGAAGGAATAGACACTTACACTAACCTACACATGAGAAAAATCAGGTGGGAGGTCATTAGTGTGTTATGATTCTATTTTTGACCATACAAATTTAACAAATTACTTCATTAAAACCCATGAAACATCAACTTCAAGGACTAAATTCTGCTTATGCCAGTGTAAATCCAAAGCACCTCTCATAAGCCAACCATTTTATACAAGTAAAATCAAAGTCTAACTTTGCTCTTGAAATTGCAACCTTGCATCACTAGAGATGCAAGCAGAATTGTGACCTTGGTTTTTTAATAGCAAAGCTATTTTATTTTAGACTAAGTATGCAAGCTGCCTATTGGTGTCTTAATGTGGCGGGGGACAGACAGGGGAAGAGGTGCAGAGAAGAATTAGAGTGAGGGGAGCCTGACCCTGAAGAACGAATTTCTAGCAAATACTGTTCTCAGCAAGTGTCTGAATTCATCGCTCGCAGCGTCTGGACTGCCCTGTGGCACGACGCTCCGCTGCTCGCTTGCTCCAGCAGCTTCACTTGCTGCCCCTGCTTCTTCTTTTTCTTTTTTTAAACTTTGTGAGCTATGTGCCAGGAAAACATTTTAGCACAAGATATTCAAAAGTTGAAGTGTTTCCTCTTCCCAGAAATGAGTTAGTCTGGACCTTTGGTCTTTGGCACGTTGGAATTCCTAGTGGAAAAATAGTACAAACCTACACTGAACAGTCCCTGTACTCTTAAAAGAGCAGACTGCGGTTCCCCCTATCACCCACAAAAACAAATAAAAGTATTGTTTCTTCCTTATGTTCTCTCTGGTGACCCTCCAAGGATTGTGAAACTTTACGTAGTCCCTTGCTCAGAGTTGTAATTTAAAAGCAACAGTTTAGCTGAGGTTTTAATGGCAAATAATGCTCTTTCTATATATTTTGAACTGTCCTGTGGGATTTTTAGAGTTAAATTGCTGCTAGGTGATAGTTTGAAATACCTGTGAAAGAATGACAGTCTCAGTTCTATTCTTTTCTCAAATATTTTTGATATAGTTGTTCTGTTTTCATCCTTGTAATCTAGGGCTTTTTCCATAAGGAATAAAAGTTCCAGCAATAACAATTGTGCTGAAAACATTCTCTGGCTGACTGGCAGTGCCAGAAAAGCTGTTGCTGGAAATCTTGAGGAGAATTTATTTAGTCAATTTAAACACAGTCTCCTGCACTTACTTGATTTATAGGTTAGATTATTGCTGAAGAAAAACTTCTCGTGGGCACGAGGTGTGTGCAATAGTATACTTTTTGCTTATGTGCAAATGCTTCAGCTATTGAGCGCCCTGGGTAGCCTGAGGAATAGTAGTAGTACACGAAACAGTGCAGAAGACCCAGTACCATGTTTCCTGGAGCATATGGTGTTTCTGGGCTCCGGGATAGTATCTGTGTCCGTAAGATATGTGCTACAAAAATGTCACAAGTCAGTCTGCATATGTCGGTGCTTATGAATCCTTCCAGTGGTTAGAGATAGTATATTCAGCCACAGGAAGGAATAACCCCCTGCCTCATGAAGAAAGAAAAAAATCTTTGATTCTTAACAAGCTTTAAGCTGTAGCTAATGTATTACCTGAGCGCATGCACCAACGGAAGCAGTAGAGTACATACTGAGTAAAATATTAGTGCTGGGAGATCATGGCAAGTCATGGACGTAGTCTTCATCCTTCAAACTCACATAATTGTGTTGCCCATAGTCTGTCAATTATAAGGCACTAAGTGACAAAGGAGAAAGCTTTTAACAGTATTTGCTTAGTGTGGGAACCAAATAAACCAGTTTTGCAATCTGACTGCTTGATTATGTGTTTGGAGGGCAGGCCTGCTGCAGAGAGCAAAACAAGCCTAATTATGTCCCACAGTAAAAGGTTTAAAAGTCTTTTAAAAGGTTTCACAGCATTAAAAATGCACTTAATATTTTGTTTATTGCTGGACTCCGTAAATCACAGGCATTCTGCTTTGCACGTGCTCTAAACTGGCCGGGGCACTGTGAACTTTTGGACAGTTTTGTAGGATCCTTGCGAAGAGGACGTTAAGAGGAAAGGGTGCCAGCCCCAGCTGCGCCCGGTGCATTTCATAGCAGTTCTCTGTCCAGTGGCGCGTGTCCTCTTACATATAACGTAGCTTCTGCGGCTGACAGGAGTCATTTCTTTCACCTCCTACCTTTGGGCTTGCTGCTGCTAGACTGGTCGCAAGTCCATAGCAGTGCAGCTGAATTTCAGAGTGGGGAGAAAGTGGAAGCAGGAGAGGGGTTACGCAGCTAGACTGCTTTACCACACTGATTAAAGAGGGTGTCAAAAAGTGCTGTATCAGGATGGATTTTACTTCTTCCTCCTCTCTCCCAATACTGTGTTACTCCCCTTCAAAGACAACTGACAGCTATTTGCTGTTCCCCTCTTTTCCTCCTGTGCGTTGCAGGGAGGAAATAAAGGTGAAAAAGAAGCAGGAGGCCAAAAGTGTTCCTACAGAGCAGAAGTCTTGTCAATGTGCTTGGCCTTAAGCAGCATCAGCTGGTGCAGCACACCCCCACGTGTCAGCTGAGGCAAGGGCAGACCTGCAGACCCCCCCGCCCCATTTAAATCAGGATACTTCCCTGCTCCAGCCTCCCATGGACAGGCCCCATCTTGGATAGCCCTTGTCAGGAAATACCACAAGAAAAATGCATTGAACTGGTTGCAGCACTAGAGAGTGGAGAGCTTTTCTAGATGCATGTCCCTCTGGAAATGCAGTCAGTTTGATTTACATCTTCTGTTTTAGTGTCTTTAGATGTTTAGATTTTTGGGGGGCTATTTCTCACCCTTTCTAAGTGAGAAAGCACTTAACCTTTCTTCGGAGACCACCTTGTCCAGTGCTGCCATCTCTGCTTGCTGCAACGAAGTGGAAACCAGACCAACCTTTCAAAGCTTGTTAATTATATCTGTTGCCCTATTTTGGTTGCTTGCATGCATGGGAATGTATGCCTAATTTTGGATTTTTGCTGTGGATACCTTACAGAAAGGCAGCCAAAACCACAGTAACTAAAGAAGTTACTGTGATCCATGACCTGCAGGTTGAAGCATACTGCTCTGTGAAATAATTTTCTCCATGTCATAACGCCAGCCTCAGGATTTCCTAATTTCAGGCAGCGCTGCTCAGGAGGTTTTCCTCGTGTTTGTAACTTATACGCCGCTTGTGCTAATTTTATGTGAGTAGCAGTAGTCTTATTCCTGTGGCAGAAGAATAATTTCAGTTTCCACTTGAGGTTTATTTGTTGTAATGGAATTGTTAGCTATGCTGTGAATAGCAGTCTGTGACCCTTTTAGGTGGGGTTGGAGAAATCAGCCCAAATTTTGATGTTGTTCAGTGTATCAGAGCTGAGCTCCTTCCCGGTAGAACTCTACAGAAAGGGAATAAAAGAGGAAAGTTTGGTGAATTTGACAGGGAAGGCTGGAAGAGATGCGCAAATAGCTTTTCTCACTGTGGTGTCTCTTGACCCAAATGCTTGCCGTAACAAAAGAGTGTAGCCATGTATTATTAGAGAGCAATCACTAGATATGATGCCATCAGCTTAACTCCCCAATTGCTTGTATTGACTGTAAGGTTGGGAAGGGAACTAGGAAGATGAGATCTTTTTCCTCATGTTACATTACTGCTTCTTTTACGGATTCACAATACGTGAGGGAAGAAAGTGATTAAATCAAATTTAGTCTCACAGTTAATGCAAATTATGGGTTGCATGCAGAAGTGTACAACATGATACGTTTAAGAAAGATGCTGACTAAAGCATAAGGAGGAGTCTTATATGTGATATACAGCACACACCAAAGTAAAAGGTTTAAATAGTGGTGTGCAGAAATATGATTTTAAGTTACAAAATATTGTCTGTCTTATCAGTCCTGAAAGTGAAGAAAAATTTCTGTCAAGAACCACAGAGAGAGGCAGTTTCTCCAATAGAGTTAGGAAAAAAATTGTGAGGCTGCCAGTCTGTAAATGCAGGGGCTCTGGCTATTTCTCCTTCACCAAGACAGCTTCCAGCTCTGGTCTGCCAAGCTGGAGTAAACCTATGATCTTCGCGATGCTGAACCCAGGTGAGCACATCAACCCCGTGCGCCTTCCAGTCCGTGAGTCCCGAGCCAGGACAAAGAGCCTTTGCGTTTGCTTTCCAGTCTGTGATCTGGCTTGGATCAAGCAGCAACCAAGGGGAAATTTTAGCATATGCATCACCGAGTTGCTGTAGAGATATTGCTTGAGCTCAGGGACCTCCCCCGGACCACTGTAACCTTGTTCTCATCAAGTTTCAGAACTTCAGTTCCCAAAATGCCCAAACAATCTTTTGAGAAAAAAAAACCTACTTTGCTCCTCAAAGAGCAAAGATGTCTAAGGCTGCATTTACCATAAGCTGCCGTTTGCTGGAAGCCGCTCCATTATTTTTACTGAGCTGTGCATAGTGGAAATGAGCAATAAGTGGGAGTAGGACAGATGACCTTCCTTTGAACTTATTGGTCCTTTAAATTTTGACAAAAACTTGTCTTTAACCTTATCTTTAATCTCGGAAAGGCACTTGGAAGCAGGCTGAAGTTTTAAGCTTTTTTTCTAGTCATTCTTTCCTGAGAAAGAAACTACAAAATTGACAGAGAAAGGAATTTTATTTTGCAGCTTTTAAAGAGGGCAAGGGCATTGCAAGCAATGGAGATTAAAAAAGAAAATTAAACTATAAAGAAGGACTTGACAGTGTCTCTTCTGCACTTATCGGAATATGCTGCTCAAGCTAAAAAAGGGGGCAAGAGGTAATCTTTGCTCTGCTGTTTGCTTTTAATGTGATCATGTTTTTGGCTCCCACTACGTCTAATGCTGCTTGTATCATTCAAAAACACACCTCATTATCTCATGTTAAATGTTGAGCTGCTGGAAAACCAATTGTAGCGGGTAGTATGCCTCTGAGGTTATGATCTACAGGAAAGATTTAAGCTCAAAATATGTTTGCAGTCAATGACAATACTGCCTGCTAATCTATTATTACACCATTTGTCTTGTTCTTATCATAAATATTTTGTTTCTTAAGCTTTAAGGCAGCTCAGCATTGGAGGCTAGATTTTACGTAACTGGTTTAGCTATTGGTGCTCTGACATTTATCTCAAATGCACTAACTTGCATTTAGTTGACAAAATCAATACATATAATATGCAAACTTAGCTGGAGATTAGTGGGTATTCTTTAAGCTTTCTTCATATGGGAAGTATAGGGCTAATTTGAAAAGCATGCAGCTAATGTGAAGAAGGGTGAGGGAGAAATTAGGTTTCATTCTCTGAGCCTTGTTTTCAGGAGTTGAAAAGCGAGGTCCAGGTTCAATGCATCGTTCTCGAAGCCCTGAACAAAATCAGCCTTTGTTCCTCAGTGAAACTTATCTGCAGCGGAGCCGCATTACTTCCTGTGAAATACAGCCCTGCAGATGTGCCGTGCTAGTCTTCCCTCTGCTTTTGCTTCCTTTGGTCAAGTAGGCAAGAAAGGACACTTTGTGCTGGAGTGAAAATGATGCTGCTGGGTTTGCCCTCTGCTGAGACTGAGCCCTTCTCACCAAAGGGGCATGACTTCCTGCCAGTTACTCCGCTGTTTGTTTATTTGTAAAGTGTAATGGGATATCGCTCAGCGAAACCAAAGCCTCCCTCCCTCCAGCCTTGCAAAAAGAGGCAGCAGGTTCTCCAGCAAGTGCAAACAACCTGAACTGATGCTATAAATGATAAATCTAGGCAACGCGCAAGTGTGAGATTGCAAACGTGGTAGACAATAATTAAATAGTTTTGCTCTAAAAGCCTGTGATTAGAGTTCAGGAGGTAGCTGGTCCCATTTTTAACAAGTCAGAATATAAGAAAGCGCTTGGTAGCAAATTAAGACTTCAAGTGGTTAGGTTGTAAACCAGAATACAAATTGATTTTATAATAGTGTCTTACATGCTCTAAATACCCTTAAGTGCTTTATGTTTTAAACAGAGTTAAACACGTAGCAAAACGAATTGGCTGTTATGCACCAGATAGTTCATTTGTTACCAAATCTTAGAATAGGGCAAATTTTACCAGTATCTTTTCTGTAGGTATTTAATCAAAATTATTCTGTAGTATCAAGTTGTCCAGAAACCTCATGCACATTCATGGCCCCATTGTGTTAGGTGCTGTATAAATAGAGATAGTAAGATCCCTACATCAAATAATCTGTGTTCTTAGAAGTCAAGAAGCGCAGATGTTGGTGAAAGGAAAAAATATGCAACTTTCTATATTTGTCTCTATAGATCTTTATTTTATATTATCCCAATTAACTGGGATAAATTAACGATTGCAGATGTCACAGAATTGGGTCTGAAAGCAGAGAGTACAGGAGATGCGCAGAACCGAGGGGAGGTGAAAGGGGTGGTGGCCCTGGAGCGGCGGGAACGGGGCTCCGCGCCCGCACGAGCGCAAGCTCCTTCTCGAGGCTGGCGTGGGAGCGCTGGATGGCAGCAAGCGTCTGGGAACGCCGCGTGCAAAATGTCCCGTTCCTGCTTACTCACCCCCAGGGAGGAGGGTGACCTACCACCGCTGTCGGTGGGATATTGGCAGAGGGACGAGCAGGGAGCACGAGTCCAGCCCCACTGAGGTCCCACGGGACTGTCAGGATAATGCTGTCTCATGAGACGTTGGTGAGGAGGGGGCACAGTTTAGTTTCCTTAAATTTTTAATTTGGTTTAAGCTAATATAAAGGCAGTTATAGCTATATAAGGTCACTGACTATGCAAGTGTTTTACACTGTCCGATACATAATACTTTCACATCTTCTCTAATTTTACATTGGCCTAGGCAGCTTTCCCAGTAACGTATTCTTGGCTCACATTTGGGATGTGTGACATTTTTGATAAGTATTGTCTGGGTTAATCCACTATGGAATTAATCTTTTGGATTATCCATTGGAGCCCTGGTCTTCCAGCACAAACACAAACAAGCTCTAGTTAATGCTGTTTCCCTTTAGGAAGGTGATCACTTTATTCTCAGGTGAAGCAATTACCAGAAGGAACCTGAAGCAATTACCAGAAGGAACCTGATTCTGTGTTTTTTAAGCCAAAATTTGGTTCTCTGCACAAAATAATATCCCTTCCTGACTAAGAAAGTGTGTGTGCATAAAGGTGCTGCTCTGCATTTCTGCAGAGATAGAATGAGGGGCAAAATAAGTCATTCTGCTTCATTTGGAAGCTGTTCAAATATTGCAGGTCTGGAAGCTTGACTCAATATGAGGTTTATGTAAACTTGTGAAAAAAAGAGCATGGATATGTGTCTGCTTGCTTATATGTGAAAACAAATATATATATTATGTGTGCCATGTATTTGTGGCAGGGTAGCTTTAAAAGGAACATTCTTATTCTAGTATTTAGAAGAAGCGGCTTCCCTTTAGCTAAAAAAAAAAAAAAAAAACACTTTGAGAAACAGTGGATTAAATTACATCAGAGAAACATGTGAACTTGAACTTGTTTGGTGAACCTTAAAAAATAGTTCATGAAGTTTAAAACCCTCAGTGACTTTCTCATCCCTTGATAAACTCTTCTCACTTCATGTGACTGCTGTTTCAGCTGTCACCGCTTTACTTTCAAGAGTCAGGACTTGCCCTGTAACTGCAAAATATCTATGATTTGTAGACATGTCATTGCTTTCTGCTTCATCTTGAGATAATGTTGTGCCGATTATTTGCCGTGAATCCTCGTATTATGATGATAAAAGCTCTGGTGCAGGTAAGCACCCAGAAGCAAGACTGTCTAGCCAATCTTTAGGCAATTTGCAAGCCTGCGTGATGGAGCAGGTTTTAGTTAACAATCTAGATGAGGTTTAGGAAGAAAGGAGGAGAAAAAAAGCGTGATCCCTGTTGGCTGGTCCACAGGTAACTGACAGGCAGGCTCATCTCTTTTATACTTTGAGACCTAGGATTTATTTTCTACAATTATTATCATAACATTTTGTGTAAATATTTAAGTGTGAATATATTTAGAGGTTCTATGCAGGGCTTCTTTAGTATCTATTTATCTGCAGAGATTGCAAAAATTTTGTCCAGTGAAAAATAGACTGGCATTGTGACAGGTTTTGCATTGCCTTGAGACAGTGAAGGACACTGCTAGGACCTGACTAAAGCTGGGAAGAAGGGGAGGCTGTGCGGGTGCCACTACGGGAGCGTGCCCCCCACTCGGGCAAGTGCTAGTGGGCAGAGCTACCAAAGCCCTGCACCACCCTCGCAAATCTGTTCTGGTCTCTGCTCAGCATCAGCTTCATAATTATTAGTTTGTAGCAAGTCTGGGGTAGGGGAAAATTGGTTAATGTGAGGAGCTAGTAGCAATGTTTACACGTGTTGCACACGAGTATGGTCCAGGCTTCTTCTGCCCATTTGTTGCCACATGCTTTGGTCCTGGCCCACATCCCTGCTGCTGGGTGACTCCTAAACTTGAGTGGTATCCTAGTGACTCCCTTATACATACTCTTTAGCTCTCTTTTTAGCTCCTTTCCTGTTGCGTTATTTCTTCATCTATTTATTCGGTTGGTTGTTGCTCTTGTAATTAGATTTTAGCTAAGAAGAATAATGTTTTAGCTCTACAACCATTTCTATCTCCTGATTTACTTCTTTTTTAAAGGATTCATGAAATGAAAATATTGCTATATAGATTTGGATCAGGAGGTCCAGCAAAAAGCTAATGAGAAAGGACTTGGATCCGCTATTTTACCTTGCTGGTATAGATGGTGTTCTTACCTCAGAATTCTCCTCTTAGCAAATGGTTTTCTACTCTTGCTCAGTTACAGCAAACTATTCTTGATAAGCTTAGCCTGTATGTTATGTGTAGGTTTTTCATGGGTTTGAAATATCCTCTAACCTTTTATATATAGCTATTTGTCTCTATTACTTCATGCATACAAGAACTTCTTTCTTCTGCTTCTTATTGATCCCAGTAGGTGACTTATACTGAAGGATGAAACAACTGATTTATGAGTCATTGGTGCCCCTTCCTGAGGACTCAGCATCTGAAATAAATTGAATGAGGTTGAGAACGTACTTAGACCCACAGGCAATTGTTTGGATGTCTTGTCTTTACAAAAAGAAAAAAAACTGAACAAAAATTCGAAGTGTCGTTAATGTCATGCTATAAATAAACACAATGCTACATAGATAAGAGAGTACCACATTTTCAATTCTGGGAATAGCTTGCAAGGCAGTAAGTACAGGGTAAGCTATAGGACCACAGATTTAGAAAGGAGAAATAAAGATTAGCGCTGAGGAGTAAAAGGAAAAAACAACCTCTGTCCATGATGTCCAGACTTTCCAGCCTGAGATGAGCCTATTCCTTCTAGCAAGGCCAGGAGCCATCAGTGTTGTTTGGCTAAGTCATCTGCCTTTGAAAATCAATTCCAAGGAGTGGGAAGCTGACCTGCTGGAGCTTTTCCCAGGATAGGAGAGCCCCGGTGGCAAATCTGACTCCTCTACTTCCGTCCACAAAGCCTCTAGCACTAGCAAGGTACCAGCAGTTAAGAAAGGGAAGGACTAGAGCACCCACATTCAGCACGTGGTGTGGACTGGTGCATAATCTCTTTAGAGCTAGCTCTTACAAGGAAAAACTTTCTGCAACTCAGAAATCAAGGAGATGCGACATGTTGTTCCTGAGCTTTTCCTCTTTTTTTTTTTTTTCTTTTGCTGCACATGACAGTAGAAACAATTTGCTTTCTCTGGGGCATCTGCAGGCCAGTAGATAAGAGACCAAACACCTCCCATAGGGAAGGGGACTCATTCCAACCCTTGGGTTTAAGAGTTGAATTGTACATCTCGGAAAATATGTTTTCCATTCATAAAAAAAAAGGCCTTAATACTTTCCAGTGTCACCCTCTGGATCCTTGAGGGCCATGTGTCACACGCCCTGCTTTGTAGATCTTGTGTTTATAGACTCTGTTTTTCACTCCTAGAGATTTATTGTCCCAGTGAAGAAAGTCTGGATATGCCTCTGAAGCGGAAATGTAGCCATGTATTTGCTAAGAACAAGCTTGTGGTTTACCAGAATATTTTTGTTTCCTTCTGAGGTTTCCAGCTAATGAAGGGGAATTTATCCAGCACATTTATTGACATTAAAATAAGAGTTGCAGTCCATAAATAACCCCATTGTTGTTTTAGTTTGCAGTTTAAAACATTTTGTCAGCAGCATTGTCATGTACCATGACTCAGCTTATGTTTTTGCTCGCAGTATCAGAGCAGCTTGCTGGTAATGCAGATATACATTCCAGCCATTCCTACAGAACAGGCTTCAAAGCTGGTCTTGACACCATTCCTGAGCTTTTCAGCACTGAGCCCATCTGATCCCAACCGCAGAGACGAGTTTATAATTATTCCCTACTTTATATCGAGGAAGATAAAAGCAAAGGACCCAGACTGACTTCTGGGTTCATGTGAACTCCTGCCAGTGCAGAGCTGGGAGAAAGCCTGTGAGGGACAGGTGACGAGTGCCCAAAGGCTACCACCTCCAGTTTCCCCCCAGGCATGCTAAATAACAAGTAAACTTGAAAAGTCATCAGCGCTGGCCAGAAGGGGGTCATGACAAGGCAAGTTGGAGCGCAAGGTTTTTGTTTGCAACTTCCAGGAACTTTCTTGGCCCCTTGCCCCTTCTAAAGGAGCCTCCATAGACAGAACATCTCACTTCTTTAATGGTGGATCCATGTGTCAGGAAAAGACGGCACTGCATCAGCATACAGCCTGGCCTCTCCCTGCACCAAGATCTTTTAATCTCCTTCCTGCATCACTGACCAGTGCTTCAGTGCCTGCACTTTCAGAGTTATTCTGTACAAAAGGAAGCGTCTTAGCACAGTTAAGAAAACAGGTCTTCAGAAATGAGGCAATGAAGAACGTAATGGACATGGTTTATCCAATGGATACGAATGGATATAGTGTCTTATTGTAACAGAAATTTTTGCTGAATACAAGATATAATATAAAATTTAGAATATCTATATAACATCCTCTTTGCCAGCAAGTACATCACATTCTGAATTAGATTTGATCTGCATAATCAGGTCTGAAGTAACAGGCTCTCATCAGTTCCAAACTCATGAAAAAAATTATCCGTTTGATAAGTTGAAACATTTTTCTTGTTGATGGGGTTTTTAAGATCAACTAAAACTCTTGCAGATTTCTAAAATCTTTTTTGAAAAATAAAAGAAACCTCACAGGATAAGACCAAATGTTGCAGACTTCATCTCCAGAGTTCCTTTGTCTGTATGACCGATTAACTGCGAAAAGGATGTTTATAGTGATGTCATTTGAAAAAACTATGTTTAGAGATTTACTCTCCAAGATGTGGGGTTCAGTGGTGTGGATTATGCAAGAGTGTACATATATATTGTACAGTCACTCACATGTTATCTTGCTGTAAAATGCTCAATAATCCAGAGCCACTTAAGTGGATTATACCAGACTTGCTTGTAAAGTTTGCTTACATGCAGCTCAGTCCTTCCCAAAGCACTTCTCTAGGTATTTACCTGTGCTGTTCAGCTTACTGGCCACCATTCAGCTGGTATTATCAGGATGACAAGGTTGACACTCAAGAGTGCAGCAAAGAATTAGACAGGTGTTTAATAGACATATGAGCCAGCAAGCAGGAGTGTTTTTAATATTAGTAGCATTTTAATCTTGTTCTCTAAACAAAAGAGTATTTATTCATGGCCCAAGAACGACAAATTAGTGTGTAGAACTGGAGCTAGTACTGCACTGGAAATTCGTATGATTCAGTGTATTTATTGTTTTAATTGTTCATATTTCCTTTGCTTTGAGGGATTTCTTTTTTGAGATTAATATGATGGTCACTGCCACATCTGTCTTGGATTCCTTATTCCTCAAGAGTAGCCCTAAGCGGAGAGCATTACAGAAGTCTCTCATTAGGAAGGAGGCGTCGCAGTCTTTCATGTAGCTCTGGATGATAAAAGGCTCTGATTTAGCACCGCTGCCTGAGAATCCATCAGCACCCTTGGACTCAGTAGATCATACACTAGTGAGCCACTTCTGTGGAGACTTTGGGTGCTTGTCTCTCATTCCTGCTTAACAGTAAAATCTTACTTGCCAGGATGAGCTAGTTGCAACAAATCATTATCGGAAACTGGAAGAATAAGTAAAAATCCTAAGCGTGGATTTAAATAGACCAAAGTTTCCTATGACAGGTGACGCTGCAGTCTTTGAGTCCGAGCGTATTCCTCAGTCAGTGGCATTACCTACAAACTCAATGGGAGGAGTGACATGAGGTCTAGCTAGGCCTATATTAATAGTCTGCCCCAGTCATCTATACAGTAAGCCCCTGTGCTCGGCCTCCGATGTCTGGCCAGACTAACTATGGACATGTGCCGAAAGCCTTGATTTTGACTTGCTAGCCTCTCTCTCTTCCCATGCTCTGCTGACCTCAAGCATAGAAATTCAGCCAGGAGCAGTGCCACGACTCCCACTTGCACTCTTTGGGCCCTTCTGCATCCCTGTTCCCCTTCCTACAGTATCTAAATGAAACAAGCTTGCGTGGAGAGACCCAGAAGGCTTCTCTTTCTCGCAGCATCAGAGAACCTGAAATATGTTTTGGCAAAAGAGAAAGAGGACAACTTAAAAATAGGCAATATATGCAGCTTTAGCAGATGTTTCTGAATACACAGGCAGAAGATTGAGGTTATCCGTGTTGATACCAGGGCAGCCACAGCTCAATGTCCTGCAGCAACAACGGTCAGTGTCCAGTTGCATCACTGAAGATGCTGAGAAAAGATAATACCCAAAGAAGGGGCTGATCTAGCAATTAGTTTTCAGGTGACTCAACAGTTATTCCTTGTGTGGGGGATCTGCCATTCAGGGCAGTAGTTTTGATTCTGTAAAAACAGAACAAAAGTGACTAAGAAAATTAATGGAACAAGCTATTCTGTATTTTCTTTCATGATTATATTACTTTGGAAAGAACAAACCATTTGGGGATAGGATGGTGAATGACTATGATTCCACTCAGCAAAAGCTTAAATATTGACTTGCCTCTGGTATGTCAGGAATCTGTTTCATGGTGATAATTTACTTCCTTAATTACCTGCAATTGATTTTGCATAAGAGTCATATTGAGATTACTACATGATAGGAAAACACTGTCAAACAACTGCTAATCTGAAGAAGTTTTTAAATCAGCCAATTTTAAACCAACTTCATATTATATATAGAATGAAGTAGAAAAATAAAAATCTTGTCCACATGAATAAGATTGTTTCGAATTGGCTGCCACAAGTTTGTCTTATATATGCCAATTTACAAATACGTCCAATAATAGTAGAGGGAGCAACTGTTCCACAACTCTGCCCGTGTTCATCAGACGCAGTGACAGTAGCCACATCATTAATCTCATGGTATATTAGAAATAAAGTCACTGGAATGGAATGGTGTCAAAGGATAAATGTTTCCCCCTTTGAAAATAAACTTCTCAGTTTCACCTCATTGTGTTGTCTTTTTTTCTCCTTTCCACCCTCCCTTCAATAAATCCTTTGGTTTCACCTGGCATTTAGGTAACAGTAGGAGACCAATATCCTATGACAGAGCTCATTCTACAGTTATCAGTTTAGCATACCCTTAAATCCCCACAATTACCGTGCCAAGACCAATCCTTTCCGTCAGAGGTTAAACATATGCATTACATATTGAAACAATGTAAGTAGCATGTAATTAGCCTTGTTTATGTGTTCTCACTTTAAATTATACTTTAAAACCTTTGATGTTTTTCAAGGCACTTAATGTTAAGGAGACTTAAATGAGCGTTCGTCTTGTCATTTTTGACTTTATTCATAAATAACATTCTATGTATGTATTTGATTGGTTCATTCAATTTGATCTGATGAACCAACGTACACATTCTTGCCTTAGAGGATATTGTGCTTAATAAAATATCCTTTAAATTATAAACCCTGTGAACATTGCAATTAAACTTACAAACAGTGTCATCGACAACTTTAACAAAAGATGTTGAACTGGGGGGGGGGGGCTTTTTTCCCTGTCTTTTTTTTTCCCCTTTTTTTTCCCCTTTTTTAAAGTCTTGTTCCATAAGGATTATAGCTCCCCCGCTGTTTGGAAAAGATAATTTCACTTGTAACACTAATAACTTGAGCAGGGAGAAGGCTGGCTCAGTGAATGGAATGCACTTCACTGCACATCTTGGCTTAGCTAGAAATCGGAAACAGATGGTCCTTGCGGCTGGCTTCCCACTCGGGCCCGCTCAGTGCCAGCCTGTGGTCGTTGGCTGGTTGCTGCTGGCACTGTGTGACTTGAACATAGTAGGACAGTGGCAAAAGAAATCAAATCTTTTTCATTGAGCAGCAAACTGTAATGAAATTTGACAGATCTGACATTCTATACCCAACATCTAGTTGGAATATATTAACCTTTTATTTTTCTTCAGCTCCTCTCCTACAAGTTATGAATCTACTTATTAGAGTTTTGCAGTGGCTTCAGAGATGGCAGGAAAGCAATATATTCTGGATGCCCTCTAATGTTAGAACTAAAATAAATATTTCAAATAGTAAAGGAAACTCTGGGCTTACAACTCTTCCCAAATTCTAATTAAAAAAAAAAAAAGAGGCCAGCAATAGAAATAATGGTTAGTGAATTTTGATAATATTTCATTCTAGGAAGGAAAAAAAATTAATAGTAAGGTGAGATCCCGCCCTCGCTTTTCAATAAGCATATTTTCTGGGTACATTCTGTGTCCCTGTCTCCATGGGGCGATGTTAGCTTTGATCCAGCTGCATCAAAACTGAGTTTGTGTTTTTGGTTAATACTGTTTTATTGACTCTATGAATTTGCATTTTGTTAGATTTTTTAGATTTTTCCAGGGCAGAAATCCTTCTTTCCCTTAGGAGGCTCCTCCCAGGTATGAGCATTATGCTTCCTACTACTCGTTTGCCAGGTTAGTGCCTAGCCAGCCCTTTTCCAGAGGTTGAGTCAGCTTCCCTTAGACCTTGAGTCAGCACAGCGCGTGCTCCTAGAGACTGCTCCCTGCCACAGGAGAAGAGCACGGTGAAATGTTATGTCGATTACCCAACAGATTAGGAAAAAGTTGTTTATATTTAAACTTAAAAAATAAATCTGTTTTATGTTCTTTTACGTTTTGGGTTGATAGAGAAGAATTTTTTTTATTTTTTTTTTAATGTTTGTATGTGTCATTCCTTCCCCTTCACTCCTTTCATCTGTTCCTCCTGTTTCTTTCAGACATGAAGTCACAGCACTGCGTCTGATGTCAGTGTGTCTCCATATTGACAGATCGTTCTGTCAGAAACAGGATCTTGATGCTTGTTTCAGATGAGGCAAAAAGGGGATACAGATGGCAAGAGGAAAATCAGAGGAGTGAGAGGGGAGCAGGGAGAAATACACAACTGAGAGCTACGGGGAAAAATGCAGAGTCCAAAGAAAACTTTCCTGCTGAGGGGAAAGGGCTGCTTTCCCTGGGTTCAGCAAGATCATACAAAACGTGTGTCACCTTGGGTACCCAGTAAAAGCTTTAACCGTTGCACTCGTTTTAGCTCAGGAATCCTTGAAGGTGTAGGAGCAGTGATCACGTGCTGCTTCTCTCCTTGTCTACGCCTTCAGCAACAGCAGATCCTCTTGATTGAAGCCAGGATTATAGGATTTCCAAAAGCTAGAACACACACTCGTTGTCAGCAACTTTGCACAAGTTCAGAGGCTGTCCAAAAATCAGCTGCCTGCTCTCACGTGGCAGTTGAACTAATTGTCACTGTTCAAGATAAGGAAATCCTCTTCGTAACTCATCTAGGTTCAGCCTTCCCAAGGAAAATGCCTCCCAAATTAGGAACAGATCTAAAATCACGCTATTGCAGTCTGCTGAAAAGGTTCTAAGCAATTGCAACTGAAGAAATAGAAAAAAAATGAGAGTATAGAAAGGGTTAATAAGCAATAAATACTACGCAATTAACAGACAATCTAGGAAAAAGTACTCAGATCCTAAAGATGTGTCTAGCACTGGAAGCTACAGGCAGTTCTGCCGAGCTTCTTTTACCAATGTGAATAGGAGAAGCCAACATTTGGAGAAACTGCCCACTATGCCAACATTTCTAATGCTCTCATGCATTCAGTTTCCAGTAGACTGTAAAATGCCAGCTTGATATAGTCATCTGAATTAATATACTTTATTAGCCTTTTTTAGCATTCATTCCTGCTTTCGTACACTTGATAGCAACAGTGACCTCACCAGAACGTACTGCAGAGGGCGGATGCAGAGGGGTGCGCTCAGGCTGTTTGTGCTGCGGCAGGTAACTCTGCTCCACAAGTAAGCAAATCATTTTTGGACAGTTGGCCACTTCTCCAGTAGGAAGTCAGAAAGCAACTGGCAAGTGCTTCAATTCATTGCTTGAGGCCTAAAGCTGTCGGAAAACAAATCTCTTCTTCTCTAGCCCACAAACACACACACCTAACTTATTTCCAGTTTGAAATATCACTCATACATTGCAAGCGTTTTCATTTCACAGCTGCCTCTGTACAAACGTCTATGCAGCACGAAGGCTTTCTCTCTCTTCGGAACAGATCTGGTTTAGAAGCAAACATCTTTGTGGCTTATTAGTCTTTGGAAGGCATCGTTTTGTCCTAGTACTATTCACAGGGAGCGTTGTGCAGAATGCTGATTGACAAGAGTTAAATTCAAAACATGTAGCCATTTTCTGGTGTGTGGTTTTTTTTCTGATTGAAGGAAAACTACTTAGATGTTTGTTTCCAAAACGGCATCTGTCAGCAATCAAAGGGGAAAAATTGCATAAAACAAATGCAATTGTTTGGAGTAGCATTTCCTGGATCATGTTAAATGCTTGATTTGCTCCCCATTATGCTCACCAAATAATTTTATTTTCCACAATAATTGCAATATTTAACATGTTGTATTTAATCTTGTTTTAATGCTATTAACAACAGCAGCTTATGAAAGGAATAATTGCTCTCCGGGTAAGAACCCGCCATCCCCAGCATCAGAAAGAACAATGGCAAAGTTAACTGCACCTAATTGTTCTGAATTTAAAACACTTAACCAACAGCGCTCATCATTTCTTTGCACTTAACTCCTATACTGTCAGGAAGGAAATGTTTTCGTGCTTCTGTCATTCATAAACTGAAAACTGTATGCTCATCTAAAAAAATTATTTATTTATTCAGAGTGACTATAATTAATATTCTAAAGTAAAATCATATATTGGCTCCGGAAGACCTAAGTACTCTCAAAGCAGTGGTTAATACAGCAATCAAGGCAAAGTTTGCCAGTAGATCTATAGCTACATTAGGTAATAGAAAGCCACATAGACATGAATAGTGATTTATCAGAACTTGACTGGACAGACATACAGCACGACTGGCTATAAAATACTAAATAAATAATAAGTAGGGTGGGTAAGTTGTTTGGTTTGAGATGTAGGAGCAAAGAGAGCAGCGTAAAATTGAATCTGACACTGGTTCAAAGGCTGATTGTTACTTAATCATTTTACCTTATATTTTGCATGGTTATTTTGAGGGATTTTTTAAGCAAGCAGCAAGCAACAGAAAGAACAGGTAGCATTAGCGGACCTGAAGTAACAGAAGACGATAAATGCTTTGGCTGGCCACTGCAAGGACAGTTCCTGGCACAGTGTCCATTTTTTTCCTGGATTCTGACTAAAACTTAACACTTGCCATGCTAGTCAGACTCTTTCCTGTGAATCGGAGTGATATTGTACCTGCTCTCCGGACCAAAAAAGCAAACTGCGATGCTAAGCAGTTGCATAGATCATGCATGAACATATTTTTTTGCGCGGTCCAAATATATTGCTAAAGCTGGGGCAGAAACAAAGACTAACCCTTGAATGTTACATTAGCAGTTTGTATTCATCCTAAATCATTTGCTTATCATCTCGCACATCACCGAAATCTGAAGGTATTCCTGAGGCTGAATGAAAGTTAGTTCTGTGCTGTGGTGAATGACGGTCTTGTAATCTATACAGCCTGGATTTATATTTTGCTGTAGCCAAATAGTTAAACAATTGTTAGTGTACAAAACAATCAAATGAAGAATTGTGCACCCACGAGCTCCCTTTTTTGATGCAAACAGAAATGGATATTGTTTAAAATAGAGTGGATATTTTTAATGCATTTTACTCTTGTGTCCAAATAATGAAAAGATTTGCAGAGTGTAGCTGTTTCTGAGTGAGCGAGTTGTATCAGTCATAGTTCAATAGACCTAAGAAATATTCCTGGCAAGAGTCTGTTTGCCAGTTCAGAAGTTCATTTTTAGAGCACTTGAGGAAAGGAACTACTGTAGGGGTTGAAGTGCCCTATTATTAAGTGGTGGTGGTCAGAGCTGAACAACCGTCGCTCAGTGTGATAAACCCGTGTGATTTAAATGGGAAGCATTCATTGCCTGGTTAGTACTCAGCTGTCATAAAAGTAATACAATTGCTGGTTTCACAGTGCACCAGAGGAAGTGAGAAACTGTGGTGGTAAAATATATGATTATCTTTTACTTCATTTTCCAAGAAAGGATTTTAGTAGTGAACATTACCGGGATTTCTTAACTTTTCAAAACTGTTTTGGAGTTGCCTTTTTCCAAGCTGTCAGTTCCTCAGTAAAGGTTGAATGTGGAGAACACTGATGCCCAGAGAAGTTTTGCGGGAGGGAGAAACAAACCTCTCTGAATCCTTGCTAGTCATTACCAAATGATATTAGAAGTGTAACATTAAAAACAAGTTTTAAAAATACAGTAGCAAAGCTATATTAAAAAAAAGACAAGAAGGGAATTGTTTAGTTCTAAGGAGCACTTTAGCCATTTGAGCCTTCATATGAAAAGTCATTCATTTAAACAGTGAGGTCTGATATCTAAAATCAAGAAGGAACAAAGAGCCAAAACTTTAATGTCTCCCTTATTTAAAAAAAAAAAAAAAAAGCATTTGATTCCTTCAGAAAGCTTCTGTCTCTGAAAGGAAAAATAAACTTAAACAGTTTATACTTTTGTTTTGCCATTCACTGCTTAAATCGTTATATCCATAGATATTAAAGACAGAAAAAAAAAGAAAAGAAAGAAAGGAAGAGAAAGAAAGAAAAAAAGAAAGAAAAACACTCAATCTCCTTTTTTTTGCTCAGTCTTTTTTTTTTTTCTGCCCGGTCACGTACATGAGAAAAGTAGCTGCGATAAACAGATACTGAATCAGACTGAAAGTCTTTAAAAAAAAAAACCCAAAACATTGCATGATAGTCTCTAAGCAGTTCCATCTGTCAAGCAGAAATTTTAGGCTAATAGCCTGTGGCGATCTCCCTCCGCAGTCCACTACCTGCCTTTGTCCTATTAAATCTCTTTATTCTTCTTAAAAAAGAAAAAAGAGGAAAGGAAAGAAAAACCTTGCAGACCAAAATCATCTGAGTGATGAAGCCCTAATTTTGACCGCCTCTCTTTGATGTTGAGCAGTGGGTTCTTATTTAAAAAAAAAAAAAGAAGGAGTGAGTGAGAGAGAGAGAGGGAGAGGGGGAGAGAGAGAGAGAGAGGAGAAGACAGTGCTAGGAGCAGATGACTTTTCATCTCCACTTCACCTTGCCACTGGGTCTGTGAGAGATTGGTTCATTGTCAAGGAGATTTTTTTTTTTACCCATGATTCCATATGGTATGGACCGGGCTACATGTTGCCCAACATGCCAGTGCAAATGTTTTCTCAATTAGGTGTCTTATCTCCCGTGAGTTAGCATCAGATGAAGCTTGCTGACAGCATAATGGCAGGGAAAACCTCCGACGGCTCCATCAAATGGCAGCTCTGCTACGACATCTCGGCCAGAACTTGGTGGATGGTGAGTTGGCAGCAGGGCTGCTTTTTTTTTTCTCCCTTTTCTACTTTCCCTCCCTCTCTGACAAAATGTCCCAGACCTCACATTTATCAAATTAACATTTGATTTTTTTCACACTCTTCACTAGAGCAGCCTCACACTTGTCCCACTTGTACGCTTTCCCCTGTGTAACAGGAGACGGTTAATGTGCACTACAGTTTCCACGGGGAAGCTTTTTCAATTCTCCTTAAGGAAAAAAAAAAGTATGCAAAGAAGTAGTTTGAAAAAGCCTTGTGCAGAGTAACTTGTCTCAGTCAGTTGCCTGACGCTCAGTTTGTTTTACTTTATCTGCTGCTTTCAAGCGTCCGTGCGTGTGTGTGTGTGTGTGTGAGTGTGAGTGTGTGTGTGCATTTTTTACCATACAGTATTTTCTAACGAGGGAGGTGGAAAGTTCAATAGAGTACAAAGCAAGTTGATTACTGTAAAAGTCTGGAGCGGTGCGTTCGTGTCGTGGTGTAAAATCATCACGTGTGAGAGCAGCGTGTTTTGCAAGGTACTGCCTTTCATCAGAGACCCCGATCTAACTTTTCCCTCCGTTTGTTTACGTTAGAACAGGTTACCGGGCTATTATGATCTGGAGCCATGTGTTACAGATCCCACATAATCTGGCTCTGGCTGCTTTTGGGTGCAATTAAAGTTTCAATAAAGTTCCACCGTGCTCCGTAGAACGAGTTAACTAGCATGTCATGGTCAGTCGGCCCAGACAACCTTTGACATCTCGAATCTATAAGAGGTATAGGGAGTTAGGAGGATGCACAATAGCCCATTGTAGCAGAAGATGCAAGTCCTGTTGTGAGGAAGAGAGTCCTCAAATCATTACTGCCCTCGTTAGCGTGTTGTCCGTTAGGGATTAATTCGTTAGCAGTGCATTTTTAGTTTTCTGTAATTATTATTCTTGTGGCAAGCGTGAATTCTTCCAGTGAGAGGAAAAGTTTGCTGCCAGGACAATGAATGTATTATCCGCTCCTAACTGGACCGTGAACCTCAGCTCGTTTCACATAGATATCAGTTAAAAAAGGACTGGCGAGTGGAATTACAAAACACGGCATGATCGGTTTCATTGTACGATACGCTGCACCAAGTCGGGGGGCTCCCTCCCCCTCGCCGCCCTGGACCAATTTTGGTGTCATTTGGAAAGTTTAAGACCTCTGAGGACTTGAAAGACTTTTAAAAGTGAGATCCGGAAGGTTTTTATTCTGCAACTTGGTGGTGGCCATTGTGTGTATCATGTGGCTTGTATTTAAAAGTGTTTGGGCTTTGGGGTTTTTTAGTTTTGTTTTGTCTAAACTCTTAATTTTTTAACCGTCTATTAGAGGTTTGCCAGTGGTTGCCAGTGAAATGTAACATGCAGCTTTCGGTTAATGGGAATAGTGGAAGGCTAACCACTTTACTTATAGTACCGATTTTCCAATTAGACTTTCTGCCAGGGGAAGTTGGAGGGGGAAGGGGTATTTGCATGCACATAAACTGTTGACTATTCATGTGACTTTTTTTAGCTTGTTAAAGCCCTGTAAATAAGTCTATTGATTCTTAGTTATCATTTTCAAAGCAAAGTTTTAAACTGTCGGGTTTTAGCTACACTATTTACATCGTGCTGTGGTTTTACCTTGTTCTAAGTCATTTGTATATTTTGTTACCACTCCTCTTTTATTGTCTATCATCTGCTTTTATGAAGAGGTATGTCAATGTTTATTATTTAATAAGTATCCTCAAACATTATTAGGCAGCTATTATCACCCTCTAGAAAGTATCCTAGGAAGTTTCATTTCAGTCACATGTATTTCACAGATGTTTTAGTACTGCGAATATATATGTAAAAACGCTGGAAACATTTAGTAATGCACTTGCCTAAAAATAAACAGTTTTATAACCACACATGCTGTTGTTTAGATTAAACATTGCAGAAAGTTCTCCTTAAACTTGAACGTCACACCATTTATTTTCTGAGAGAACAAAAAAACCACTAAAATAGCCTTTTTTGTAGAAGTTGTGCTACATGAAAGAGATGTTATTTTTAACTGAAATGAATAATTCAAGATCTTTACAATACATGTGTTAATTGCAAATAATTTTCATACAAAGTTTCAATTATTGATGGAGTAATAAGCAGTAATTTTACACAGTCTATAAGTCTGAAATGTAAAACAAAAAGTAGATATGTAATTTTTTTACCCCCAAATCTCATCACATTTGCCACATTCTTTTAATCAAAAGTAAGCTACAGAGCAGATTTTAATGTTTTAAAGACAAATAAAGCTTTTAAAATTACCTCATGCATCGTCTGGCTGCACAAAATCTCAGCTGCACAGTGCTAAACTTCGGTTTGGTACTGCCAGCATACAAAGAGATGAGTGAATACCCCTTGCACCCATATGGACTCAGCTGCCAGCACTGTGATATGCAATTTTGCTTTTTAATGAATCGTAAACAATTTGTGTGTCAAATGAGTGAGTTTGTTTTCTTTCTGGAGCAGGTTCTAAATCAGTTTTAAGCTATAGCTGTGTACTGTACCGGAGTATTATGCCCAAATTTAAAGGTTCTGTGTCATTTTGATGAAAAGACCTGTTATAATGAAAGAAACGGCTTTATAAAAGGCTGGGTGTAGTAATCTCTCTTTCTTTCTTTCTCTCTCTCTCTCTCTGTCTCTCAAGCTCACACTCTCCCTCTTTCACTCCAGTCTATAGTATGTTTATAGCTAGCTAGCTGGAGATAATGGAGATTGGGTGATTGCATGATTAGGAAAATGAATGGATTTTATCGTGGGGTAAAGCAGCTTGCGTTTCTGAAAGGTGGCTTTAAAATGCAGAGTTCTAATTTTGACCTTATTTTCTTTCATAAATAATCTGTATTAATGCTCCTTTAATTCATTTTTCTTCATCACAGCTAGTTTTTCTCTCTAGCCATCTGATGGAATGGCTAATGTATTTTATCTTACTTGCCAAAATAGCAAAAGGTCAAAGTAAAAGAAAAATGTTATTTTTCTTTCTTTTAGCCAGTTATAAATGTTTCCAACTATTTCAGCAGAACCCAGAGGATTTGTACATTTTAACAATAATTACATTTGTCACCACAGCTTATAAGGAATCTTTTAGAGAGCTAATCTGTTTTTCTCATGCTTCAAACATGTAAATGCAGAAGTAGTTATTATTTTGGCTTTATCATAATGTGACATTTTTGCTGAAAACTTCCAAAAAAATACTGTGAATTTGCATAAGAAGGAATTCTATATTTTTATATGTGTATATATATTAGCAAATGCTTTCTTCAAGAGAGTAGCCTGAAGATATCATATGAATTAGTTTTTTTGGAAAAAATGATCATTATTTTTTAGTCACTGGCACTTTTTATTTAAATCTAATGCTGTCACAGGGACCCTAAAGGGTTAGTCATACAAAAGTTTCAGTACTCTGTCTTGCATTTGTAACAAATATGTGCAGCTGTGCTACTTTCATAAACATTTATTTCAAGTTGATTATTTTTTTTAATTATTTGCTCTAGCAAGCCAATATGATGTGATTATTACATATGTTTAATAAGGGATTGTCTGCAAAATTCCTTTGCGTAGGGTTATTGAAATATATGTGCAGCAAAAGTATATATTGGAGAAAAATTCTCAATGGCAATAGAAAAATAAAGACCCTGGGCTAAATTCTGCTCTCCGTTTACACTGGCACCAGCCCGGAATCACTGCGTTGAGAGAGGTGGAGTGAGTCCAGATTTACCTACCTAAGACTGAGAGCAAACTTTGACCCATAATTTGAGTTTCTCAGTCCAAACAGTTTTGAAACACAAACTGTTTTCCATTGCAAAATATCTGAAGAAAAAAAGCTTCATTAATAAATAAGAAGGCCTTTCAAATGACTCCCTGTATGAGTTAACATGCGAACTGCTGTTGTTGAATGCGACAGTTAAAACAGATCTTTCAGTCATTTTCCAAAATAATTGTTTCCTTTTTTTATTATTCAACTGCCAATCCATATTTCAGTGTATACACCTTTGTTTTCTTTAGGTGCCGTAATTGAAGTGATAGTTTAGTAAAGATGCTAGGATTAGACTTGATACGTTCATTTTGTTACTTTAAATGTTTTTAAACCAACATCAGTTTGTTGCTGAAGCTCTTGGTAAATACTTTTCTTTCATGCCTCTGCGCTCCATTTTTCCAAAGGGAAAGCTGAAATTGCTCAGGTAATTTCTGTAGTAGAAAAAATGAAAATTTCAAAATGTTAGTAGCATTTACTCAATTAAAAATTAATAGAATCCTCACTATAAATCTCACTGCAACTGAGATTAAAAGTAGTGGTGCATTTAATAAACACTTTATTTAATTTCATCATATGGGAGGCTAATTGTTGCTATTGACACCAAAAAAAGTCTAGAAACATGAAACTCGCAAAATTAGTATTTCTTACTTAAATCACTGAGCATATCTGTGCGTATATGCATATACGTGTATCCTCATCGAAGTGTATCGTGATAAACCCCACATGCTTCTGATATTGTACATGGCTTTGTTGATTTGTGCTTTCTGCTTATCCTTTGCTGTATGTCAAAAAACTTACCTGTATTTATAATTATCCGTGACCTGCCTTTATAAAAATAACAAAGTGTGAACAAAGTAATATTGCCGCATAGATTTTCTTAGTTTTATAAAGTAACGCCGGATATTCAAATACTGTTCAGCGGCTGTAGAAATGTTGTTATTAAAATTATTCCTTCCCTGTCAGACTTTCTAAATTCCGTATGCAACTTAAACACACGTATACAGTGCATCATTACACCCGCTTCTACTACGTTACAGCATCTTGATTTTCTGTAAGCGTCCTCCCTTTGCCTCCAAGTATTTGTCCTGGTGGTTTTCTGTTCTTTTTCCTTCACCTGTCCTGAATATTGCCATGAATGTTTCTAATTTAAAGCCAAAGGAGTCAGTGGCTGATTAGAAGACAGGAAATTGGAGGATTAAACTGTCTGGTTGAACTTCCTTTACTTATCAGTACTGTGTAACTTACACTGGATTATAAATTCAATGGGACAATTCCTACAATGTATTGCTACTTCTGTTTTCTTAATTTTTATTTTTCTATAAAAGTCTGAAAAGCAAGGAAAATGGGTAGATTGTGGCTACAAACCAATATTTTTTTAGAACACTGAAATGCTGTCAGTTTAATTTAAATTTGGATAAATGTCTTTAGATATGAGAGTTCATTCAGTCTTAAACTATGTAGGTTTATAATCTATATTTTAAACTAACTTCATTATGTAAACAACCAAGCAACAGATACTTTCGGGGAGGGGGCGGGAAATGACATCATTTTAGTAAGAGGAGAATGCACCACGTTAACCCTTGTTCAGCCCTGCTCCCCTCCGAAACGCTCAGGTCTGTTGTAGCAGAACGGCGTGGCCGTACGACATCCTGAGGATGGGACAGCGAGGAAAGCCAGCGTCTCTGAAACGCTTCGCGTGGAGCCCTGGCGCTGTCTTCTGAGCCGGGAACGGCTCAGACCGCGTGCGACGTCCGCGCTCGGAGCTTCCCGGGCGAGACGGACGTTGTGTAGATGAGCTCTCTAACCGCGGGGAGAACGAAGAAGAGCATTGCTTTTTACCCTTCAGGGCCGGTTCATTCTCTCTGTTGGTCCCGATAAATCATTTCCAGAGCTCATCGTGGCCCTTGGTTATGAAGTCATTGCGATAGTGGAGAAAAGCCAGTGGTAGTACGATCAGGAGGGCCTCTCTTGCGGAGGATAAATAGAAGGACTTCAGAACTGAATCTGTCCCCTACCTAAAGCTTGTCTGTGCTACTGCTTGCTGTTCCCAATCCGTTTAATTTTACGCACTGCAATCAGCACTGAATTGAGATCTGAAGGTGCCAATACTGTGGTGAACACTAGACCATGCAAGGAAGAGGGGGGAAAAAAATACTCCCCGCCTGAAAGGTCTGACACCTTGATCCGAATCCAAAGGCTGCAAGACTAATCATATACTTGAGCTTAAGCAGCAGGACTAGATATTTAAGTTGATTGGGATGCTTGTGGTGATTTCCAGCACCGTGATGCTGGTACATCAGGCAAGACCACCACCAGTATTGGGGGTAATTGAAAATGGAGTTGAAAATAAAGAATATTCTGAAAGGTTTTGCTGATAAATTCCAAATGGTTTCCATAAGAACAAAACATTCTGAAACTTTTTATAAGTAAGGAGATAAATATCTGCTTTCTCTGCCTTCGTATGAAGGGAAAAAGATAACGTTTTTGGTTTATTGAGAGGTTCCCTGAGTTTTAATCCCAGTGTGAAAAGACTTTCAGTGTACTGCTAGGAGCATGCTTCACTTCTCTCCCTCAGCTCCCCGCTCCGTAGAATGTGGCCACTGGCACTGACTAATACTTAAAGATGATTTTAGGATGAATCAAGTTGTTTCTTTGTTGATTTTGAAGACAAATATGCTAGTTGATAGTATCATGATTTGGCTTGGTGATATCTTTGACTGATTGCCACTTCCATTAATTTCACTAGGAACATCTCGTAAGCAAGTACTGCAGGATTTGCCCAGTAATAATTAAATGCTGAAGCTCTTTGTACGTGTACATACACACACCTTATGCACGCGAACAAAAAGCAGAGGCCTGCCGCGCTCCCAAGAAGTCTAACTGGTCTCAGGGCAGCAGGAGCAGGTCTGGGTGAGGTGCCTTCGGGGGAGGCACTCTACAAGCCTCTTTTGCAACAGCTCTTTTGCACAAAGATTTCTGAATTTATATTCACCGTAATAAAGATCGCTGGATCTACTTCCCATATAAGAGATGACTGAAAAGTAGTTTTCGGTAAGCTAGCTATCACTAAAACAGAGGAAATAGATGTATTGACTAATGCAGTGAGATTCAAAATATTTTGCCTGTATAAGCATATCTGTTGTTCTTTGGGGTTTTTGTTGGGTTTTTTTTTTCAGAAGGCTGTGAAACGTAAAGTTAGCAATACAACTAGATATGGGTGGGAGTGTTGGATAGTACAGATGGCACTATAAGCTTGTAGACTTTTACTACCAATAATTGCAATGCCCTTGCTTTCAAAGGAGTGCACGTTGCCCTTGATGTACACAAACAGCCATATTAATTTCACAACCCAATTGGAATTGCATACATGGATTAAGGTTGTCAATAGGAGCAATGCGGAAATTGAGAGCAGTGTATGACTTCTCAGCTTTAAACATGACTGACTCAAAAGACGCAGGCTGTACGTGGTCACTAGCAGAGATTTACTGAGTAAATTAGAGGGGAGGTTTTTGTTTGTTTTTTTGATCCAGAATTCAGCTGAGCTGGAGAAAATGGACCAGATTCTGCACAGAAATATGCTGCCATTCAGAAAGGATCGTCTTTACTAGTGCAGCAGAAACTGAAAGCAGAGCATGGCCTTATGGTTTGTATAAAGGAAATATGAAGAGTATTCCAAATGTGACCCGAATTAACTTTTTATGTTCTACATGAAAGAAGAGCAACTGTCCCATTTGATTGCTCATTCAGCTTGCTTTTATGTTTACTCTCAGGAACAGATAGAAACAGCAGGCATGGGCACTTCTGTTTGCCACTAGTACTTCTTCTGACCAGAAATTTTCTTTTGCGATGCTCTCTGAAAGGATAGGTTAAGAAAAATACATGAAACTTGGGTTATTTAGGGCAGTGGCTTAAAAGTGAATCACCAAGGTTTTTAGATCGGCAAAAACAGAACAAGTTTTCAAGGGCTGTAAGCAGACACAAGTAAAACTCAAATTTACTCACAAACTGCTGCTAGTAAGGACTTGCAGTTTATATAAACTGCAATACATGTAAGCATTGCAATAGGACTTGTTGTTTCCTCTCCTTTTATCTTGATTTCCTAAGGAAATGAGCCTTAAAAGATCATGCTGTCTGTCTGCCATGTGCAATGAAGGAAACTGTAGCATGAGACATCACGCCCAAGGAATCCCCTCACATTCAAAAACTGATGAATAATTCTTAAACCATGTACTAGAAGATAGTAACTTTCCTATGGATTTTGACCTTCTCACCTAATTTTACAGGATATAACTTTTACACTGTTGAGACATGTAGAGTTGTTAAAAATCTCTGGAGAAGAGCTTTGTCTCTCTACAGCCCCTTTTTTTAGATCCTTACCACATTTCTGTGGACAGCCATTCTTTCCATTCCTATTGAAGTTTCCTAGGATTCTGCTATGGAGAAATAGGGGAAATTCCTTCCATAGAAGTATGTGGGCATGTAGGAGGAGGACTTAGGCCTAAAATAGTGGGAATTCTTTGGTGAAGGCCTGGCTCCTGGCCGGCAATGACATTTGCTACTTTCTAATATCAGTTTGTGCTGGGAAGAGTAAAGGAAAAGACTTACCAAAGCATGGGAATTCAGCACAGCCGCTGTAAGGAGGGAGGAAGGAAGGATTCGATATGCAAGTCCATTTTCAGGCATTATGAAGAACAGTGGCCAAGAGATCACACCTGAGTACAGGCAGTGACTCAGAAGATCTTTTTTCTCTCTCTCCTTCAAATCTCTCTTTGGAGTTGTTTCTTTTTCTTTACTTAAAATCCCATTCAGTAACATATGGACTAGCAACTGCTGTGGTCGTCCAGTAACTGGACCACTGCACAGACAAATAACTTGGGTTTATTTTCCTTTCCTTAAATGCACAAGGCAGGGTTTGAATTGCAGATTAGTAGTGCATTTGCCCAAACTCTTCTACACTGAGGCAACTTCATAGCAGGAAGCCAAAGAACCATAAGATGGTAGCAATGGCTGAATAAAACAAGGCGCTCTGCCAGCTCCCTGCGCTGTCTCCCATGGCCAGTAGTGCAACCACTTTTGCTTGCACCTGCCTAATTCCACAATTGCAGGGAATATTCTAGGTGACTCTGCTGTAAACTCTGATGAAAGCTGAGAAAAGGAAAAGGAGGAAAGAGGAAGCCAGGCTTACAAAGTGCCCCTGTGGCACCACATTCGGAAGAGTCCAGTGCTCCATGCTGCATAATCACCCGCAGCCTTGAATCCTGGGGTCTCCCACTGGATATGCGGCTTGGCCAGTCTGTGGTTTCACAGCACATTATCCTTGTGAGCAACAAGCCCTTACGGTATTTTCGCTTTCTCTCCCTTTCCTCTACCTCTTACCAGGTGTTCCCATCCTTCTGGTACAGTCCACCTTTTCTTTAGTTGTCCTGACACATCTGGGTTTTGGCCTGCTCTGTGATCATGCAAAGGATCCCGCTTAAAAAGTAGGAACCTCACAACAGCGGTACGCAGAGAGACCCTGGGGAGGAGCGCACAGCCTTAGCTATGGCGCACCGAAACGTCTACCTGGTCCAGAAGTGCATTGTCCTGCTGCGGGCGGCTGGCTGCCCAAGAACGGAGGTCAGTGGGCTGGGAATTCTTATTTTCCCTTGAGACGGGAAAAGGGACCGGCAATGAAATCACTGGAAGTTGTACCCTGAAAACAGATTCTGTGAGAGGAGGCCTCCTGGAATATGAGGAATAAACAGACTGGTACAGGTAGAATGACGGAGCCGCAGAGTTTTGAGGGTGGTGACAATTTCAATTTGATGCAAACATCTGTTCAAGTACTTAGGACTGAAATAATGAAACACCTGCCCTGCCGTGTATGTGTTCATGCTTGCAAATGCCTTGTTCTAACGAGTTTTCGGGGCGTACGCTCCGGGATGGGTGCGCATGAGCAAGGCACAGCAGTATTATTTGTGCACTGTAGGTGTTTGCACCTGCAAAATGCAGGTGCCTGCTTATGCGCGCGCTCTTACAAGGAGATAAGCAATGTGTTTCCTTCATTTCTGTAGAGGTCTGCCAAATCTATCACTCTAACTTCTTTACGTCTTACCTTCCCCATCTATGGAGTGGAGTAATAAAACTTATTTACCTCAAAAAGGGTGTTAGATGTTAATTAATGGGTTTCCAACATTATCTGAAGAAAGATGCTCTAACTGTAATATGTTATTTTATAAAAAAAGAGTTACTTATAAATATAAGCTTTTGCAGAATTAAAAAAGCTAAAGATGGAAAAGATGTAATAGGTTGTGCAGTCTTTCCATCTACCAGCAGTCTCTGCTTTTACTGTTTATTTGTTGCTGATTTTTATTTGCCTTTAAGCCAAACACTGTGGGTTACTCATATAGCATATGCTTCCTCACTCTGAACATGAGTAAAAGCAATGTTCAGTGATTAATCACTGAATTCGCTCTCTCAAAATCAAGATAATAATATCATAAACCTTGACTGAGGAAGCCTGAAGGGCTACGTACGCTTACACAGTGTATGGCAAAAGAGATGTCTGTGTCTTTCCAGTCTTTTGTATGCCACTGTTCCATATTAAGTGGGAGTATGGTAAATTCAGTGGATTACCGGGTTTTCATTAAAAATTAAATGTACAATTTTTTAGATGAATTTTTCACATATGCTTGTGGGCAAACAATTTTTGATTAGTTGTTGACATATAGTACACACAGTGTGTGTGTGTGTGTGTGTGTGCACATGTATATTTACATGCACGATATATAAATAAAATACAGACAGTAATGTAGTGTTAGGAAAGTCCACTGATAGTCATTAATTTGGTGAGTCTTATATAGGATGAAAAGAATGATCTTTCCGAGACGGAATAATTTTAGTTTTCGCTGCATCACATTAAGACTTCCCCATCCAATGAGCAGCACGCGAGTGCACAAGCCAGCGCAGCTCGTCCCGGCTTTCGGTTCGCTGCGCCTGACTCCGCGAGGAAGCCTCTCTTCCGCGCCTGCCTTGCGAGGGAAGCGGCACGCCGCCTCTTCCCGCAGTGACTGTCGCTGGCCTGGGCCGGTGGATTTACATCTGTGGAAGGAACTTTCTCAGTTTGATTTTGATTAGAAACCAGGTGGTGAAACTGGGCAAAAGATTTGTAAAGATCTGAAATGTCTGAAGAGGAGCGGTTTGAAAAACACTGTATTAGTCATGAGGCAAGGAAGGAAGAATGTTGTCATGATTTGAAAGTAACATTGTTCAGTAAACGAAGATGTGTGAACCACTTGCTAAACTAAATTAGTTTTGAGGTTTGGTGCACATTTGTGTAATTCTGTTCATTGAAGCTTTGAACAATTGGGAAGGGAAAAACAGAAAGAAATCTATTAGGGAAAAAAAATATTTGAGTTGCTTGCTGGTGGTGTTTATTTTATCTGTAGTGATTCAGCTGCCATTTTTTGTATTTGAGACAGAATAACAAATACGCACAGGCACAGATAAATAAATACAAATAACATAGTGTAATTCTATTCTGTGAACTTTATTTTCCAGTGATCTAGTGAAGACTTTACTTTTCCTCACACAAAAGGAAGCTGTAGAGAGGTCTTAGGACACTGTCTCTCCTAAATTTTCTACAGAGGCTGTTTCTCAGTGACTGACCTTTTCTAATGCAGGGATTTGGTGTGCAAAAAGGGTAAATCTTGTGGTTTGAGTATCCCCTGTAGAATAACATTGAATAAGTGTAGCCCCATACTTTTTATTGTATTATCTTGTGATTAATTTTTCTGATGGTGGGTGCTCCCGTCTCTTTGCAGGGCCGGTTGTGCTTTCCAGTCATGCTCTCAACTCCTTTAATGCGCCTCGGACGTTTACTCGTCTGTCGGAGATCTTTACCTTTGTGCCGTTATACTTGTTGCTGTCTTACTCAGTTAAGAAGTACAAATAGCCACAGCATTGCCAGCTGCAGTCCCAGGCTGGATCATTACTCCAGATTTGAGGTTAATCAACTGCAAATTCCATTAGCTTCATACAGAGTGAAAATAAAGAACAGACGGTCTCACATGTGAGCCAGAAGTCAGGTGCAGCACGCTACGGCTAGCGTTCAGGTAGACGGGGTTTTCTGACTCACTTTTTACTAACATCTCTAAGATAAGTCCACAGGATCAAATCAAAAAAAAAGAAAGAAAAGATTTTCATAAAAGTTTTACAGACTCCCATCTTCTTTATTTTTCCTCTTCTTTCCACTTCCAATTACAAATGTTAGTTCTTTATATGATTCGGATGGGGGTTTTACCCTTTTTCTCTTGAACATCATGCAAAATCATTACTAAGAATTATATTCTAAGACATCTTATATTCTTCATCAACTTGTTGATTGTGCCAACATCTCGCTTTATTGTTTAAGGAAGTACTGTGGTGAAGTTTTGGCGGGGGTTGCTGTCGAAGCCCCATTTGCTAAGGTCTCGTTCTTGCAAATGCTGACATACATGTGCACCTTGTGAGCTCTGCCACTGCTTTCAATAGCACTCACAATATCAAAGCTAAACACATAGGAAAGCAGTAGCAGGAACCAGGCCTAGACGCTTCCCTGCTGCTTTTATTCTGTGCATTGTCCATCCATCCGTCCCCCCCTGCCAAAAAGTGCTTTTCCTTGTCGTTGGTTGTTTTCTCATGAGTCCATTCAATATTTGCCTAATATTCCTCTTCTTTTTGCATGTAGTGCAAGCTGTCAATATTTCTTGAAATATTAAAAAGTAATAGAGAAACCTGGAATTAAAATCCCACAATTAAAACTGCTGCTGTCTGAAAACAATACATCTGATGTATCTAGATTCTCTAAAACAAAAGCTCTGCGATTAAATCCCAAGGATTATAGGAAAGTTTGTGGCCAGAAGGTGGGACGTTCTTGCACGCTGATTACACTGCCGTTTCCAGACTGCTTTCCGAAAATCTACGTTAGCACGACATTTGCAACACAAAATGAGTTTTGTGCGCTGTGGATTTTTCCTTTTCTTTGCATCTTTATCTATCCAAGCAATTTTGGTGGGGAGGGGAGGTGCCCGTGCGCATGTGTGCATCTCCCTATATACATATGTTAGATTATCACTGGCATGCCATTACAAAAGGTTAGGGAAAATATTGCTGCCAACAGAACTAAAGATTAAATAATCCAATCTCTGGGAACTGTAAACTAACAATCACTATCACAAATGGGCCCTTTCTAATCATAGTTTGTGGTGGAATGAAAGATGCAATTGTCTGGAATTGATGAATATGGGATCCATGCTGGCTCCGGGGTCAAAGGTCCCCGCATGCAAAGGTCCCTTTCTCTCTGGCACTGCTGCCTTTGTATAGCATAGCTTGGCAGCTATCTCTTTGCACTTCGGCTACCTGCCAATGCAGCTGGTACTGTGCAACTGTCTGGTACAGACTACAAAGCATCACTCAGCAACCAGCAGCTCCGCATGGGGCCCCTTTTCTAGGATGACAAAGAAAGATGGGCTATACATTCTGCCATCTATGCCCATTAAAAAGACTCTTAAATTGCATTACTACAAGTTATTGTTAATTATGTAGTAGTCACTGGATCTGTATGATCCTTTTAGGGGTTGATAATCTTTGCTGTATGCTAGCTGTATCAGTAATCGAGAGGGAAAATCATTATTTTGTTGCGAAAAGAGAAAGTACTAATGTGGTAAGTTGCTCGTGCATAGCCACGTGAATGAAACCCCCATCTGAATTATGTACAGCACAGGTTTGCAGCATATGCAGGAAATAAACAAACTTATTGAACTAGACAAATTATTTCTGAAGTTGTGTCCTTACAGTCAGATAAATAATCTCATTTTAGAAATCAGTAAATTAACCAGTGTTTAAATTATGGGATTCTAATAATGAAAGGGGTGTCACTGGGATATTGAAGCGATGCTGATTATCCTAAATACTTTTTTCCTCGATAGTGCATTTGATCCCTGTCTTCAGAAATTGTTTGTAGAGTGTGCAATAGGAGGAAAATCTTTGTCCCTCTTAATGCTGAAGTCCTGATGGCATCCTGAGAAATGTCCAAGATACTTGTTATCTAGTTCAGATATGCGAGGAACCGTATCAAAGCTAAATCTGCAGGCCTGGTTCCAATGGATATTTTCCAATTTGTGTAAATCCATCGGTGTTAGCGTAAAACTGGAACAACTCATTTGGTGCAAGTGAGATTGGATTCACCATCAATAAGATGTATAGATGACTTATTGTATGGATCCAAGTTACTTTCATTTAAATATCCTGGGCCAAATGCTTAGCTCCTGTCAACTGGCATAGCTCCACTGAAGTTAATGGAGATATACCAATTTACCCCTGCTGAATTTCTGGGCCTTGATTTTTTCCAAGATGTAAAGAGAAAGTCTGTAAAGAAAATGTTGGAACTTGATTATTCATGACTGTTTTTTCCCTTTCCTTTTTTCCTTCTTTTTCTGCACTATTTATGATCTTGCACATGCCTCCTGTAGAGCTGGCAAGCTTTCTAAGATGTACACCAAATTCTAGGAGGGAAACAACACCAGTTCTGTATAGTATCATTGCAAGAACTAGTCTGTTGAACCACTTTTATTTCCTCTTTTGTTCAAATTACAGAAAAATCTGAGAGACACAAGATACAATAGGAGGAGATGAGAACCTTCAGTCTTCAGTTTCTCTCTTTCCTTCTTGCGTCTAATATTCCATTTCTTGCCTTGTTCTGATATCGGCTATTTGAAATAGTTATATATAATTTAACATTATACAAAAGTATTGTCATATCAAACATAGTGAAATGGATTCCAAAAACACCATCTGGTATTTGGGAATGCACTGTGAGTTGGGAACGTGAGAAGAGATATTCTTTGCCACTTTGCTTGGGACCCAGCCATTAGCAGTGTAATTGCCAAGAAAAGGTGACAGGCTTCAGGCTTAATGCAAGTGGGGTTTTTTTTTTCGCTCTCTCTTCCCCAGCCTATTAACTCTATGAGTCCTAAACTAGATGCAAAAGGCACTTTAAGGGCAACACAATTCCTCTAAACAATAGGCTCCCTTAAATTAAAAGGCAGCGCAGAAAATAAAAACAGTCACTGGGCTCCTATAAGAAGACTAGAGTAAGTGAAAACAAAATAAGCTTGTTGAGAGGAGGAAAGAAATAAGACGTGTGCTTTAAAGCTGCAGTGTGCTGTACAGAATTGTTCTCTTAAGCAGTGGATTTGTAATGATTAGAGTTTTCCAAGCTTTATCCAAAAGCTTATTTCAAAGCCAACATTAGTTTCCTTTAATCCACTCAAAATTGCAAAACCCATATTGTGAAGGTCATCCGTGACCATTCTAAACCTGTTTTATTTAATGTTATCTCACTTCTTCCTCTGCATCTCCATCTATCCCTTTAAGGAAGGGGAAAAAAGAGAGAGGGTTTAATAAATTAAAATCTCAGATTGATTTCTATGGGAATATTATTCTGATGTGTAAGAACCCAAAGGGCGTGCATAGTACAGTTTATATAGCCTCATGTTGCTATCCTGTATGCTGCAATTGGCAGGTGTAACTCTAACAAGTTTTGCCAATATTTCTCACCTGAGAACCAGATCAAACATGAGGGAAGTAAAAAATCGGAGGTATTTGAACAAGGATCAAAGTCTCCATATTACATGCAAGAAGGCAAATAAAATTTGCAGCAGAGGATGAAAGCAAGTGGAAGCCACAGAAATGTTTTAATCTTCACTGATTTCCATCTAACATTTGAAATACAGCCTTATATTAATTCTGAACTTAAAAAAAGGCCACATTGATTTGTTTCGTTATGTCAGAAACTGCGATGCTACAATAGATTTGCTATTAAATTACACAAAATAAAATGATTTCTGGTGGGTGTATCTAATGCTTGCCAAATTAGATGAAATGAAAGCTAACCCTCTTAGTCTAGCTGTTGTTTTTAAATATTTATGTCTTTAACAGACATTTGTGTGTGCCATGAGGGGGACTAGAAACTACTTTGCTATCAGTCAGTTTGTGTAGACATGCAAAATTCTTATAATCTCAGTACCAGATTCACATGAAACGTTCGTCACCACAAGTTCTTTCAATTTATTTTAAATGAGCCTGCCGATTCACCACACTGCCGTTTTGGCTCCTACTACTTATTTATTTACTGTGATTGCATTTTGCTGTAAATGAGTTCAGTATGCAAAATTTAGCCTACAAGGTGTAGTGCAGATTTCCAGCAAGGAGTTCAGACATTCGGTGCAGCAGAGGCGGCGGCAGTCCTGGAGGCGCCAGATTGCTCGAGGGCCCGCGAAGCTGCGAGCCCAGGACTTCCCCCGGTGCCGGTGACCAGGCTGGGCGAAGCTCTGCCCTTCCCCGACACTTCACAGCCTCGTGGAGCCAGGCCTCGCAGCGCATCGGCGTGGGGAGAAAAGCCAAAAATCCCCAAAGCGTCTTTTTGTTCATTTAAAAGAGCTTGGAGTTGGGTCTTAATCCTACCCCAGCGCTGCTCGACTTTCAGCCCTGTTCTCTCTTTAAAAGGCAGCGACGGTTTCTGATTTGTCTCTCCTTTGGTACTGAGGTTCTTGTTTTGAGGTCTGTCAGTCTGGGAAGCCGCTGGTGCGTTTAGTGCTCTAAAGCTTCCTAATTAATAACCCAACTTGGACAGCACAGAAGAAATACAAAGTTCTCAGTTACACCTTGCAAAAACAAATGTATTAGCTCTTCTCGGGCATAACCACTTTCCAAGAGAAATACCAAACTCTTCTGAGTTTCGTTCAGCACCTGCAGCTCAAACAGCGTTGACTCCCGCCGCGCGGGTGACGTGGGGCGTCGTGGCGCGGGAAGCGTCGGACGCGCAGAGGTGTCCGGGTGGCGCGCGCGGGAAGCAAGGGCGCTCGCTCGGCGCAGCGACACGGTAAGAGACCTCACGTGGGATTCCCGATTCCCACGCAGAGGATCCAGAAACACACACCTAAATGTTTCGCGACTGAATTTCTGAAGGGGCTTATTCTTCTATGTAAATCTCTATATAAGAGATAGCGAGCATCAATAAAACGGAAGGTAATAATACTTTTTGCATTATAGTTCTTCCTGCAACAGAAATTGCAGCTTCTCTCCTTTTCAACCGTGCTTTTGTCCAACCTTTTCCTATGGAATTAAGCAAAGTTTCCCAAATATGTGTTTTATTTAATGGTTTTAATCAACTACTACAGTAACAAAGAATCTCGATCTTCATGCGGCAAGTTAGCACCGCAACGTACGTTCGAAGGCTCTGCGGAGCAGCCGCAGCCTCTGCGCCCCTGTGCGTGCCGCCACCATCCGCGGCAGCGGCACCTCTGTCCAGCGCGGCTCCCCGGCCCCCCGGCAGTGCCGGGCGCCCGCGGGTGCTGGGCCCTGCCGCCAGCCCTCGCCGCGGGGCC
Organism: Apteryx rowi; assembly: GCF_003343035.1. Lineage (NCBI taxonomy): Eukaryota > Metazoa > Chordata > Aves > Apterygiformes > Apterygidae > Apteryx > Apteryx rowi. The sequence goes on along the minus strand of NW_020451036.1, from coordinate 89,261 downwards.
GGGACGGGGCGTTTCTGCACCTCAGCCAGGATCTGCCGCCCGCGGCAGCCTGGGACCCTTCGGTCTTTCTAGTCCGTCTTTCCCTTCCGCCTAGCGGGCTCCGTCTCTTTTCCCTTCCCAGTCTGTGGCTGTGTCAGCCAGGGGGGTTGTTTTGCTCTCCGGTGACATGATGACAAACTGCAAATGAATAATCAAAAGTCCTTAGAATTAAAACGACGAAAATATTATTAGTTGCTCCCCTCCCCCCCACCTCGACTCCTGTACCGCTCTCCCGTTTTCCCTTTCCTCCTGTTTCGATGGCAGGCAGAAAATGCAGATGCCACGGCAGCGGAAGATATTTTTAAGCAGGAGCATCTGGCTCCTTGGCAGACTCCGCAGGCAGTTGGTTTGGTTGTTTTGGAGTTGCCTCTGGGTCTGTCACATGTTTTGGCATCTGACTGATTGTCTGGGCTGCCTCGGCTTATTGGACATATTTTTTCTTTGACTCACCTTTGATTCCGAATTGTCTCCTCATTTTCGTTTGCCAGTGAGCAGCAACTTTAGCTGCTCCGGTGCTTGTTTACGCAGAAATAGTCGCAGCCGCTCTCGGCGTGGGACTCGCGCGATCCTCCTCGCTGCCCGACGCGTGCCAGCAGAGGTGCTTGCCGAGGCGGCCGCGGCTGCGGAGCCTTCCCCGCCGTTTCGCCCCCGAGAAACCAAGCCTCCAAGGAGAGGTTTCCCGCGTCCAGACACACAAGCAAAAGCACGGGGACGCTGTTCCCAGTATACGCTGTATCTGTGCGTGTTTATTTTTATATATAACATCATGAAATTGGGGGGGAGGGCTTGTCTTAAAACAGTGCGGTTTTGTTTAATAGCCTTCCTGCAGAGTACGAGAAAACACGTAAAATGACAGAGTTTCTCCCCTGCTTGGCAGCCCACCGGTTCGAAACGTCACGTGAGCAGCAGCGTTAGCGTCTCCGTCTGCTCCCTTAGCGTGGTGGATCTTGGGCAAAGCCAGTTGCTCGCTCGGGGAACTTTTTCCCCCGAACGACGCGGGGCGGAGGGCAGTGAGCGGGCGGCCGGCGGCGCGGGCGCCGTCCCCGTGACCCGCCGCGGCCAGCGAGGCCGGCGCAGGGTTTTCGCAGCCGCCGGGGCACGGCGGCTGTCAGAAACAGGTGGGCTCACAGCGGGGAGCAGCAGCGAAAGCCCCGCCACAAGTCCTGCTGGGATTTTTTTAGGTGGCCAAACTAAATCTAATTAAACCAAGGCACRTTTAAATAAGCTTCATTTAGCGTGCACGTTGTATAGCTTCTCTGTTAATAGTGGCAGCTCTTCTTTTTATTATTAGCGCTGTCATTTTCCTGTCCTTCCTGATGGTCCTAAGGACTGACGGGATGATTTGTCGGAAGGGTTGGGGAGAGCTTTCTGTTCCTGAAATGCTGGTTTGGAACCGTCCTGTGAACTAGTCCTTGCTGTGCTCAGGAGGCACCGCGGAGATGCGGAGATGAGATGTAAATCTGTGCTTTCAAGCTAAAACGAGACCATCCTCCATGGAGAAATTGCTTTCCTTTTAAGGAGAGGGCAAATACAAGGGAGAAAAAATGATGATTTCAAAATGCATTTGGAGTTTTTTGAAGGTAACCTCGTAAAAAATTGGTTTTTTACTAATCTGATGTAAAGAAGGCATCGTTTAACTTTTGTGTTCTTTGGGGTTTTTTCTTAATTAAACCAAATCAAATTAAGCCCATCAAGAAGAATAGTAGGGAAAATCATACTATGAAATTTTAAAATAAAAGCTCCTGGTATGTATTTTTTATAGGTGTTAAAGTATTGCTTAAAAYTGAAAGCTCATTTCTCACTGGCCTGTCATTTTTGCCTCTGTCAAGCACATATTTGAAGCCCTGTGTATATTGTCACTGTAAATAATAAGGATATCAGAGAATAGGAAATTGGCAGACTTATAAAATGAAGGTATTTGTGCCCAGGGCAGGACATTAACATTATGGGCAGCTAAGCTACATATTTGTCTCTGTGAACTCGCGTTGTCTTCCAGCCACATGTACGTAGCATGTAACTGCGAAGTAGCTCCAGAGTTAGTCTCCCAGGTACTTGGAGTTCACCAGCACTGAGAAAGATGACTAGAAATATTTAAAAATGTAAGGGGGGAACTACATTTGTGGTTACTTTTTTGTGTGTGGAAAGGAAAAAGTATTTTGAACCTTAATGCCTAAACCTGTCACTGAAGGTAGAAGAAACAGGCAGAAAAACACATGTATGTGAACATTCACACACACTTGCATGCAAACACGCAAACACACCTTGCATAAAACTTCTCTAACCATCTTATCCTGAGTATTGTCAAGACCGATCCTAGGAAAAGCCCTGGACCCCCAAAACTGTACCAGAATATTAGTAAGCATTCACCATGATCACGTCATACAAATTAAAGTGTTTCTAGCTCTCAGGCCTGCAAAAAACCACCGCAAGTACAGTATGCATGCATTTTGAAATCTTAAAAAGAATACAACAACAAGCTAAGCAAAAAATCCAATCTACGCTGTTTTTTTAACAGTCATCTCAGTATTCTGGGAAATCTGCATCATGAATTTTGAATACGTGGGATTAGCAATATCATGAAGAGGAATCCCAAAGGACCTGTCTCCACCAAGTAACGAATCTTGTAAAAGCGATTCACAATAAATCCTTTCATAGGCCTTGGCACTTGGATGTGATTCCATAGATTCCCTGTTATGTTTTCCTATGAGGAAAAAAAAAAGCAGGTCCTTTTGGGCTTTTGATTCTGTGAGTTGGTTTTGTGATACGAAAGCACCATATGGGTGCTTTCACCTTTGTTTTTCAGCACCTGCAGCGTTTGGCAGATATACTGCAAAGCAGAAGCAGCAGCACGAAACACAATATTACTGGGAGAGGGAGATGCGATTCTGAACTATCTGTCCTCCTGGGGCAAGCAAATAGTAGCAAGCAGCTACTGGGCTGTGCCAGCTAGTCCTGCGGGACAGTGTGGTTACACTAACTAATTTTTAAAACAGCCTTGTTCATGCTACTCTAAGTCTTTGCAGCCTCTTCCAACAGGAACCTCAGTTTTCAAGGGCTTCTGCCCCAGCAATAAGAGTCTGAGATCGAAGTATGTGTACAAGGCTTATGACATTTGGGCATATTGCAGTTAAAGTGAGGGGCCTTTTCTGTCCTGCCAGTGATCAATTAACATAAGAATAGGTAAGTCATTAGGTGCATGGTGATATTCTTTAAAAGCCGTTGAACCTTTTAATACTGTGAAAGTCATGCAGTCACGACAGCTGGACAGACACACTTCTTAAGGAAATAGCGAGGCGCTCTTTAACATTTCTGACTCGGTCTGTTAGCTTCTGGCGAGTCACGTCAAAATGCATTTCAGACCAGAGCAACTGACTGTATTTCTCATCTTATTGTTAAACAAAATCCTCAGTCAAAATCAAGGTGTTCCAACAAATCCTTACCTATCTGGTGTTCAGTATTGCATTTTTTAGGCATCGGGAACCCTTCACAGTAAGTCCATCTGTCTTGCTTCGTCCTTTTCTGTGGTCTGTTTTACAGCAATAATGTTTTTTGGGTCTCTACAAGACTGACTGAAGGAAGACTTCAGAACATCTAGTGACAAATAATGAAGCGAGCCACCTCTGCTTATCTTCGGTGTACCAATAGCGAAAAAGGGGTTAATTGATTTGTCCAAGATTGAACACTAGCCTGTAGCAGGTCAAGACTCAGACTCCATCACCACCTGAACCCTTCTGTAGACCTTTAAACATCTGCAAACTGGTTGTGCAAGATAAATGATGATCCTGACTTCTCTTCCTGCCTTGCCAAAGTCCTTCTTGCCCTGAACTTCAGTGATTTGAGAAAGGTGGCTCTTTCATCTTGCTAGCTGAACGACGAAAAAGGTCCATCTGCTTCCCTCAACTCAAATGAGTAGTGAGGGGAAATATAAACCTCTTTAGAAATCATTTCTCATCAGGACGCAAAGAGCTGGATAAGGTCAGAATTAGGACTGAACATTATCCCATGTAAATCCCCTGGAAGCTGTGGGCAGTTATGCTGCTGTCACCAACAGGCTTTGAGCATCTTGATACTGTTTGCACTGTTAGAAGTGGCAGTGTCTATCCTGAGGTGAAAAGAGAGTCTGAGTTTTGTAAACCATTTTTCCACTTTCAATTGAAAGGTGCTACTGTTCGTGATCAGACTTTCCAAAACAGGGACATGGCTTGGCCACAGTTGAGATGGATTTAGTCTCCCAGAAAAGTTGTTTTCTCTGCTGCCATCTGACACAGGTGGAATTAGTGCCAATGTAGTGGGTGTAAATTACAGCCAACGTGATGTGGAATATCTTGTGCATGAACCTATGTAGCTGTGTAATTGCTTGGCATGTCTTTGGCCCTTCACTTGTCCCAAGTGATAGGTATGTGAATGGTTTATATGAATAATAATTCTGAAACTTACAGCCAGCTATTTTCCTCCCTCCATTACCCTGCTGGAGAAGATTTCACAGCAGTTTGCGTTCACTGCAGAAGCCTGCGAAAGAGGTGAAGTTAATCAGGACTTTGGCTATCAGTCTCCTCTCCTAGCAGAGGATTTTTGGAGTTGAGTTTGAGTGTTCAGAACAATAGAACTTCCCTCACATTTTAAATGAATTAATAGTTGTGACAGAGAGAAAATAATGGCTTAAGATTTGGATCATCTAGAATCCAAAATGATTCATGGAAACAGATCCAAGGACCAAAATTAAAAAAACCAAGAAAATGGAAATTACATATGAACCAGGAATAATGCTTCCCACCTCTCAAAGATCACACAGAAATGTGTAAAATTGAAAGGGCAAACCATGGTATAAATTCCACTCCCCTGTTCTGGAGCTGAGATCAGTGAGGTTATGGAAATGGATCCTAGAGATTCACTACAGAGGATATCAAGAAATATCAGGTGCTTTGTGCATAAAGGTTAACAGGATATTTAAATATGACTCTAAAACAAAAAATAAAGTTTAGCAACAAAATGTGAGAATGAATACACTCTCCTGATACACTGCACACTCATTTCCAGAGCATTAATCACTTTTTCTCTCCCTTCTTCATGAAACGTTTTCCTTTACCGCTCAGTCTTTTGATACCAAACTCTTCCTTCGTCATCCTCTTGCAAGTGCCAGGAGCCCCTTGCACATGTAACAAGAGGAGAGCGCTGGGCTCCCTTTCCATTTCCCAGCACTTCGGAGCACTCCGGCAGAGCTGGTGTTCTCCAAAGTCAGGAACCAGCATCGGTAGGAAGCTGGGAACAACAGGAGCGCGGACTGACCTGTTTACTAGGAGGAGAGCCAGTAAGGGGCTAAGGCCAGGCGCGTGTTACACCCCAGTGATCGGACACCTCCTTCACCGCACAAGGGACATCTCAGCCCCAGGACAAGGCTATTAGCTCGTAAGGACCGGCCAGAACGTCCTTCCGTAATGCCTCAGGTGCGATGGAGTCAGAAGGTCAGGGAGCTCCGCAAGCCGAAACTCTGCTCAGTGGGTTTGGTTTTGTGGGCTTGTGTCTAATCTATGAACTTTATATCACTTAAGTGTAGATTCTCTCTGTGGTTTAGGACAGGCAGCCAAAGGTTGAATTCATACTGTGTTCTCACAGGTGAAACTTCACTGACTTGTGCCAAGCAATATATTCTGCACATTCCCAGTTTACATATTAAATCTATGGGGTAGAAGTGGGCAAAAAGTAGGAAATCTCCCATTACTTATGTACAGTGAGAAATAACATTCAGTGGATGGATACAGTTTCTTAAGGAAATGAGCTGTCTCTCCTTTGAAGGAACATTTAAATAGAAGGGAATGGTTTGAAACATAAACTGAAGTAGAAAATTTACTTTCTGCTTTATTCCAGAAAATATCAGTGAAATTCCCCAGACAGAACATGAATATATTATCATTGAATTAAAATCATTTGCACACATAGATTTTGACCTTGCTGGAGTGCAGAATATACAGTGAACCATTTGTTCACAGATACTGAAGAAAATAATAGAGAATTTTTTCAGTGTGGGGAAAATGCTTTGTAAGCAACCAAGAAGTGTTTTTTGGAAGACAAAGGTGAGAACGAGCAGGGAGTTGTCAGTATTGAGATACCATTAACATAAAAAAATCATGTTTCTATTGCAGTTCATTACCGGTCAATATGTGACTATACTGATTCTTGAATTTTGCTGTTTCAGTGTTTGCTGCACACTGCCTTTTCTCCCCACCCAGCATTACTAAAGACAGGAATGATCCTTTATACCGTACTTGTCAGATAAGGGCTCTGAAAGTGCTGTGTTAACTAAATTTAAACTATAAGAAGGTGTACAATCAAATCTCTCTTGACTGAACACCTTCCTTGGGAATTTTTGTTGAAAGTGAAAGGTGAGGAAACTGGGGAGACAGTTATTTTTTACCACTGGTCTGGATTATGCGAGTTCAGTCCTTGCCTTTCTCAGGCGCTTTGGGGAAGTCTCTTAGTCTGTTTGTTCCTCACTTTCCCCTTACTTAAAACATCAGAGATAACACATCAGTGCTCCTTAAGGATGCTGTGAAAATAAAACTAGTGGGAACAGCAGCAGACAGTACAGTGATACGAGCAGGTCCACTTCTGCTTGTGTGTACTGATGTGTGTTATGCAAATATAGAAGTAGATGTAGCTGTAAATGTCGCTGAAAACTTCTTTGGGTGGCAACTCTTTCTGCATATTTGCATTACTCAGTTAAACTGAGAATATCAATAAATGATATAGAGACCATGCAATGTATTGGTGAAATCTGCCAAAATGCAGCTCAACACTTGTAATAAAAAGTTAAGATTTTCCCATTTTCTTTGCATGAGAGGAGTTATGAAGCACTTACAGACTTGTCAGACAAGGATGAAAAGATCGTCCTTTGAAATGGACTGTCCTAAAATCATGTTACCCTGTAACAGGATTATCTATGAAAAGATAGAGAATCGGTAACTTCATCCTATAATACAACGATCTTAAAATAACTCCTTGTATTCAATTGCTCTCCATCTTTTAGGGCAAAGAAGTGATGAGTTAGCTACTTTACACGCCTGTGTTTTTGTAGGAAAAAACATATGCAAGGCCTGGTGTGACGAGTTATAATACACCTTTATCATGACAGAACGCTTCAGAGCTGCAATTATTTTCTTTTACTTAAAGGCAGGGGAGGCAAACCAGCCCGGCTTAGACAGCACCGGGGAACTGACTGTGCCACTCAGCTACGCGGTGCCCGCAGCCTGTGCGCCAGCRATAGACGGTTCCCTGAGATGCTGCTTGTATCCGTGGGCATCCTGTAGGAAACCCCAGGGCTTATGACGCACTGACACCCTCAGAAGCCCATCATGAGTTTAATCTTGCAAGTACCTTTCCTTTGAAGCTGCAATTGCTCTTTATTAAGCCTTCCCCAAGTACAGTTGTTTTATCCACTTTCAGTATCGCATCAGCAAGTATACTGCTCTGTAATCTCAGTTTTTACTATACCACAAGGTAGTAAAGCAACAGGGCCTTGCAAATCAGCAGCTATATTTCTGATCTCTTTTATCCATTGTTGTTCTTTTTCTGACTTTGATTGTTACAAATTTATCTTCCGTGTACTCCCAGAGTCTCTCTCTGCAGTCATGCTGGTAATAATATCGGATTTAGGGAAGCAGGAGATTCACCTATACACTGTCTCCAGTCTGAACTCTGGACACAGGATAATATGTCTTGATGCAGTAAATGCAGAGCATTCCACTTAATAGAGTAGTTCCTGGAGCATTCAGAACAAAATGGAACAAATGGAAGTTTGGTGGCATAAACTCAGGCTGAGAATTAATGCTGTAAAGTAGGTTATACCGCCAAAAAATATGAAGAGAAAGCAAAACTCTAGTAGACAGCAAGAAGTGTTACAGAAGCAAGAAATTATTTCTGCTTTGGCCAATTGGGGGTTCTAATCTAATACACACGTATGCTTCAGTCAGTGATCCAGGGTACAAATGGCACTTTATTTCTGAATATTTCTTTGCATGTCCTAATACTTTGAAAGAACTATATCAGGGCTATTCAGAAAAGGAGCTAGAACCATAGTCTTGCCTCTTCCAGCTCAATGCTCTAACTCGTTGGCTGCAGAACCACACGCACACCCTCTGTCCCAGTTTAATGTCTCTCATCCGTTGGCAGCAATCCAGTCGAAATTGTACATTCTTCACTATCTGATAAATGCAGAGAATCATTTTATTTTATTTCATTTTTGAATGTTTTCAGTACGGGGAATGGATACCAATAAAACAACGAAGCATCTAGCAGTTATGACAGAATGATTTTTAGAGGTCTCACTGTTCCTTTCCTAGATAGCAGAGCTGTTCTGGTGGTGTCAGTCAGTTAGTCAGGTAGGATTGTCATGATAACTGGAAAAATACCACCAGTCCTAGCTCAGAGGGAAATCCTTTTCTCTTTACAAAGCAAACCTTTCTATCTGTGCATGCACTGAGCAGCAAGAGGAGATGACTACCAAAACTCTGAAGCCAGAGTGGTTCCTACAAATAGAAATCTTTATCACTGTAAATCAACTTGGTGAGCAGCAATTGACTTCTTTTCTCTAGAGACAGTTAATAAAGTACCCTGCAACCTCTCTGTCATCCATTAGTCACTATATATTGGACATCCCATTTTAAAAGCACCATTTGTATTTTTAAATATATAGCCTATGAAAGATAATATATTTTATCTCTTTTTGGATGGATACATTAAAAGGATGTAAAGGATTCTTGCTTCCCACTCTGGATTGAAAGTGCTGAGAAAATCCTGTTGTGCATGAAGAAGATGTAAGCACAGCTTTAGCAGGAACTCTGCTTTGCTTTTTTACTGCTAGTACGGCCTACACATGCAGCCTACTCTGGAGGCCGGAGCATCCTCCAGAACAAGGATTTGGAGAGAAATAGCACTGTGGAAAGTAGGGAAAACTTGTTTTCCTTCCTGAAATATATAACAAAACCTATAACCTAAAAAATAGATTCAGATTTCTTTGGCTGCTGAATTCATAAATCTGCATGTCTTGAGGAGAAAGAGCATTTTCTTGCCTTTATCAGATTTACCACAAACTTCTGGTTAAGGCCATGCTGCAAGCAGACTCATTGTGCTCATGTACTCAAGTACTCATTGCAACAGACCTTATTCCACAAAAGCAAGAAAGGTCTAAGGTTGAACACTGCTAATCTGAGCTTTTGCACAAAATAAAATACATTCCACGTCTTCATGGAGATGGAGCAAAGCTTGAAAATCTGAACCATAAAAAGTCCAAAATGTCATATAAATAATATGAAGAACATGCATTTAATTGTTTGTGCTCGAGTCTCGAGTCCCTAGCCAGTGTCATGATTTCTGTGGGGTCTGACCGATGACTTTCAACATTGGTAATATTGCTGTTCTCCCACCAGGGTATTGTCTAAATGGGCAGTTTCTTATAGGACGTCTTGTATCACTGTGTAACTGGATCCCGGCTCCCTCAGAAGCTTTCCATTTTTAGCTGTTCTGTCCATAGGCTGCTGATGCCAGCGTTTTCGTTCTGGACAAACTTCTTTCAGATTCCTTACTCTGCATGGCAGAGTAAGACTTCCAAGAGCAAGTGCTTCCGTGACAGGGCAGATGAAGACCTTGCTGACACTTCACTTCACAGTCAGTGAAACATGGTATTAGCTGCAGTTACTAATTCTATAAAACAGTGATTGTAGACTGGATTTATTAAATGTCTGAGTGGTGAAGAATGCCTTAGTTGATATTTGCACTTTTCTGTAAATAACTTGATATTCACTGCCATGAAGTTTCATTTCTCTGGAGTGCTTTATTGCATGTCTTTTATTGGCTTTTTGAGTTCAGATTCTGTGACTGGTATATTAATTTTATTTTTTGATTATATTTCCTTCTTTTATGTTCTGCAATTGCATTAACTCAGCGTTCTCTGATCAATAATAGCTGTGAACAATTTGCCTTTCACTGCACATACAAAATCTGTAATAATGGGTTTCAAGTCTTTATAGTTTCTTTAGTGGTGTTAAATTTATTACACCTTATTAGCATAGAAAAAAGGAGCAGTAAATGACCTGCTATAGCAGAAGGCAAGTAGCAGACATAGCATCCACTTCTTGCACAGAAGAGTACTCTGAAATGAAATTAAAAAATCCTATCTTTTCTCCAGAAATCTGTAGCGGGGATATAATTATCAATATTAATTCTCTGTGGTAGCTTTTAAAATCTGTGCAAGTCCTGTTTAATTTCTTTAGTATGCTATTTGTCTCATGACTATTAAATCCCTTTCAGTAGTGGATGAGGTCAAACTGGATTATCGTAGTGGTCCTTTCTGGCCTGAAAAATCAAAGCCAATGTTCGAAGAGCTTGACTCTCCCTAGTCAAGACTGTCCCTGGCGCAGAGGAAGGCGAAGGGTGGAGAGCGTTGTCGTGCTCATCCCATGCTTTCCGGTGCACGGTCCTCATTGCTGTACTCACGCGCCGAGACAAGGATAGGCTGTGGATCCCAAGGCTTCCTTCCTCACCCAGCCGAGCACCTGGCAAGGGCCAGAGGATGTGCAGAGCCCCGAGTGCAGCGCGCCAGCAACCGAGCTGAGAGGCTGGAGAGGAAAGGGGCCGCAGGGCTGTCACCAGTCCCTGCAGCGGCAGCGTCCCGCCTGCACCGCAGGTCCCGCAGGCCTCCGTGGCGGGCAGTGCGGCGTGGGCGCCCGGGAGCCGCGGCCGTGGTCCTCGCCCCCGGGCTGTGCAGAAGCGGGTCAAGCCCAGGAATGCTTGGCTTCTCCTCCTGGCGGGGAAAGAAGATGATTGTTCGTATTATTTCCTGTAGGCTTAAGGCTAAGTCTTACTCGTTTTATTTACAGAAACCGTTTCAAGCCATTGACTTGAACAAGACTACTCATATGGGTAAAGGAAACAAGGTTTTGGCCTTGTGACAGCTTTAAAGTCCCAGGATTTATGTTGCTTGCATCCCTCAGAAATGTTTGCAAATGTTGATGTATACTCTTAGATTTTCACTCATAAAAATGCTGCTTGTGTTTTGGGGTTTCTTAGAAAAATATTTTTAAATCACTTTCCACCCTTAAGGTCCATTTGAAATTCACACTCCCAAAGCAGTAAAATAACACTACACGTTTGGTTTAAACTGGCAAAAGGCAGGAAGCTGCATTTTAATACACTAGTCTCTGAACAGTAGGTGATTTTGAAGACAGTTTTGGTGTCAGCTCTGAATATCCCATCTTGTACGGGTCCAAGCAAGACTTTGACCTTTTTTTTTCACTTTGGCTTTCCAACATTTAATTTTATTAGCTGAAAAAAAAGCGGAAATAAACTTTTAATGGACATGTATGAGAACTGACATGTCAGGGGCAATTAAAAATACATGCCGTACAAGCATAAATCTGCAGGCACTCTTTACGAACTGGAGGCTGCAGCTTGGTGCAGTTTAACGGCCTCAAACATTCTTGTCTGCCAGTAAAAAAATATTTTGTCTTCAGAGCGGTGCATACCGAGCAAATATGCGTATTTTTTTAGCGTGACTCTATTTGAATAGAGATTGAACCCAGCACTTCTCTCGCTGAAAAGCATGACCGCCTGTTTGAACTTCATAATTACTGGCTTGTCCCATAGAGCTTCCCACAACAGGGCCCTCATTAAGGGCTTCGTCAGGCCGCGCTGCAGCGGGAGCAGCCTCCGGCTCTCCAGGGCGGGTTACCCGGAGAGGGAAGAGAGCAGTCCGTGCTCCCAGCACGTCACGCCGAGAAAGCCGAGTCCGCTGCCGTGAGGGAAGGGTCAAGCTAGAGCACATGACTCGGAGGCAACACTGCTCGAGTCACAAGTCAAAGAAATCTTCCTGCTTTCACCAAGTCGGGGCTTCTCGTGCTGAACATGTTCACTGGTGATGGGAGCATCGGAGCTCGTTTGCTGGCTGTCAGGGCCCTTTTTGAGGGATGTACTGAGCTCCAGAAGGGTTTGTTTCCGCTTACTCTTCCCTGTACTTACACTGACTTCTGCCGTTAATAAGCAGTACTAATTAAGATCACCATGATTACAATGAGACACGGTTCTCCGTACGTTACCAAGGGATCGGGTACCGGTGCTGTCACAGCGTCTGTAGCTGCAGCGTGGTGCCCCGCTCCAGTGAAGCCGTGGGGGGCTCTCAGCCCCGGCGCCATGCCCCTTCCCATCATAGCYGGCGTGGGACAACCCTCTGCCTGGCCACACCAGCACCAGGGAAGCGCCAGAGCTGGATTTGGGCCAGGATCCCCTTCCTCTTCTGGTGGTATCGGAGAGGTGCTGTGAATAGGAGCCGGTGCAGGCACCTCGGTCCTGCCCTGCTGGGTAGGGAGAGGAAGGAAGGGGTCGGGCTGGAGCAGGGAGTCCAGGGCTTCAYGGACGCAGGCAGGAGAGCGTCCCAGTGCCTTGACCGCCAGCTTGCACTGCGTCTTTCAGCATGGGGTGGAGGCTTGGCTTCCCATTGAGAGGAGGTCAGCTGGGAAATAAGGAATTAACGAGCCTCTGCCTCACATGCCCCGCAGCTCCCTGTGCCACCCCTGGAGCCTTTGTGGTGTCATGACACTTTTCATGTATCAGTATCATGAAGGATTCAAATGATTGTTCCCAGCACTCATTATAACGCACGTCGTTGCCACTTTTCAAGGTGAAGTTTCTCTGCCACTTTGCATTTGCCTCTCGTGGAGCAATCACAGTCTTTTCAGCTAAGGAGAGTCTCTCAATTCAATGTACTTTGTCCTGTAAAGCTGCTATTAAGGAAGACAAAATGGGGAACATCATGTTGTGCAGCTTCTGTTTTAGCCACAGCTGACAACAGGACTGGGAGAAGGGAATTGAATCCTGATTTCCTATAGGACGGAGCAGCATTGCTCTAGCCCTTCGGAGCTCAGGGATGTAATTACAGAATGGGTCTATAAACAAAAATTCACCATTACGGAGCAAATAAAACCAAAGGGTAGTTAATCCTGGGATATATCACACATCAAATTAAATCTCACTTTGCCTGCAGTAATAACAGAAATAATTCATTAAGATAAACCTCTAGATTATACATAGCATCTGGAGATAGAATTAAGACCTTAGCTGTGAGTACATATGCATGCGGGCTCCCTTTCTCCCCCACCCAAATGATGCCAGCATCAGAGCCCAGTTTAAAGTTGACTGGTGAGCTTTTCACATCCATTTCTTTCCATCAATGACAGAGAAAACAAATGCAATTTCCAAAGAGAGCTGTCTGTGGAAGGGTAAAAAACTCCCACATCCATTTTCCTGAGAAGGAACGTAACATGATGTAGTGGTCCCTGTGCAGAGCCAAGAGTTCTTAAAATCAAATCCCATGCAGAAAAATGTTGACGTGCAACCTTGGGAGGGTCACTTAGAACTTGATCGAACTTCTTACAAAGTCGGTGTGGATTCTTCCCTGTATTTCAATAGACGTTGAAAGAGGTCCTTCCATCCTTTCTGTCTCACCTGTACAATGGAAATAATATTGGTTGTGAAGATGTTGCAGGACTGTTTTGAAATGTAAATTATTATCTTAATGCTAACTGTAGGATGACAAGTTTCATCAATAGAAGTTGGGCATGACAACACAATTAGACCTATTAATGAATCTCAGTATCTACTTTAATTTGAATGTACAAATGTTAGGCCAGAATCATATTAAACTTTTAGATGTGATCCTGTCATGAACCAAGGAAGATCAGTGCATTACTCTGAAGTCCACATTTGGCAATTTTCAATAAAATTTCATTGTAAAGGATTTCCTTGCTATAATCACAAGCATCCCAATGATAATAAAGATAGACAAACTGGTTCAGGTTAAATAAAATCAAATCACATAGCCTAAAAAAACCTTGGGCTGAAGTGGATACAAAAATTGCATATTGCTGTTGTATGCTCTTTGGGACAGAAATTCTCTCTTCTATGTCTGTTTTCGTAATTCCTAGTTCAGACCCGCTCTTACTACTCTGTGCCATCTCATGACTATCAATCAGGCATGCGCCATTGAAAGTGCTCAAATACTTTCATTCTCAAGAGGATGTTATCACTGTTCCTGTTATTGCTCCAGACCTGGTTGTCTTGTCTTTCATTCAGAAAAAAAAGGCTCTTAAGGATGTGCTCAGTATGCTGTTGTCTGCTGTAACAGAGCTTGCTAAAGATCATGCTAGACCAGCCTCTGCCAGGAGCAAGCCTGCTTTTGGACAGAGGAGCTCAGAGGGGATCTCAGGCTCCCAGCTAACCCTGTTTTCTTGGACCCGTGAGCAAAGCATATGTTAAAAATTCTTACTGGCAAGAATTATAATGGTATCATTGGTAGAGCAGAGATAAATCAACCCTCATCTATTTCTGAAAGTACTCTATTACATTCAGACAGTTCAATCACACTCATTTTCTTCCGGACCTTTCTAGAAATGGCCTGCCACCTTGTTTCCCATCCATGCCCTGCAACAGCTGTTAGCAGCAAATGGATATTTCTATGACTTGCACAGAGTAATGATGGGCTATAAATTAGTGCATGCTTGGGAGCTCCCAAGGAATAGTGACCATCATCTAATTACATTTATAATTAAGGTTACAGAGAGACTAAAAACAGTAAAGAAAAGAAGTGTAGACTTCCAGCAAAATATGTATTTAGAGAATAGTGTCAGGGCTGCACAAAATATGCCAGAGAGTGCAAGACACGTTGAGACAATATGAAGTGCATGGTGAAAGATGACTGTGTACACAAAGGATCTGACAGTAAACCCATGGGAAAGGGTAGTGATGAGTTTGAGATGCAGGCATGAATCCAAAAAAAGAAAAAAGGCCTAGCAATGGGTGCCTAAAAGAGCAGATCAAGAAGACAGGATCAGAGAGAGTGGGAAAGTGGCAACAAAAGCCAAGGCTGAGAACTGACAGATCATAGTATCTGCTGCAACAAGTCTTTAAAATCTCCTGGGAGTGGGAATAGGAACTAGCTATTAACTCATATGCCAGGCACCATTAAACAGGCTCAAATCAATTTTTTGCCTCCAAAAAAAGACCCCTGAAAGGGTCCTCTACTCAATCTGGTAGCAAATGTTACAGAATTTTAACTTTGGGGGGGGGAAATCTTTTTGTCGGGATTTGCCATTAGTAAAGCATCATTACAACGGGAATGTAGAAAGTTGGGCTGGAAGAGAGCCTAAGAGGTCACCTAGTGCAGTCAGCTACCCAAACGCATAGTCAGCTTTCTGAGGGACATTGTCCGGTTCAATCATCAAGACCTCCAGTGATGGACAATYCAAAAATGGATTTGCAGCGCTTTCGCTGTCTCGGAAGTTGAAAGGGACGCTTGAATGTAAGAAATTCAGGTTGCAATTTGTTGGCACAAAATAGAGTTAAAAGTAGATGAAAGAAGTGGTGTATGGGTGTTGTGGACAGAGATTTGAAACTGAGATGTTTGGCTGAAATAAACAGAAAATCAGGTTCAGCTTCCACATAGCCAAATTCTTGCAAACTTTCTACAGCAGAAAACGACAGAAATCTAGTAAGAGCCACTGGCTTGAAAGATTTCCACCAATCTAAACTATTGCCAGGCTGGATGTTAACAATGAGTCTAAGTTGAACTCAGAAGTAAAATAAAATCTTCACAAATATGACTGGATCTTGTAGTTTAAACAGAGAAACAAACACCTCTAGAGGGAGCTGTCATACGTCCATCCTAGATATGACCCTTTTGGTTTTCAGGTGGGAATATGAAATAAGATGCCAGACAGGAATAGGTAGATTTTCAAAGCTGCAGGGTTTGAGTCAAGTTAACACACATCAGGTCACCTGGGTCTGGAAACCAGATAAGAAACTGCACCACAAACTTTTTACTGACACCCCTATTATATTTTTCCTGCAGGTAGGACAGAAGAAAAACTGCATGACCAGCTTTTTTCCAATGTTATTTTTGCTTCCACTTTTGTTTGTGAGCAAAATCAGCAAGTGCAGAATCATGAGGAAAAGCAATTAAAAAAAGAACAAATAAAATTGGATTAGGCCTAGTTTGATATATAGGTTTGGCTTGTTCAGAATGTTGGATTCTGGCAGGAAATGCAAGTGAGCAGGGCTAGATGAAATGTCCATCTAGAGCTGGAGATGGATAAACCTGTGGAAAAGCAGGGAGTTGTGGCACTGATGTCACTTTGGAGGTAAAATGAGGAGAGACCACATAGACTGCTTTGCTTTCCTGTTTCTAGACCTGAGAAGGCCAAGTTTTGAAGTACCATTTTGCCCTCCATGTTCTCCAGCAGGTTGATTAAAGTGAAGACCCTTGTACTCCGTCCATGGAATATGTCCCTTCCTGCTGTTTGTGGTMATGTGAGCAGGCCCAGAGGAGTGGAAAAAGTAACCTGTGTACATGAAGATTTCTCTTCTAAGCCCATAATCAGGAACATTAGTGATCTACCTCTTTACTCAAAGAGGCCTTGTAGTATTTGAGATATCGCTGCATTCCAGCCCTGGCCTGAATTTAAGAAAAAGTGCTTGTTCCGTTGCTTTCTGCATATTAACACTCCCTCCCCCTACCCTTTTTTTTGGTTTCCTGTGTGTGCTGAAGCATTCAAATACCAGATTATTCCTCGAACATTCCTCATTTGTTTATTTGTCCATTCATGTACCTGACTTGCATCTTTCAGACTGTTCTGACAGTCCCCTTCCCTGTGTGATAATGCCAGGTTCAGGCTACTGGTACTAAAACCTCTTGTCCTCCGCAAGGTAACTGTGCTTCCACATTGAGCACTGACACTTGGAGTTTGGAAACTATCACTTGCTTAATAACTCTACATCCGTCATTCTTGGATGAAATCCATGGCAAACAGAATGTGAGAAAGTGAAAACTAATGAGCGTCTTCAAGAAAGGATAGGGAGCTTCTGTTATTTCATTTAGTCCTAAGAGTTTAACTTCTGGCACCTCCATCACATTTCCAAATGGTAACTAAAGGTTGTTACTTTTTCAAGTTGTGCTGTGTAGCACATTTCATCAATTAAAATGCACCCTCAATGTAAAATCACAACAGGGCCAGCCTGGCATGAAGGATGCTATCATGTCATTTTTTTTCTTTTTTTAAGGATACTTTTGTTTCAGATTGCTGAGATCTTTATAGAGCAGATTTGAATTAAAGAAAGCACAGATTTAAATATAACCATGAAAGGAATACAACATGCATTCATCTCAGAGCTGCTGTGTAATTTACACTCCAAGCGGAGCTCTCTCTGCTTCATGTGCTGTAGTTTAATGATGTTTCTAATGGTGATTTTTAACTTTTTCGTACTAAAAGGACATCAATTTCTTCTTTGTTGTGTGGGATTTTATGCAATGACCCCTTATATATGGTGGTCCAGAGCTCTCATTCTAGTGTTTTTGGATTTCACTTTCAAGACACTGAGGAGAATTTAAGATGAAATATTCAGTATTGCAGAGTAGTTAGACAAGAAATTAGAATAGCTGGGTTCTAGCTCCAGTTCCGCTGCTGAGTTCCTATATGGCCTCTGGCAAGTAACACAATCCTATGTTTTACTGTTTCATAGAAAGATAGCACAGAATTTTTTTCATTGTTTTAGTCTTTTTTAGGAGTGCATCTACGCAAGAGGCCAGTTCTTCCAATTCTGCATCGTTACAAAAGGACAAGAGACAATGTCTGAGGCTTCTCAGCCTGTCTGAGTCACCATCTCTCCTCTCCCTCTTCCTTCGTTATTTTTTTACCTCTTATATTTCCGTTTGTAATAGCTGGATAAGGATGGAACTGGTAAAGGAAGAAACTAGTGAAACACAGTCCAACGTGCGACTTACTAAACTCACCAAAAGATTCAGGTGACAAAAATCTGAAGAATAGCAAGGGTACCAGTTTAGGCATTTTTACAAATAGATTGAAGTGAGAGACAAAGTCCTTCTTCTGATACGAGACAGCATAGACCTCTTTGCAGGTTCCYGCGTGTCTTTGTTAGACATTGCCTACAAAATCCTAACTTGAACAGAAATGAAGGAAAGTCAAGAATCTTGCTTGGTGCACAACCAGCATTCTCTGTTTTGCCTCTCACTTACTCAGGCTGAGCTTTGCATATTTTTGTTGCTGTAGATATCAAGTAACCAACTCTCATAAAAGTCTGTACCTAATGAAAATGATATATCAAATATCCACCTGGCAGAGGACGCAAGTGTATTACTGTGTACTCAAATTTAGGCTTTGTCAAAGCAAAAGACTAGTTTGAGTCAGACTTCAACAGAAGCAGAAGGTTAGGCAACCCCTTTTCCTTCCCAAGGGTACGTCTTAAATCAATCCTGGATTGGCACAGGCTCAGATTTCTGATCTGCAAGTAACGTCAGGACCAAGGGCACTGATAGAAGAGGTTTCCCAGCACTACCACAAGGAAGTCTTCCCTATGCTAGAGTAGAAATGCAAATGTGAAATGATGTTCAAATCTCATGACATTCACAGCTCAGAGATTTCTTAGAAGTGCTCTGAAAACAAACTGGATAATGCTCTGTGGTTTTGTTGTATTTAAAGTTGTTGACATTTGGTTCATTTTCTTTTTACATCAGACAGAACAGTATCGTGATGGTTTCAGCTGCAAGAATGATCAATAGGAGAGTTGGGTCAGCCACCTAAGGAACTGCAAATCTTGCTGATCTACATGATAATTGTCATATGGCTGATTTGCACCAGTTTATGCTAGCTAAGAATATGGCTTTTCATTTCTATTTTAGTAAAGTTTGGGAAAGATTCAGATATTAATTTTTGTGCCATGTTTTGCTGTCTCTTTGGATGAAGAATAATCCTCCAAAGAAATCTGAAGCACTTCCAAAGCTGATTTATTTTAAAAGTGCATTCATTTTGCATCACCTCACCATCCCTGAATTTCCCAAGTGCACTGGGTTCAAGTAAATACATAACTGAATTTCTTTCTGAATCTATAAACAATGCCTGTAGACATTCATATTCCCAGCAATTTTCCAGAACCAGATGCAGGACTAAGATTAAGGTCTGATGAAACAAGGTAGAAACAAAAGTAAGTCAGCCTTAGAAATTTTGCCAGACTAAGAAGAGTACAGACCCTGAATGTTTGTTGGACTAGCGATGATTTCTGTCTGAATTACTACTTAAGATCTTATCAGCAAAATRATGCACTGGTTCCATTTTCACAAGTCTGCTCAAGTACTTGTGAAATACATTTTCATTTTTATGTTCATGTCCTCCTTACTGTAAATACTGTGTGCTCAGAAAGACTGATTTCTTCTATTGATCAAGCGACTGAATAGCCATTCATTTAGCAGAGTATCTGTATGTTCTGTACAATTCAAACACTGCCTATTCAGCTAGTCAAATATCTTTGTTCTATGTCCAAGTAGGCATTTATTCATCACTACATAGCACTGCAATTCAAGGGCTCAGATGTTTAAAGACATATATAGGCAATATTCAGCCTGCATCAGCGTGCCTAAATGACTTGGACAGCTAAGTCCCATTGTTAAAGGGAAACAGGAACCTCAGTTCTGTTAACTAACTTTCAGACACTTACATCACTTCAACAGGTACTAGCTAGGGCAATGGGTGAGAGGTCGAATAAAGCTATGAGAGAGCACACCGTGATAACCTTCTGTCAAATAGCCGGGTTTATATTCTCATTTAAATAGACTTCTTTAACTGTCAATGGTTAAAACTTTGCACAACATTCAAGTTGGAACTTTTCCATTCTTTCTTACCCATACAGATTGACAATTATTAATTATTTGTATAAGGCACAAAAGAATGGGTTGTTCCTGCTTCCTAGAACATCAAGATCATTGTGTGTCAGTGTTTAGCCTTTCTTAACTAAACCTCCTAGATTTTTAAGGGATCAATTTTCTGCACTACAATAAGCAAATGTCACATGGATTGCTATACGGATATCAGTTATACTGGATATATATATATAGATGTATATCTGTGTGCATGTGTACATATATACATATACATATACATACCAGCAACCTGTTCTGAATTTTGAAATTTGCTGATATTGAATCAGAGTACTTATTAATCAGCAAATACAAGAACTTTACTGAGAAGCTACAGCTGGTATGCTGCAGTCGATGTTTATTAAACACATAATCATTGCAATCTTACCTTGTGCTTCCCCATCTGTTYGTATCGCATCTTTTACTCAGACAACATGAACTCTTTGGGATAGGGACTGTCCTGAGTTTATACAGTCCCAAGTACCACAGAGCTCCAAACCTACACCCAAACAGAGGGATAATGACACTCGTTATGGAAACTTTCTGCATTGTAGAAGAGGGCTATTTCCACTATGGGACTTACTTGAGAGTTACTTGAAAGACATTTCCTTTAAATATTTAAGGCCAGACCTTTAGATCATCTAGTCTGGCCGCCTGTATGCCACAGGCTATAGGCATTCCTCCACTTATTCCCAAGCAGAGGAGAGTGGTTTATGTCTGACTGAAGGCTATCTTCTAGAAAGACATCCAGTCTTGAGATGAGATCAAAGAAGAAGAGAGATACTCTTTTTATCTCTGCCATAGTTTGTCCTAGTGATCCACTGCCATCACAGCTGAATGTCTTGTACCTCGTCCCTAATTCTAGCAATCACCTTATGGACACGCTTGTCTCTGCTAGATAGTTATATCTTACAGAAATTGAATAATAATGGTAATAATAATGAATAACCACCTTGTAACTATTTACGCGGTATGTGCATCCAGGGAGGCAGTGTTCCAAGTGACACAGGTGTTGGTATCGTATTGAGAGTGGCTCAGTATCTCTTGGCAGCAATAAAAAAGCTGCCAGTCTTCTTGCTTCATCAACATCTAGTGTCACCTCTAGAACACTGCAAGTTTCCTGTGCTTTTATTTTGGATTTCAAACAAATAATGGAAAAGACACCTACCTCTCCTAGTCCCACCTTGTGTGACACCTATAAATGCAAGATCTACCCATGCATAGCCCATAGTGCAGCTTCCAATTTTAACTGGGGATAAAGTTCTTCCTGTGCTCCCAGTTGTCATCTTTGGCAAAGTCATGCTGCTGCAGAATATAGAAAATCATTATGTTCTTATCATTCAGTGGCAATGCCCTTCGGTTTTGCTCTCACTGTTTGTTAGGGGTTTTGTAACTTTTCACAAGGCTGCCACAAAAGCCAAACTTGCAGCAATTATTTCCTGAGTTTCCTCAAAGGAGTGTTCACAGCATCTCCTGAGGAGCTCCCTTCTCAAGGAGCACCTTGCGGACAGCAGAGGGTGCTTAGCTCTCCGGTGTCCGGCAGTCCCATGGATGAGTTCCRAGGCCATTTTCCCTTCTAGCCTTTTCTTCCCTCCTACCAGGTAGCTGCATTTCAGATACAGCTTTGCCTGAAGAGTGGTACAGGGAGCACAAGCACATATCACTATCTTCAATTTGCTTTTGTGTGTGTGGTGGTTTGGAACAGACTAGATGTATGTGAACGGAAGTTTAACCAGAATAGGAAATATAAGCAAAGTGGTTGCATCCTTTTGCAATCAACTGTTTTCAGGGCTGGCCATCATCTGCTTAATGAGAAGACTTTTTCCAGTTACCAATGAATAGTTTTATTTTACATAATTGCAACCATTTCAGTATGGCAATTAAGATAGAATGTTACCTTTGGGATGGGATCAATTAAAGGTTTGAAAATTGAATATGGGATCATGATTAGTCTCCTTTGCATTGCTTTAGTATCCTAAAATATATAATTATATGATTCAACCCTTTTTCGTACATATAGTAAATATAACCTTTCAGGGTTTCTTTTTAAACAGAAACAGATTTTTAGAGGCCTACCGGTAACTAAAACCATAGCATAATGGGGAAAAAGGGTTTCCCTATTTGATTAGGGAAGATTTTAAACTTATAGTACATGAAAATGTTGAATTTAGTGTAATTGGTTGTCGGATTTCTTCAGAATTGAAATCATTATGCCCTGGCCACATTCCAAGACATCCTTTCTTTTTTCTTTTTTTTTTAAGTTACAATTCAAAACAGTGTGGAGCACGCTATAATGTTGTAGTTGCTCATATAATGTCACCGAAGCTGACTTCTGAAAATAGACAAAGGACTTCATGTACTGAAGTGTTCCACCGGTGGAAAATTGATAGCAGCATGAGATATGCTATTACAGGGTTTTTGTTCTACCTCCAAATTTGTGCTGACTAAAGTGCTTTTGTGCCTGCACAGAAAAAAAATCTGTCTAGAGGAGGCTGGAAGCTTAAAACAAATGCAGCAGGGAGGGCGTAGATTCTTAAGCAGGACTGTGTGAATTTAGCTGCAGCTCACTAAATAACAACCAAACTGCTTTATTTTTATCAATTACAATTTCCTGAAAGGACATGAATCACAGGGAAAATGATCAGGCAGCAAATAATAAAATTCTCTCTAAGACCAAAAAAGTAAAATGAAATAGAAGAATTAAACAGTGTTTCCTAACTCTTGTCAGTCTAGCTTGGAGTTATTGCCAGGTTTGTATACACTACAATCTATTCAAGCATTACTGAGAGATAGGAACCAGCGATGCCGTTTGAATGCCAATTAAGCGTGCATTTTCTTCCTAAGCAGCTTGAAAAAGTCAGCGTGACCATGGATATACGCCCCCTTCCTCCACCCTCCTTCCTAATATAAATAAATCAGCCAAATAGCACTATCGCCACTGCCCCCACACCCAAACTGGCAAGAAAAGGCCAAAATAAATATTGTTCATCATGAACAATTCATCTAACCTTACATTAGCAATATTGCAGAGTATGTCAGGAACAAGAGAGTGTATAGCAAACGGCTCTTGCTAGAGCACGTGTTTTGGTGGCTCTGCAGCGCCCTGGACAAGGGAATTGCCTTTGGAGAACCATGGTGGCCATGGGATGATCCTTCACTTACTCCATATAGTGCCATTTTGGAATTTGGGCAACAAAATTGTGGCCCTTTTCTGTCCCCGTCTCCGGCAAGCACAGGCAGTCAGCCCCGAGGACTGGCCCGTTACTCGCAAGGCCCCATGCAGGACGCTGACGCCTCAGTGGTTGATGCTCTGCTCCGCGTAACAGTTTCTCCTCTTCCTGGTCCTCTCTGTTGTCACGTGCTCGTTTTCCCTCCCACTTCAAATTAAACGAGTGCCTTCCCTCTCCATCCATTTTCCCATAGCCCAGGGCGTTATGCACCCTGTGCCCCGGCATGGTACGCAGCCACAGCACTGCCTTGACAAGCAAATCTCGTTTTTCTTAAACACAAGGGCTGGCTTCTCACTCTGACCTAGCAGGGTTTTGCTTTGAATTTTCATGCGAATTGCAAGGTGCAAGGTTACGTGATTGCAGACAAGGTCATTTCCATTCCCAGCAACTACAGTAGGAATGAGTAACCTCTTAACTATCCTCAACACTCGATCATATTTATCTGTATTTTTATTGGAGAATTCATTCACCTCCACTCTGATAAATTGAGCTGACATACCGAGAGGTAACTAAATGGCAGTTACAAAACAAATGGACCAATAGTCTATTTAGCCTAGTCAGTGTGATCAGAATATATCCTTCAAAATAAAATACTACTGGATGGGGTATGGGAGTCCTCCAGATGGCCAAGTGGATAGCTTTCTAAGGTCAGCATGAATATTTAAACAGCGTTTTTTTACAGTGCAAGCATTAAAGGCAGAAAGTTGGAGTTGCTCATGGTATCCATGGAATCCAGATCACTAGCAAGGATACCCTGGTACTAGAGGAAGGCAAAACAGCCAGGCTTGTGTGATTATTGAAATATATTTGAAATATATTTGTTTGTATTTATATTTTAATCATGCAGGTTTTTCAGCTACAGGCTCACTTCGTGCTGCCTTTGTGGTAGCCCACAATACAGCACCAAATAGAGACTTGCCACATTTGGAATAGGTGCTAGAGGGACATTTACGGTAGCAAGCTGTTAAAATCTCAGCGCTTACATTGATTTCAAGAAATGGCAGTATCTGCAAGAGTGGCTGCATTAGGCTGGGCAGTATCTTTTGCCGACTCCTCTGTCATCACAGCGGATAGGTGACCCCACTTAGCTGATGATGCGGGGAGCTCCAAGAGACATGCAGTACCAGCGTCATCAGTGGGGATATTGTTCAAAACGGGCATTTCCCCATGTGTTTCATACCATGCAAAGGGGCAGGCTCACTGCTTCCCCAGAAAGAAGCATGCGCAAAGGTAGTATTAAAGTTAGGAGCTCTGTAGCAGCATATCTTTTCCCTGCAGTTTTATATCTATGCCATTACTCTCTCTTCTTCCCAAAAGAGCAGCATTTTTCACTTAAAATAGCTCCGTTTCTTTCCTGCTGGTGGTTATTGCTGCATCCCCTGGGATCCTGACCCTGCATCACCACTCCTGACAGCCCTCTCCCCAGCAAGCTAATACTTACCATCACCCAAAGAAGCCCCCTTCTGAAAACAGTTCTGCTTCCATTAATTCCTCTTTTGAAAGACAAACACAAATAAGAAATGCGTTAATGCTATTACTAATCTAATAACTACAACCCATCCTAAAATTACACAGCAGTGGTTTTCAGTTTGTGGGATGAAAGATCCCAGAGGTTCTCAGACTATTTTTAACAAATCTGTGAAAGGCAACTAGTAATGCAAACCTATTGTCCATAGGCTTAAATTCCCCATGTTGGATCTGCACCTCCAGTGGAAAACCTTTAGCAGCCAACAAAGTAAAAAAGATCGAAATCCATTCTTTTAACCTGTATTTTATAATGAGATCTTGCCAATGTCTCAGCCCTAGTATCCAAAGGCTTTGAGATGTTTTGAGTGCGAGTAAAAATTTTGCAGCACTAGCTGCAAATCAGTACTGCTGTGGTTGCTGCATATCACCTTGTTGACAAAATAGCGCTACTGGAGTCAAGCGRTCTGAACAATGTGACTTTAATATTGTTAAAATCTAGGTGACTAGAACAAGGCTAAGGGGAGCTGAGAGCCCAGGTTTTCTCAGCCTGTGTTAGCACTGTTTACCAAAAAATATTGAGTTTATTATCTATTAACGATTATTACAACCTAAATGTTGTTTCTTTGATCTTTTGACTTTCTAAATAGACCTCTGGTGATTTCTTTTTTCATTTATTCCATCTGTCTTGACGAGAATAAAGCCCACAAACTGCATTTTTTCAGTAAACCTAGTGCTTTCTGTATTGATATTTATTCCAGATCTTAGTGTCCAGAGTTACTGCAAGACATCCACAAATTCAAGCTCTTTCCTCGCTTGCTTTCCTACCTTCTCTCTCCTCGTAACTGTAGCAAAGACATGACAAATAAGGTGACTTTAATGGGGCTTTTTTTTAAAGCTAATTCACAAAGCTACTTGAAAAAAAGGCAAGCCTATAGAAGGTCCTTCCGAATATATTTTCTGTTTTCTCTCACTTGCGGGTTTGCTCTGTCATTTGTCAACTTCCCTGTCAGTGGTGGGGGAGAATTAAGTTCATTCGAAACTAAATTTTTGTGGCCTTGTCCTACTTAGCTTAAGGCAGGGGCCGGTGTTCTGCGTGAGGAGCGCTGTATATATATTCCTGTGCGCATGCGTGCATGTATAGCCGCCACCTCAGAAGTAGCCCCGGGGATCTGGCAGTACCTCTCCGATAGTTCCCCCCTCGTTTCAGGACGATGGAGGTGAGGAGCCGAGGGGCTGGACCAGCTTTATCCCGGGCTGTGTCGGCGGCCGATGCCCGTAACTGCCGCGGCGGCTCGGGCAGCGTACGGCTGCTGCGGGCTCCCACCCGCCGCCTGGGCCGGGAGGCGAGAGCACAGCGCCCGCYCGCCCCTCGCCACAGCGACCCCCCGATTTAGATGCCATGCAGCGAGCAGAAAACTTCTTCCTCTTCCTCAGACCCTGCTGTTATTTATGGCAACCCTACTCCTTTGCCAGTCAGCAGCACTTGCCTTTAAAGCACCTCCTCTTTCCCTGATCCTGTGCTGCCCAGCTGCAGTTCCAGTACATTTCCTCTGGCTGGAGGCTACGCAGACAGTTTTCCCCTCAACTGATAGATATCCTTTTGCTTCCTGAGCCAGCCTTGGGTGCTACTCTATTATTGGGACCATCTCTCTTGTTCCAGACACCAGTGAGCTACATCTGGGTTAGATTTAAATCTTCCTCTTAGCCAAAATCTTTCCCGACTCAGCGATGGTTGCAGTTATCTGAAATAACTGTTTCCGTCCCAGACTCCTGCCCATCTTCGCCTCCTGTCCGTGACAGAAAATAAAAATAGGAACCGCAGTAAAACACATTTTCTAAAAGTTGTCAGATAGGGAACTACACATTTTAGTTAGTAAATATGATTACTCAGTTCTCTGGGAAATACTCCAAACCAGCAAGAGGAAGGGTCTGAATTTGCCTAYCTAGTGCTTAGCTGAAGCGTACCCGATCCGGCAATGACTGCTTTTGTTGTCCACGGTAAAAAACAGGCTCTCAAAGTGAGCTAAATTGCATTCAGGATGTGCATATTTCTCTCCTTTGGCTATCAGGGGATATTAATATGACCAAAAAACATATAGGTGTCTTGTTTAAGTATCTACCATTAGGTAGGGTGACAGAATCCAAGCCGAAGGCCTTAGAGCCAATGCCCAGTGCATGGTACCAGGTTTGAAATAGCTATGCTAAACCTACGGAAACACAAGCGTGGTAATTCCTAAATCATTGTTGCTACTCTGGGTTTTGTTCTTCCACACAGGGTGGTGTCATCTGTATAGGAAGATAAGTATTAAAATTAAACAAAGTCACGTTAGGTTTCTAAAGCAGTGATGAGTCTAGCCTAGCYGAGCTGCAGAAAGCAATACTGGAGCCAGAAGTCTAGTGGCAAGTTTTCTGTTCTAAGCAGGAAGAATGGGAAGGCGACGAAATGARTATTTGCCTAAGGCTCTGGAAAACTGGAGACAGATGATGGTGCATCATATTAGCCAGGCACTTGCTGGTGAGCAAGAGCACTCATTGATGGATCCTAGCAGCAGGGACGCTTGCTGCCTTTCTTATCGCAGGAATAGCTAGTTGAAATCATGATAAGCCAGARTCTGTACAAAAATAACATGCAAAAAGCTGTTTTGGAGTGGCTACTTTTAATGAGCTGGAGGGAGCAGTTGCCTTTCTGCAAATCAGCACCTCCTGACCTACTTCTTAACAGGAGCCGAAATCAAAGACCCTTTATGCCGCTCCAAGTCCGAAACTGGGGAGCCATTCCAGCAAGCGAGAAGTCCTGAGGCACTTCTCCTTGTCCATTATATGTTCKTTCTAGCCTTTGGCTACTCATGCAAAGAAATGCCTTTCTACTTAAACATAGTTTGACTAATTAATTTATTCCATCTGTTCTTTCCTCCCAAAATGTAACCATGACACAGAAGTTTCCGAAACAGATTTGGTTCTCATATTGATAAACAGGTCACAGAAAAATGGGAGCGCAGGGAAAGGGATGAAGGGAAATGTTGGGATTTTAGCTTTTATTTCATCCTGACTAGCTTCTGACTCTCTTTCATGCAGACAGCTGATTTATACAGTATGCTGAATACATTAGGGCAGTCAGCAAACACATCTGAGATCATTCATGCAACCCAATCAGAAAAGCTAATCACTGCTTACAGAAAGGCCTCAGAAAGTGCAATGTATTAAAATGGGGTTTTGTACGAATTTCAGTGGAATGAAGTAATTCTTTTGGATATTTCATGTAACCTGTAATTTTCCACTTGAAACAACTAGCCAGAATCTGCTTGTCACCCAYAGAGACTAGTAAATAGCAATATAGTTAGATCATTTTCTTACAACGTCAGGAAGGAGCCAAATGGGTTAATTCTTAAAAGTTCAAAGTGCACCTGAACTGCTTTGCTAAGGCTCGCCAGTTCACAGGCTGCCGAGCTGAATGCCGCACTGTTTCCGTGTGCAAGTTTGCTTCCAGAAAGYTACCCCTGCTATGGCAGATCAAATGCCCTGCATCTGAACTGACAGCAGCTAACTGATCAAATATTACTGAGTTTGCCTTTAAATTTTAACCTGCAAGAGTTACATTGCATCCTGTCGGATTTTATGTTTCGTGRCATAGTATGCCAGAACCAAGCAATATGGCACAGCATAATGCAACGTGACAGCTAAATTCAAAGGAAAAGACAGTTCTCCTACAACAATTCACCACTCTTGATACTCCGAATGGCGACACAAATCCACTGCTTTGTGCTTACTGCAACCAGTCAGGTTGTCCTTATAACAAGGATGTCAACTTTAGAGCTGCCAATCCTTTTTTAACGTCTAAAGCTAGACTACTGCCTGCAGATTTCCTGAACTTTGTGGAGTTCCCACCGTGGGATACAACAATTTTGAATAAGCGTTTTTTTTTTTTTTTTTTATGTTCTGTTTAGGTTCTCCTTTTGTGTGGTGGAGTTTTGTCCACATTCCTGCTCCGATGCAAAAGCATATTATTGATGAATAATCTATATATATATTCCCTAAACTTGAAGGGAATCTAAGAAAAAATATATATTCTCTAATGAGATAACTGTGCTCATTCCAGACTGTATGTAATTTGGATAACCTTGACAACTAACACAATAAACAGTGCCATGATTTTAAGTGAGGATGAGCTAGCATGTTAAAATCTCTCTGCCAAATCTAATACAAGCGCCAAGCCTTCCAGGTGTTTCATTGTGTTATCACACAGAACTAACATAATTTTTTCTTTCAGTTCTGAAGAGGTGGTCCAAAATGTTTAAACTACAGTAGTTGCAACATGTCAAAGAGGGAATTTATTATCTCAGCCCCAATAGGTCTTAATAAGCCTTACACAACTGTTTAGGCATTTATTCTATTAACGGCTGTTCATTCCAGTGGCTTCACCTGAATATTCATGATCTTACTATTCCCAGTGCTTCAGTGTAGCAGCTGTTTGAAATCCACAGCAAATGTTCAAGAGAGTTCCACAAATATAAACACCCTCACAGCTGAATGTTTGGGGCCTGTGCATCGCAGAGGAGAGACATGAAACATTTATGTGGAGTGATTTTTGGAGGACGGCATTTACAAAGCTTAAATAGTCCTTGCACATTTGGGAGCACTTCACTATGATTGGGACATTACCGTGGAGGACAAAGAGTCTGGAAGAGCCTACATCCCACAAAGATGTTACACTCGCCTCTGCGCTATCATTCAGCGTAACGGAGGATTCCTGCTAAATTCCAGATGAAGTAGATTCAGAATCAAACCTATAGAATTGCAATCAATGATTTTTTTTTCCTCGTACCAGTTGGCATGGGTTTGAATGAGGGCGGAAACAGCATGCGTAGAGAGGGGTACCAGGAAAGTGAAAAGAAACAATGCGTTCAATTAAATTAGTTAAATTAAACACAGAAGGAAACAGGTCATTATACAATAAATTTTTAAAATGTTGAAATCGCCCCAGCTCATGTGTGAAACCAAGTGTCTAACTCAGGATTCTACTTAGGTAAGCTGTTTGTCTCATATTAAGTAGAAAACATGTTCTGATGGAGTCTAAATAGATAAGACACTTTAATTAACAGGCACATGGAGGACATAAAGAATTCAAGCTAGTCTCAGAGGACTGGGGATGGGAAATGGAGCTCTTTACCTGTGCTTCCATCTGTTCTCTTTCTGTCCACGTCGCTGGCATCTAGAAGTTGTTACCAGCTACGGGTTATTGGTGCTCTTTGCAAAATTAATTGATGGATTCAGCCCACTTCTCCGAGGTCAGGTGCTCTCCTCTCAGAAAATTCGGGGAGGGCAGGAGAGGGCGACTCCTCAGAGCAGGCAGAGCAAAGGGGCAGGCGGCTGGGTCAGCGTGTGAAACCGCTGCCGTCCGCACGGAAGAACCATGCGGAGAGAAAAGGGAGAACGGTCGTGCGGTCGAGGAGCCCTGCCCTGGGACTCGGCAGATCTAGATTGCTGCCCCATTTCACGCGTTGTCTTCACTGTGAAAAATATGAATGCTCCAGGGGAGTTTTCACTTCAGAACCTGGTGAATGGGGCAAAAAATGGAAGAATGGCAGGATACGTTTCCTGACACTGACTTGTAAACACTCCCTTCTCAGTTCATGATGGGGCCTAAATTTTCTTTCCAGGGACTTCCCTGACTCTCAACATTGAGACCAACATGTGGGCTTACAGACTTTCGGCAGAAATGGAGAAATAGAAATAATAGAAATTGGGTACACAACAGCAAAAATTGTTTCCGTAGTTTCACTTGTTTGGATAGGAGATTTTAGTGTGACTTAGTCCCACCATTTTTCGCTAGACTTCTTTTAATACACTGGTAGACTTGACATAAGAACAACATTAGATTATAGCTAATTAAGTAGTCAAAATATAGTCAAATTACAATAAATTTTAGCCTGGACATTAGAGATATATATGCATATATATGTGTTGCATACACAAACATATTTATAATAGGATTAACACYAGTGAAGATTGTCCATAAACTGTTGAAAATGACCATTTTTAACTTTTGTATAATTCAGAGCAAAGGAATTTCCTTTCAGAGAATATGCTACTGTGCTGAGCTCACAAAAAAAGAGAGTTCTAGTGTTTAAAGGAAACCTTACAACAGTCGCAGGATTTTCAGTAATATACTGGAGAAGGCATTGTTCATATATAGACCTGATCTCTGTGAACAGTAACGGTTCCAGGCTAATAATGAAATAATCCATTTTTACTAGATGAAAGAAGGGGGATCAGAAAAGTAACTCGATCTGTGGGGAATAATGGTGCCAAAAGCTTATAATGGAAAATATCTGAAGAATCCGAGACTCTCTTTGAGAGATATGAATGATTTCTTTTTTCTTGCGAAAAGTGTATGAAGAACTTGAGAAGAAGTGCCTAAGTGAATTTTATGAGAAAAAGCTCTGTTTGGGGGAAAAAAGGGCAGTGTCAGATTGCAGCCCAAACACATCTCAATGTTACGTAACAGGAGGCACAGTTGAAAGATGTTCAAACGGCTGCGCTTGGTGCACTTGGACGTGGACATTTTTTCATTTTTCTGTTCCTCTCATTTTTTGTTGCCCCAAAAGCAAAGTTTGTAAATTAACAGGAAAAGTTCCCCGTGTTCAATTTTTCATCTGTTAACACAGTCCATAATTCATTATATAATGACCTTTTAGCAAAATGAAAATATGGGCTAAAATCCTGCCCCCACTCAAGCCAGCTGAGGACTTGCTGTTTACTTCAGTAAGGCCAGGACTGGGTTCTTCCTGCCAGTTACTCTGATTAGGCAGCAGAACTAAATATCATGCGAAAACATCATCGGAGTGCAATGTTCGGCTTACCTCACTTGTGCAAATAATCCTTCCTCCCAGCCGCAGTCCTAATGAAGTCTCAAGAGCTCCTTAGCAGAGTAAATCTTGCAAGAGTGACCCCTCCATTTGCGGGAGCTCTTAAACGATAGCTCGTACTGTTGCTTTCCTCAGGCTTTTCTCCTTGACTTTTACACACACACAACAAGTTCAGGGAGAATGAAGGCRAAAACAGGAGAGATGAAAACACTTTTTATGCTCAGGCCCTCAAAATGTAGGCATGTAAACAAGAATACCAACAGGATTCACCTGGCTCTGAATATGCAATTATCTGGATGTGCCTCTTGTAGTGCAAATTAGGCTCATGCAGCTGAAAGTGTAGCGCAGCGAGAGTTCAGGAGACGGCAACATTTATTTCTGAATCATAGTAATGATTAATGACAAAACTAATGCTCTTATATAATAATTTTCTTTGAAGTGTTTTACAGAGGAAATCAGCCTAAGTATCCCCATTTTACAGATGGGAAAGAGGGGGAAGTAAGGGACAAAATTTGTCCAAGGTCACGCAGCAAGCCAACAGCGGAGCCACAGTCGCTTGATTCCTAGCACAGTGCGCTCTCTGCAGTGCTGCACCGGCTCCCTGACTGAGGCAGGGACATGGCTGGAGGGGAATGAGAAGGCAAAATCAAGAAAGTGGGTTTAGGGCAAGTACCCTGAACCTCCCGGCCTTCTGTTAAAACATCCCTTTATTTTCTGCAGTTCCATMCTTTGCATTCCAGGCACTGGCATATCATCTAACTCCCACTCAGGCTTCGCAGGCATGCGTGTTCAGGTTGCTAGGAAGTAAATAATAAAATTGGGGGCACCTCTCTTGCACATTAATTTAAAGTGCATTGCAAAATTTAGCCTCTCTCTCTCTCTTTCGTATACGCATAAAA
The DNA here is from genome assembly GCF_003343035.1 of Apteryx rowi. Taxonomy (NCBI): domain Eukaryota; kingdom Metazoa; phylum Chordata; class Aves; order Apterygiformes; family Apterygidae; genus Apteryx; species Apteryx rowi. The sequence continues at coordinate 57,013 of NW_020451036.1, read as the reverse complement.
CCTCCCTGCTCTGTAAGTGTGTGTGTGTGTGTGTGTTGTAAGGCAGATAAATCATTGGATTTCAATGAGTACTGGGCTGAGATTGAAATAAGAAATAGCTTGTTGATTACTAAGGCGATTAAAAGGATCATCTTATTGATTCCCACCCAGCTAGGCACAGACCTCAATAATGAACATCGACTGGTTTAATAAGGGAAAAGGCAAGATTTACTGGATGCATGTGCCTTTCATTAGAGAGAGCTGAAAGGAAATAAAAAATGCTGACCTACCCAGTCATGGGCCACTGTGCCTCTTAGTCTTATGAGTGCAGCTAGTACAGGAAAGTGGGTAGTAGAAAGCAGTATGTGACTGCACAGGGGCAAAGCATAATAAAATTATTGAAACTAAAGTAACAGAAATGAAATTATTTTCTTCTATTTTTCCCTCTTTTTGTCCTGATTTCCATTCCCCTTGCTCAGAGTGCAAGAATTTGGATGCCCATTCAAAATGAAAGATGACTGCGTGTTTTAAAAGCAGAGGTAAAGTCTCCTTCCCTTCATAGATCTAGCAGAAAACATGAGATACCTACAGGTAACTCATCTATCKAGGCTGAAATCAGGAGCAGGTGATTCTCTGAAAGATATGCTTGAGGTTTAAAAGGCATCGTTTTGGGCAGTGTCTGTCATGCGAGAGTTCAGACATCGTCCCATTTGTTCCTGTAACAATCAGTGGCTCTGTGAAGGCCTCCTTCGGAAAGACTTCCATTTTTAAGTCTGGATACATAGACTAGGCATAACTGCAGATACTCATTACATGTGGTGGGCAAGTTTTTCTGTTTAACTACCAGCAACAGTAGCTGATTTAGCAAGAACACAAATTACCATATTTTCACAGGTGTAAGTCACAACTCAGATAATTTACACCCCTTACGGAGGACTCCTACTTGAACCTATCTCCTTAGAAAATGTACATCTCAGATGCACCCGTTTGTGWCCCCCTCTAGAGCAGAGGCAGGGAGGTCACTGGAGCATAGGAACCAGGCTGAGCAGGGAAGACTCGGTGTCTGGGAGAGGGGAAGCAGGTTGCCGAGGATTAGAGATGTTGTGGGCTGCTCAGGGAGACAAGACTTTCGAATAGACATCCCTTTATATCACCCTCTGATGCACAGAACCCACAGTCCTGCTGAATCACGGGGATTTTTACAAATAATCAAATATCTTGCATTTTATGTATATGAAATATGATGTTCTCACTTGCTAACCCCAAAGAGAGTATTCTTTTCCAAAACAGCACAATGCATGTTTTCTTTGCCCACTTACACAGTGAATGATGAGGAAATGATGAAATTTAGTATTGCACTTTCTTTTTTTCAAATGAGGAGTGCAGGTTTTCTGAAGCATTTAAAACCAAAGGGGCCAAATTCTGCTTATATTATACATGTCAAATCCAAGGTACTTCCACTAACTCTGTTGGGGTTACTTAAGATCTGTCACCATCTCTCACTTTGTAGAAAGGACAGACCTGCTTAGTAAATAAACTCTCTTTTAACTTGAGGAATTGGTACAATATACATAGATACTTCCTTCTGTGCCCACTGTGAAGGGTTACCTGTCACTATATCATTTTGACATCTCAGGAACTTGGTTGGTCTTTTCTCAGTCCTGTTTCAGTGCTAATGGTCCTGTTAATGATTGTGGTTGGTACCAAAGCCATTTCATTAGTTTGAAGTCCCTTCCTACCCATGCTTCCTGCTAAAGTAGCTTTCCCTGCTCAGTCCTTTTGTCTCGTGCACCTTGTGATCTGTGCTATTGCGTACCTCCAGGGAGAGTAGGCAGAGTCCCCGCCTGTTCCAGGTTAGGAGACTTGGTGGCCCAGGAATCAGTTGTCTTTTAGGAGTGGAGTGCCAAAGTGTATTTTTCTTTCTCAAATGAAAGCCTTTGGAGTTTGGAGAATCAGCCTCCTAAAGAACCAGGATGCTGCTGACGGGCTGATAAGCAATGTCCTGCCTCCGGGCAGCTGCTCCCAGCTCCCAGGAACTGCTGAGTTCCAAATTCAGCAAGAGCCAGTGACACTGACATGACATTCAGGTGAAATGGCCACCGTCGAGGGCACAAAATATGCCTAAGTGATATCTCATCAGGAGCGGAGAGCCCCTGCCCTAGCAAAGATGTCTCTCTCAAGATGCCCCTGGCGCCTGGCCCTGTGCCAGCCCTRCTGCATGCCATTCAAAAAATGAGAGCGTCCAGTTTCACCTGCCATAACCTGCAATTCTGCAGGTGGCACCTCTAAGCTTGATTTCATTTCCAGTTCCACTGTGTGTCCACTTCTGCCCAAGAAAGATCGATGGCTGGTTGGGATAAATGGCTGTAGCACAGACTTGACCAGTGACATGAAAAGCCTTTTTTGGTAGCTGCAAAACATTGCCTGGGCAGATAGCATCTGAGGTGGTGCTAATGTAAAACAGCTAAAATAAAAAGTTAAATTGCTACAAAGCCCTTGTGGGCACTTTTCTTTCTGCTTGTGAGTGACTTACTTAAATCAAGCTCAAAATGGTTGATTCAGAAATGAAATGTAGCTGAAAGGTTCAGGAAGCACTGAGGAAGGATTTAGATCCAGAAGAAATGGCTGAGCTTCCCAACATGCCAACCATCTTCCTGGCACCATCGGCCAAAATCTACCAGAGCTCTGCCAAAAGGGGTGGGGGTGACCCTCCTTGAGTCCTACCACCTTCATTCCTCTCCTGGAAACCAAATATGGCATTTTCAGTCGTGGATACAAACTAGTGATTTAAGAGATGTTGGGTATCATTCTGCTCCAGTCACGGTAAACTGAAAAAAATGTGCTGTCTGGGGAGACTTTTTCCCAGAGCTTATTTCCCTGCTCTGACTGCTTGCACTCAAGAGGTGCAACCAGTCTGGAGCTTCCCCTTCCAAAGCTGACATAGCTAACTTCCAGCTGAGGTCAGAGTTAAGGTTTTGTTCCTTCTTGCCAGAGGAATTTCGGCATGTGTTACATTTCTTATATGCTGGAAATGCAAAGGAGTTTCTTGTGGAGGCTGTTTCTCAGTGTGATCGCTTGCTATAATGTGTGGGCACAAAGGGGTGTCCAAAAAGCTCTTCTTAGCCAAATATTTCCCTGCATTTTAAGATTTGCATGGGTGGGTTTTGTACTTAAGCAGCCTTTAATGTATTCAAAAAAAGGTTTGGTTGGTGGGTTACATAATACTGTTGAATCTGACCCAGACGTGTTGTCATAGCACTGCTGTCAGATTGATAGTGAGCTGTCAGATTGAAATATTTGCCAGTAATCTAGGTTATTGGGCCCCTTCCTTCAAAAGTGCACCTGTCAGAAGAGCAGTAATGTTAGGAGCTGGAATTACAAGGTTCTGCAATGGGTTTAAGTATTCTTCTCAAATCACTGGCTGATAAAGGGAAAATTTTTAAATGAACTGTATTCTTTTCCAGGATCAGCTTCAAGCTGATTTAGTTTTTTACTGTTTTCCTCACTCGGGAACATAGTTAGAGGTCATAACTTTATGAATAAGTCAAGAATTTCTAGGTGTTTATGAAAAATATGTCCAGGTAGGAAGTGAGATTTAGGTTGTCCGCAGTCATCCTTAACGACTCAGAGCACTATACCATCAGGTGCCATCATTACATAGTTGATCTCTAATTAAAACCTTAAATATCAGAGACCGGATAAAGTGCTGACCTTTCCCACCAAGAAAAGACTATTTATTCTTAGTTGTTAAAGATACATTAGGTATCTTTAAAGATGTAATCTTACTCATTCTAGGACGCTTTTTAAAAAAGATTTTGCTATAGAGTCATTGATAGGAAAAGCAATTAGCTAGAAAAAACATTTTATACCATGTAATGGCACTTGTGTACATTATAAATCATTTTACTGCGTATTTCTTAGCTATTGAAGCTATAATTTTTATTTTGCTCAATCTTCCTTTTTAAATCAACTTGTATATCTGAGACCAAGAATGCTAAAATTGTCTTGGAGAATATTATTTCTTAATTAATGAATTTAGTGACTTTCCATAGATGAATCCTGTCACTTTGCCATGTGTAGTCATTATTACATAACACAGTGATCCTAGATTGTTGTGACTGTTCAATGCATTATATCACATAATATATCTGCTATCAGTATTCTCATTACAGAGGGAGAGAAAAGTGAGATTGGAAAGTAAGAGCAGGACTGGTGATATCAAAGTAAAAGGGAAAATAGTGAGAAGTAAAAAAAGCCAATGTGGAAAACCCATATTATCGGAACCTTGAATTCTCCCGCGCTTCAAGTCACTCAGGTAGAAAAACGACTTAATTTCTGCCCTATCTTTGACAACGGTCTTTTGATCAGAGAAAACAGGGGTTAGAAAACAAAGTTAGTTTGTTAGGAAGACAAGGCATCTGTAAAAGATATCAATCTGAACCCCCAAAAAAGTGTTCTTATCCTTGGTTGGAGTGATCTCCTCTAGTTTCAGTTCCTTGAGGGCATGGGATGCAGTCACTACTCTTGAATTATTCTGACTGCATTTAATGCACTTTGCACCAACTTCAAGGCAAACAAGCTTCTATCTTGTGCTACGAGGCATGGAGCCCTTACACACATCACAAATGCTAGCCATTTTCAGCAATTTAGCTAAGAAGAAACTCTTTGTCTGCAGCTTTATGGTGGCTATGACAACTCCACTAAAGGCAGGGAAAGAGTCCCACTCTCCCCATCGACAGCGTGTTGAGAAGTTTGTAAAAGATTCCAGGACTCCCTGATAGCCATCACTTCTGTTTCACATTTGTACTTATACATCTGTCTGAGCTTTGTTTCAGTTTGTTACTGCTTCTATTTATTGTGTATGGGGACTCTAACTCCACCTATAAGAATGTGCTTGATCTCTTGATTCTGCTTTATGCTGTTTTCGCTCGCACGCAACTGCGTTCACAGGAATTAAACATGCTTTCTGGTAACTCCTTTTTCTGCTCAGAAGGAAAAATAGAAACTTTGCCTGAGCCATTGAACAACTTCTTCTCTCCACCTACTATAATGTATTTTGAGAATAAACTTTGCCATGTTTTCCTGGTTGTCTCCAGCCGAGGTACCGCCAAAACTAGTTTTGCTGACTCAGGTGTATGACTTGACTTACAAGATGAAGACAGATGAGGCACTGGCTTCATAGCAGTTCTTTTCTCTGAAGTTTCCCCAACTCACACCACTCAGTTCATTTTTTACTCAGCACCTCACTCATGTGAAATCTGCTTTGAATTACTCCAGGCAGTATGGGCTGATACTGGCCTTCACTTACTAAATTCAAATGATTCATCCTCCTTTCTTTAAAAACACTGCAGGGCAGAATTGATTATAAATGGTCGAGACCACTTGCATCAGATAATTGGCTGAGAACCGAACAGGCTCTCCTAGCGTTCGCCTCCCCCCAGCAGCTGCGTGCTCTGTCGAGAAATGAAGCACTTGCTAAATCCCGGTCTCAGCACACTTTGCAAGGCCAAGATTTGGAAGAGGCCGTGCTCCAGCATGGGTTAGGTCTCCTGCCATGGGGTGGGAAAGGGGCAGTTTGAGCTCTAGAGCCCCGCACGGAAGCTCCTCATTGAAGACGAAGCAGTCAGGAATACCTGTCACAGCCTGAAATGCTACGAATGGTACGGGGACCGTGGCTGGGAACCAACCAACTCGAGCGTGCTCACTATTTTCATGACGTTACCAAAGAGAACAAAAAAAAGAGTGAGAGGGGCTATAAATCCCCCGCACTGAGGAAGATAAATTTGTGTGAGAAGTAGTGAGGAAGCTGACAGGAAAGAGTTACTTTATGCCATTTTGTGGTGAGGAAAAACAGCCTTAGGTTTTCTATTGTCTGCAGGTTTTTCTCCGTGAGAACAGAAGGTTGGGCACAAGGTGAACTGTCAGGAGGAAAAATCGAGGGAATCATACAGAAGATGGGCCTTGTACATAATTGATCTGACAGAGTGCTGCCCACTCCATCACAGTGGCTGAAATATGCTTGGCCTCCTGTGCAATAATGCCTGTGAGTTTAGCAGCACAAGACTTGGTCTATTAGGGAATTTGTTTAATCAGGAATGTTCCTGTCCCTGTCAGCACCGAACGTCATTTACAAACCAAGAAATCTGCTCTCTGACTGGAAGAAAAAATTCTGTTGTGCTAAACACTTTTAACAGCAGACACAAGAGCAGAAAGTGACTTTGGGTAAAATCTGCAGCTATTGAAATTAATAGCAACATTTCTAGTGCTTTCAACAAGACCAGTTTTATGCTTTGTTCCCTGAAGGATCAACTTTATGTTACTGCTCCTTTCCCTCACTGTTTCTGCCCATCATGTTTCTTTTTCCCTTTTTAATCCTTTCTGTGGAAGACATTATCGTCTCATTGAATTGTCTTGTAACTGGCCTGGCAATATGCAAAACCAAAACCTCTGCAGTCTTTTATAGCTAGTTGTTGGTGTCTTCCATAGGAGGTGTAAAAGATCTCTAAGGACTTGGGATTTCAAACGTGAAACATTATTAAAGTCACTAAATATCATAGCTTTGTTACTGAAAGATGAAGAGGCTGAGCTTGAAAGATCAAGATACACCATGCTTTTTACAAGTTCAGATGAAAGCTGCAAATTTCAGACACAACTGGTAATTGTGTTTTAAAGACTCCGGGTGGTCTGAGTCTGCAGACCTCTCCGAGAGGCCTCTCTCATGCCTTGCTTTTAGAAGAGACTTGGACAAGTGGGCGAATGCTGCAGAAGGCCAGCTGTTTGCTGCAAGGTGCTGAGAGCTCTCAGGTCCTGGGACCCCAAGAAGGTCAATGGCATTGAGCTAACCACCATCTCACTGGCTCTGGCTGTAGAGGGGAAGCATATCTGAGCAATCGCTCTCTCTATTAACAAAAATGAAGAGCTATGGAAGGGGCACTCTGTTTCCCCTGCACTGTGACCTATGCCACCTTCTGCTAAATACTAGATGTTATCATTTACAGTCTGTCTTACAGTGCATAAATCAAGCCAGCAATGTAACAAAATTGCAGCAGGGTCACAGCAAGCAATTTTCTAAAAACCATGCTCACATAACCAGAAATTTTATTTAAATCCTTACTATTTTCAGCTAAAAAATCCATCATAATTATGAACATGATTTGTACTAGACCCCAAAATAATCTTTTCATAAATGATTGTTACTGATGTTTAAACCGATTGCGATTTGTTTTACCTCTTAGATTTACTCTCTGGATGATGTTGGCAAGAGCCGTGATCACTAACCCCAAAATCAAATATTGCCTAAAAATGTTTGTCAAAAAAGGGGTTAACAATTTCCATGCAGGGTAAAGCTATACGGAATTAGTGTTCTGAAGTGTAGAACATTCACTTTTACAGTAGGTGGTGTTCTTGTTACACTTTCATACACGCCAGGCTAATTAACTGTCTTAAAGACCAAATCATTAAATTATTTCCCCTGCTTAAAACATTTCAATGTTTAATGTACCCCAGAATTCAATTATGTTTAAAACAATATCTTGAGGATCAGCTACTACAGGGTGGCATTTAAAGTAAGTTTCACATTTTACCTCAAATGCAGGTATAACGGAAGAGCAAAAATAGAATCTAAATTCCAAAACAGTTATTTGAAGAAAAAAATCTTCCACAAAAACTTGTAAATGAAGCTAATTATTGTAGACTAGATAATTGATTTTGCCTTTACACTCTTCTGTGAAAGTTCATTTGAAGACTTTAGAGAGTTTTATTTTTCCCTCAATACTTGTTAAAATCTGCCCATTTCATCTGGTTACCCTTTATGATATAGTTCTGTATTTTGGGTTGCTTTATATTCCTTCCTGCTACAGATTCTCCTATTTTAAGAAAAATAAAAGTGAGATTTCATTAATTCTAACATGCTGGAAAGTGGCAGGGGAGGTGAGGGGGTTCCTGAAGGTATATTTCAGCCATTCGTTGGGAGCAAATACATACAGGTCTCTGTTACACACCTCGTCAAAATATCTCACATGAAATTATCAGAGGAAAAATAGGCCATGTTCTGGCTGTGCCAGCTTCCCCACAAGCATCATTTCCAGGTCCCAGTAGCCCACCTCGGCATCGCGGCAGGATGAGTGCAAGGCTAGCAAAGATTCTGCACAAAGGACACCTCAGTTACGCAAGTCTCGCTCCTTGTCAGCAGGAGCTGCAGAGGATGTCCTTTGTGTGCACGCGGATGTGCAAACACGCTGCTTTGCTGCCAAGGATAGGAGCAGCTTCAACAACAGAAGCTTCTGTCCTTGGCACAGTGCACAATCTATTGCATCTACAGGAAGACAGGGGTAAAAGTGAGCAGAAGAGTAATCCTGACTACATAAGAGTCCAAAAACCTACTGCCAGCCTCTCCTCTACCATCTTTGTTGGTATTTGGACAAAGACCTAATGATCCCTTATGTTAGGAAACCAAGCATCTCTCACTTAAAAGTTTCATTGACATTTGATGTAGAAAGCTGATGTTCTGCAAGAGGTTCTTGCACAGATTAATCAAAACCATTTTTACATATATATTTTTATTGTTTAAAAACTTACAAGAAGCCCTTCAGGTCCGGATACAGAGATGTATCATGCTAGAGATGAGAGAGGACCCAGTCAAAATGAAAATCATTAACCCAGTAATTTGGATGGAGTTCTTCTTTAGCACGTTTAATTTCAGTGGTAATGCCAGTCATGTGAATTGCCTTAATACTACTATGTAATAGATACTATTTCCTGCCCAAAACCTCTCATTTTCTAAAGAATTGTGCCAAACTATTTGAGAGTAAATGTGATGTCATAGACAAAAACCTGCGGACACTAACTCAGGTATCAGACTGCAGTGAGGAAGTATGATAGCCATGCCCACATCRAGAAGGCACAACTCAGAATGGAAGCGGGATACTGCCCAATACTGCAAAGGCTTTGCATGTTGCAGAAGAAATATGTTAGCACACAGAAGAGGATCATTATTATTCAGCCTTCAGAGAAGAACATAGACGGGTGGTTCTTCTTCCACCTGTGGCAGATGGAGTGACTGTTTGTGATGACACTCAAGGCCTATATGGTTCCTGCCTCGTACCAGCTCACCAAAACTGTAGCTACCATTTGACTAAACTGCTCATAACCAGCATAACATGACACTTGTCCATTTGAATGAGTGAGAAAAGTTAGGTCAAGTGATCATATGTTGTTGCTACTTGTTGCCCAGTAGTCAATCATATAACAGAAAGTGCAACCAACATCTAGCCATACAACCCAACTTCCATGCGCATTGCAATCACAGGCATAGACGTTTCATTGTCGTGTAATGGGGAGGGAAAGTACCGTGGTCTTATGGTGGACACTTCTGGTGACGTAATGTGGGAAAACCACTTGTGCTCATGAAAAATGGCATCGGGAAGCAAGCTGTTGCCCACCAAACAATTCATCAGCTTCTCAAGCTTAGTGATAATTTTTTTGTGGTGGGCTGAATCCAGCCTTTAGGGAATAAACTGGCTATTCCTAATTTAAGGGAAACTGCAGTGTCACTAGGAGGCTATGATTTTAGGATTTTACTATGTAAGCACCAAGTTGTTCCTAATGCAACTGACTACTATTGCAGTACTATTGCAATATACTATTACACAGTATATATATTATACTAATATACTAATATAATATGGTGCAATATACTACAATAGTATATTGCACTATAACCATACCAATGAGCAAGAATCTTTTTAGATTTTAAATGTCTAAAATTATAGACGGTATTTAGTGCCAGCATTTTGTTGAATGCAGTTATAAAGAATTTCCTCACCATGAGGGAAGAGTGTATGCATGGGCAGTTACTACCAAGCAGCAGCAGCACTGCAAATYACGCAGGGACTTGCTGTTATAGCCAATATTCTCAGAAGAAGCTGCTTTTTCAGCCGCTTGGTGGGTGAAGTGCTCTGTTTTTGCAAGTCTATAAAGAGGTCCATGATCCAGAGAGATACAAAACACTGTACAATTATAATCCTAAGCAGCATTGCAGATTGAACAAGAAAGGTAATCAAAGAGCAGAAAAATTCTCTAGAAGATCTAAATACAGCTGGATTATCACTCAAATATTTTAGAACCAACAGAGAAACATATATAATATCTTTCAGGAATCCTGTATGTTTGCATGGTTTAAGTAGACTGACTTGTTTTTGAAGGCAGAATTTCCTACACACTCCCTTATTTATAAGATAGTTCTTTTTCAGAAGTTCCTCTTCCAGTGCATAAGGTTAATTAATTGTATGTGAAAGGTTGTAGTTTACACAGTATAATCACATGAACATTTATTAGCATGCTAATAGTAATGGCCATGTATACATAAAATCAAATGATAGCCTGAAATGACAATCCAAAACTATTTTCAAAATATCCTTATTAGTTATTTTTCTATTGGCATTCCAGTTTCAAAGGAACACATAAATCTGAATCTATTGGTTCATTTCTCTTGCAACATCAGGGGACAAAATACCATGTTTCTCTTCTCTCGTGTTTTCTCATGCTTTTTCTTCATCAAACCTTATGGTGTTCTACAAGAACTAAGTTATTCCTCCGATCTTCTTTTGAAAGCCCCAGAAACTCTAAGTACACACAGTTATTACTTTGTGAATTGCTTAAAGATAAAGTCCTTGATGGCCAGCCTTCTAGTCAAAAGACTGTCGGCTCTTTTAGAGAGTCTTCTTCTTAGACTGGAAAAGTACAAGGCACATCACTCATGTTCAAATACATCTGGACTTATCCACAGAAACAGGTGTAGCAGAAGTTGAGTCAATGCAAGCTCCCTTACATACCATCTTCTTGTGAATCCTATCACTCTTTTAAAACAGCTGTCTCTTTCCTACATGTGAGAAGGTATCCAGTTCTGCTAAGGCAGATTTTGCCTAATTAAATAAGCATCTAAATAAGCCAGTCAGCCTCACCTCCATCCCTGGAAAGGTGATGGAGCAGCTCATCCTGGAAGCCATCTCCAAGCATGTGGAGGAAAAGAAGGTGATCAGGAGTAGTCAGCATGGCTTCACCAAGGGGAAATCATGCCTAACCAATCTGATAGCCTTCTATGATGGAATGACTGGCT
>NW_020451036.1:11060-45348 GCF_003343035.1 Apteryx rowi | reverse complement strand
CTGCGTCCAGTTCTGGGCTCCCCAGTACAAGAGGGATGTGGCACTACTGGAGCGAGTCCAGCGAAGGGCTACAAAGGCGATTAGGGGACTGGAGCATCTCTCTTATGAGGAAAGGCTGAGAGAGCTGGGCCTGTTCAGCCTGGAGAAGAGAAGGCTGAGAGGGGATCTTATCAACGTGTACAAGTATCTGAAGGGAGCGTGCCAAGAGGATGGGACCAGACTCTTTTCAGTGGTGCCGAGCGACAGGACGCGAGGCAGTGGGCACAAACTGAAACACAGACAGTTCCATCTGAACATGAGGAAAAACTTCTTCACTGTGAGGGTGACAGAGCCCTGGAACAGGTTGCCCCGAGAGGTGGTGGAGTCTCCTTCTCTGGAGATATTCAAAACGCGCCTGGATGCAATCCTGTGCAATGTGTTCTAGGTGACCCTGCTTGAGCAGGGGSGTTGGACTAGATGATCTCCAGAGGTCCCTTCCAACCTCAGCGATTCTGTGATTCTGTGATTCTGTGATCTATTTTATGGGGTGGCCCTTAACCATTATAGAGGTGAAATCTGATCCAGTGCCCATTGCAGTCAATGCAAAGGTCCTATTGGCTGTGCTGGATATTGGGTCCAGGCTCCTGGACAAAAGTGAAATTAGTATCCCAGAGATGAGAGTTGCCCACTGCTGTTACCAGCGCTCTTGTGCCGTCTACTCCTCTGCAGCTACTGAGGGGTCACAGATGATTTTACTGACACTTTGTGTAACACAAATACGTTATTTGTTCCCCCTTCCAAAATACTGAATTTTGTARTTTAAAAAAATTATATTTTTTTTCTCACAAAGGTCTCACTAGCTGTGCATGGAAAGAAAGCAGAGAGCAGAGGAACATACTGCTTTTGTTGGTATGCATTGTGCAAAAGCGGGTGTGAACCATCTTCCACCTCAAAGGCAGCTGTGTTTCCATGATCATATAAAGTCTTTAGGTCACTTCAGGATTGAAAATTTTACCCATCTCAAAAGCAAAATGTACATAAACTGCTGGAGATCACTATGTGCTATTGGTGTCAGAATGCAAATCTACATGTAGGGGCAAGTTTTGTTCTTTCACTTGAACAGGTATACAGAATTGCCAAGCTGTTCTACCTTTTCCTTTTAACCTGTGTTCTTCTGATCTTTCCTAGGACAAAAATAACCTGGTAGGCCTCATTTTATATATAGAACTCCTGAAATGCATGTGCAACTTCCAAACACCTAGAAAAAAATTGAAAAAAAAAGTTCATGCCTATTTTTAAATAGGCATATTTGTCATCAAGTCATCAGATGATTCAGAAACATATCTAGAGCCTTTTGCCACTTCATCTTCACAAGGTGACTGGTCCTGGCCCAGAGCAGCTGCAAGTAATTGTCGTGGCTGTTTGATGGCCTGTGTATACTGATGTCCAACTCCCATTCCACATCCCAACATCACTATAACTGTTATCACTAATTTACATACCTCTTGCTAGTCTAAGTAAAGAGATAGAGCTTTACGTAGGGTATGCTGTTACCCTTCTATCTCCAGAAGCACCTCTTCTACCTGAGGAAGCTTATACTAGTATCACTGAGTTCCCAGGATTGTGGTAATTGCATTCAGATTGTAGCATTTGCCTTTAGTAGCTCCCCCAAAACGGCATTATTTGAGGAATAAAGTACTATATGATCTAGATAAAGATACTTGAATCTAATCTTATGCGTGTGCATGTGCATGTGTGTGTGCGCATTGATGTGTATATACACAGGACTTCTTTTTGGAAGACTGAAGGCTATGACCGTATAAGTCACAAATAGCTTTTTATTTTGCAAACCTCAACACAGAGACTTCAACATTTTCATAGTTACCTTCCTAGAAACCTGATTCACTGCTGGGAGATCCTTTGTACAGCACCTTTCAGAAAGAGGTCCACTTTGTGGTGGCCATTTTGAAGAACTGCTTTATCAAAACCAATACTGATAATGACAGCAGTGAACATTATTTCCAAATCCCTTGGAGGAGAGATTAAATGAATGATGTGTTAACTTCCTTTGAAAATGAGATGAAATGCTTGCATATTTTCATATTATACTTCCCCGTACTTCCAAATAAGCATAACCTGTACTGCTGGCCAGAGGAGCAGCCCTGTCTTCCCCCTCCGACTGCTCATTCCCGTTCCTGCTTGGCCATCACTCACACTCATGCAGACACACAGTGAACCCAGTCAAGGAAATGGCCTGTCTGAAAACCAGGCAATTTTTTTGACCAGGTTAATTTTCAGTGAGATTAGTTTTCTGGTCTCTCCCTGCATGGTCAGACAAACACCTGTGCTGACACAGGGGGAGGCAGCGCGAACAACCATCTGGAGAGCGAGGGGGAGACAGGAAACCCATTTGGGTTGCAGCACAGGCTTCTGCCAGCTTAACTAGCCATGGAGCGGTGGTGTTAATCAAGACCTTGAAACAGGCCTCGAGGCAAACATAGCATGGCATCCAAGGCATTAACCATGGGATGAGATACATTGCTGACCATATGATCCAAAACACCTGAAGACATATACAGGGGAGTACACTGAGATGCCTATAATGCTATATTAAGGATGTCATTGACGACATTATAGGGAGCTGAAGGTGACGTTCTGATTTTGCAGTGGTTTGAAATATGTAAGTCTTAGCTGTGTTGATCCAAAATAACCATGTCAGAACATAAATACACATCAGAACATCAATAGGTACGTGTATGGTTTCTAAGAGGAATAGAGCATAATTTTTTTGTTTAAATCTGTGCAAAACATTTGTGCTTAGGTGTGCATTATTCTGACGAATTCTAAGATGATAAACTAAGTACAGACATACATAACCATCATCACTACGCTTGAAGCCCATGCAGATGCATGCTAGATAATGAGTTGCATGGTCTTGCATTTGCTTTCTCCTTTTGAATTATTCTTCACAATTTGTAATTCGTTTTAATATATTTATTTTCCATATATGTCCCAATTACCTATTTAGCATTTTATTCCAATTTTATGCCATCATATAGTTAGACAAATCTAATTCTTTTAACCTTCAGTTTCTGGATCTGCTTTACAAATAAATTGCAAATGTCCAGATCATTTCCTTTCTCCAGAGTTTCCTAAACCCTAATCAGCTCAACAAGTTGCATGTAACCTAAAACATACTGCATGAACTGTAAAACATATGCATGCACAAAACAATCTCTCTTTTTTTGTAATGTGGTTATATATTTAATGCATTGATTCCCTTGAAGCAGTCAATAAAATAGTTCTAGTAGTAAAATATATTCCAACAGTAACATTTTTCATTCAACATTGCTCCCTTGTCCTTGCTGAAGTCCTTCTATCCTTAGAGGAGTGGTGATCATGGTTCTTATATACATTGAAATGGTATCTCAAGAGCTCAGTTAGGCTCTGGACTATTCTTCACCCAGGCATTATATATTTGGGCTCTAAGTGTGCCCCAAAAGGTACTCATATATCGCTTTAGGAAAAAAATTACTGTACTTATTTTAAAATCTCATTTTAATAGCTTAGCTGAACATCCAACAGGAACTTTTAGCATTTTGAGAACCCGTCTTAAAAAGGTTGCTATGAAATACCTTTAAATAAGAGCAAAGCCCACTTCTTTCTGGAAAAGAATTTCTCCAGAGGGAATTACACTATGTATGGAAAGGCTGGCCCAGTAGATGAGGCTCTGACTGTCCCCTGGATATCCACCGGACTGAGAAATCATTGCAATTAGAGGCCCTCAGGCAGCAAAGCTTGATTAAAATAAAAATCCTGCAGCTAGCAAACGTAACCGTGACTTACCCAATTCAATGAACTTTGGCTTGTATGCATCTGCTTTTGTTTCCCCTATGCGCTGCACGCTGGTCCCTGAGGAACGCTGGTCTGAACCAAATATGCCCATAGCAGGCAATGGAAAAATGGCCACTGGTTTGCATGGGGTAGAGTGACCCCCAAAAGTCCTCTCTCGGGTCTAGCAACATCATCAACAGGAGCTGAAGACCTGGTGCTCCACAGGCCAAAAAGCTGTGTAACAAAAGCTTGGTGTACGATCAGTTGTGCTTTAAGCTATACATTTATTTAAAGTTGCTACAAATACCCCGGGCTGATTAATGCAGAAAATAGACTTGTTGAGATTAGAGAACGGGCAGTAAAAATCAACATAAACGGTGTTTGCGCCTGCCTAAATGAGTGTCTCAGTTTCACTTCTGACTTGAACCTATAATAGAAGGTTACAATAGTTTTGCAGTGCTAATTTTATTTAAGATGCATACAAGAGAGATGTCAGGAGGTGCTAGAACACCCCATTCCTAAASTGCAGTAATAATTATTTTGTAATACACATGGTTCTGCAAAGAAGTCTTTGAGTGACAGAGCTGGAGACCAGATTTTCTCTTCTGTATACATATAAAAAGTAGTGACAGAGGCAGCGCAGGAATCGCGTGCTGGCCTCATCAGTCACCTTCACCTCCTCCGCATCAGAACGATGTCCATGCTGCGAAGGGCTCTGTCTTCTCCAGGGTCCGGCTGGTCTTTGACTTCTCCTCTGTGACTTCCAAGTAAGACCAAAACTACAGCTTTGAAGTGAGGAGTGCGAAGACTCTCATTAGACCCCTGAGTCATTTCTTGCTCTTCTCTAAACAGCCATCAGGTGGGAAAAATTTACCACTAACAACCTGGGCCAACTTTCCTCCAGAATCAGCAAGCTAAAAGACCATGTAACGCATCAAAAGTGCTACTGGCTTTTGCAAGAATACTTTGAATTTCTAGCAGTAGATATATACACTTAAATTCTAATGAAGAACAGTGAATACTCTAAATGGGTGTTACACCAATTTTAATGGCTGATAAGCGCATATATGGAATAATTAATAGACTTAATCAGAAAGGAAGCCCTGAGTTCTTATTTTCTGCTTCCTCTGCTTCAATGAGCCCTCACTTTCCTCCCGTGTGCTTCCTTCTCTTTTCCAAAGAGGAAATCAGTCTCAGGCTTTTCAAGGGCAGGAAAGATTTTCTTTGCTATCAGAGCAACGCCCTTTGTGTGAATGCGCAGCGCATGTTATACAGCACCGTCACTTAGAAAGCGTAGCAAACTCATGTTCTCCTAAAGGTCCTGTCTCAGGCAATTCCTACAGTACCATGCAGAGGGTTTGGCTGCCACTTTTAATTGCCTCCGTGAGAGACGAGAACTGAGACAACTGCGATGGAGGGTTTGAGGCTAATTTGCCACTGTGTTACTCCAGTCTTAAGTAAGCGTCTCTTTGTTGACTTCAATTAGAAAAATTTTGGAACACAGAGAAGAAGATTCTTCTTCAGAGAGAAAATATGTCAGTAATCTTGCGCTAGTGTAAATCTGAAGTACCATGGTCCTGTTTTATCTCAGGGCACAGCGTTGCGCTGGATTTTGGGCTATTTGTCCAAGGAGACATCACACGGGCAAACTTCTCAGCAAATCTGTACCTGAGCATGCTGAGCACTTTGAAAATCTTTATGTTGTGCAATGGGCTAGACATGTAGAAGCACTCGGGTTTATCTTCATACAGTTCCTGTTATAAATGTGCATTTTAACATTCTCTGGAGGCCCTGACTGAGAGCGAGGTTCTGTTTGGGTAATAACGCTTGCCCTGTGCAAGCATATATTAAGAGATTTTCTGGTGCAGAGAGCTAACAGACCCGCTGTGTAGGAAAAGCAACATGTGAGAAAAGAACTTGCGGTACAGGAAGGCGAAGTGATTTGTCAGTGAGGTGCAAGCAGGGAGGGGAGAGACAGCACACCGCTAGCCCCTTGTGTAGCTCGTTGTACAGAATTTTGACAAATGTGCTAGTCCTTATGAGGAATAAAATAAGCAGGTATATGCGTCCACATACCTATTTTGCTCCAAAAACTCAGGTACTGCAAATTTCTGCAATTTTGTTTCAAGTCACAAATACTTCAAAAAACAGTCAGAATACTGTGTGCAAAAGTAACCAGGTAAGAAACTCAGAAATGCTCATTTATCACCGCTTTGGACTCAGCGCTTCGCTCCGGGTGCACTGAGCATATCTAAGGGAGCCAGGGCACTCTTTGAAAATAAGAAAGAAACCGCTACCACTTGGTGTACCCTTTGCAACTCTTTTGTGGGCCATTGTAATATCCTCTGTTACAGAAATGCAAGGCTTTGCTTTAGCAGCACCAGCRGACTGCCTTACCCTGTCTGCCTGTACGGAAATCACATGTTTCTCTCTGCTTGCAGTCCCATAGGTCACAACTAAGGTCAGGAGAGAACAAAAATGATACTTTGTGATCTAACATTTAGACAATTATCGACTCATAAATCTTGGTCAGGTCCTAATGACAAAGCATGGGATAGTATAGCTCCACGCACAGAGATGTCTTCAGTAAAAAGAGGCAAAGCTATGCATAAGACAAAGACGACTGTATTTAGCGCACAGCAAGCCAGACGTGCCTTTCTCAAAGCATTTTTATTTTTCTATTTTCCACTCTCCTAATTTTCTGCGTTTCTAGGTGGGAATAGAAGACGGTGTCACCACTTTGAAATATTTATAGCATTTAGCTAAGGAGTAATGATCATAAGCAGAATCACTTAAAAGAACAACATTGAGATGTTTTTCATACTTAAAATAAATGACTCACTCCTTTGTATTTGGCAGCTTGAAATGGGACCTCTTTCCTTAATGACATTCCTCCTTTGCAGTGTGCTTATATTCATTTGCTATTGTACATTTGTTCATAGTACCAGTAATACTTGGCACTTACAGCTCATACTGTCTTTTAATCCAAGACTTTATGAACACCGATTAATTAAACTGAGCAGTATCCTTAGGAGGTTAGTGTTAATACCTGCTTTTCAGATCAGAAATCTGAGAAGGGTTAAGTTACTTGCTAAAAAGCCTGCTGCAAGTCACAGGTGAAATCCAAAAGCTGGAAGGGTTTGGTTTCCCCTCTTAATGTCAAAGGAATTGATGTCAGCATGGAATATACGGAGCAAGATTTCTACCACATGCGACCAACCTGCTTCACAAAGAAACATTTGGAATTTTGGCCCTGATTTGAGTTTGCACCCTCATCCTAGAAGTAATCTGGATCCAGGCCCTTCTCTGCTTCTTCAGCTCATGTGAGCATAAAATGTAAGCATCTGAAGTTGTAGGTACTTGCAGGATAAGCCTTCCTTGTCTTTAAGGCCTGGATCCATGTATGCTTCTTTCAAGCTCTTCCCAAATAGATACTGGAGCCACTGGAAGTATTCTGGCCTCACTTGCATTGATTCAACCTCCTTGTTAATTTGGATACCATACCTCCACCATATCAACTTGTCAGAGATCCTGGTGATTCCCTTTTTTCCTTATTACCGCTCTTCTGTTGGTGAAAGGTATTAGCAAGGTAAGGACACTGCTGAATCAAACCCACTGTACAATGAAAGAAAGTTCTCAGGAAATCTTCTCTTAAACTTACAAAATAGCTTCTGTCTTTCTGGAATAATCTTGATCAGGAGTGTTTCCATGAGACTTTTCTCTTGCCACCCTTTGCAGCATAGCCCTTCACACTTGTTCTTAGAGAGATGTACGAGCTTTGGAGTAATTCATTCAACAACCATCAGATCTTTCTAACTGCTTTATGGCTTGTCCTCCCCAAACATTCTTTCAGTAATCCATACACCAAAGCTGAACCAAATGTGTGTTTACATAAAACAGTCCATGCTGTATGCAGCCTGTGCTTTTTGTATGACCTTTAGTGTAAAATGCAGTATGTCTGGTCTCAGTTATGTTATTCTGTCAACATGTTCCAGTTTGGGCTAAGCTGGAAGCAGCACTCAGTACATCTGGCTCAGGAAGAGAAGACATCTGTGCAACTAGTCTAATAAACCAGAGCAATTCAATGAAATATTGTTCTAGTGTTAGGGAATGAAAAGAATTTTTTGCATTGCAAAACACAACAAATGCTGACTTCTACCAATAAGAGTGACCTCCAGAAATGTGGGAGATAAATCAGTGTGAGAGAAAGGCGAAGAGATGCTAAATGATGCTCTTATTTCAAATATAAACATCTTTCAAACACATAAATCGTCTCATTTGATTTAAAGTTATTTAGTTCACAGGGAGTTAGGTAATGTTCTCCTTTTAAAAATATCACTTTGGAAATTTATAGATGAAAAGTGCTAATTATGTATTTTTAAATGCATTTTATAATTTCATTGTATGAATCCCTTTAGGGCATAATGCTATCTATAAATCCTTTCCCCTCTTCTACCCAGGATTTTGTGAAGAACACGACTGCTAATGCAGTCTAAATTAGACAAAGGCATTTGGTGAGGTCAGAATACTGTTGCCTGAAGGTTCCCATTTTATTTTCTTTGGCCATTTTTAAAAGGGTAGCACCTTACACTTACTCTAATAACAGTGTACAGCTCTGAAGTAATTCATTCGGCAATTGGTTTTAACTGCTTTATAGTCTTTATCAGGCATATTTATCCTTCTTTTTTGATTACTCTCATCAAATTGTGAAAAAGTCCAAAGTGAAGTAGGCTCTTACCTTCCTTTTTTAATAACTCTGCTTCTAACAAATACCGGGGGTCAGTGACAAGTAAGAAAAATACCATTTTCCCCCTGTGAACTGAATCTCTTATATTTGGCCTGACTTAGGGTGGAAAGAGCACAATGCTGCCAGCTCTGTCATGCTGTACTTCATAGTCATTGCCACTTCATATAATTATTGATCTTTTTCCTGGAGTTCCTCTACAAATCTCACCATGCTGAGCTTTTGCCATCCATTCTGCCCATGCACACCTTGTTGTTGTCTGACAAAATCCCAGGAGGAGAATACTGCTCATTCGGTTTAGAATTTGATCCAAGATCCGATCAGTCTGTTTTCCAACTCCCATGTAGTTTGCTGTCAATACACTTCCTGCCCCACAGCCAGTCTCAATTGGTCTCAGCCTCATCTATCACCATAAAGCCTATGTACAACTGAGTCCATCATATTAATTACCATTTATAAAACTTACTTCCATCTGTCCCATTCCCATAGATAAACCTTCTTCCAAGGAAGGTGAAGAAGAAAGCCCAGTTTGGTGAGAATGATCTTCAGAGAGCACGATACACAAAACATCTCCACTTATTTAACAGCCTCTGCAGTGGTTGCTTGCAGTGTGTATTGAATAGAAAACAACTTTTGAGAGATTCAAGAGAATCTAATAGTCAGTAGCAAGAATATCTGCAAATATAGTTAGTAATATTTGCAGGATTTTTTTTTTTTAAACTTTTATGAAAGAGACTAAAAGGCTTTTAAAAGTTTCCTTCAGGCAATTTGATTCTAGTCCAAGTGCTTTCAAGAAAACAAACCTGTTCATATATCTTGATGCATTCTCGACTGTCCCAGTATATACTTCTGACCCAATGAAATGCATCAGTCAGTGGCAAGGCAACATCAGTGCTGAGGCTGTGACAACATGTATTACATTTGTGTACAGAAATTTAGGAATGGGGGGTTATAACATACAGCCTAATGTACAATTGATGACTGTATTAATATAGAAGCAATAATGGTCCAGCAGAGCAGGCAGACGATTAGGAATCAAGAGACCTGCAATCCTTCTCTGAGCCCTTCCGCATACCAGACATGGGAGCTGGAGAAATCATTTTGTCTTTCTCTACATCTTTTTTTCCAAAATGTCCTTTGTTTTAAATTGTCTGTTAGGATAGAGACTTCATGAATGTTTCCTAACACACAACAGTCAAAGACTAATGGCTCGGATGTTGAGAATCAAAGGGGTTGTATGCATGTCTTTATAACAGACCCCAGAAGTCTCATAAAGAGACTAAAAGGGGGAAAAAAAAGTCTTTTCAGCTATAGAAACACAGAAAGTATCCAACTGAAAAAATGTAAGATATTTTTCTCACTAAAAGGTACTGGGTTGAAGTTATATATTTTATTGTTTTTATTAATAACTTCCAGATGAATCTTTGAACTTCAAAACTTCATTTCAGAATGAATTATATTGGCTGCCCTATAAGTCCTCAGAAAAAGCTCTAATGGAAGTAAAGACAAGGCCAAACTCCCTCTAATTTTCCTAAATTCCAGGGAAATGTATATACGAGCCTACATTTCCCACTCCAGAACCACTTCCTTTCCTGGCTCCAGCGAGTGGCCTGAGCTTAAGTATATCTGAACTTTGGCAACATCTACAGGCAAAATGCTGCTTTGTTTCTAGTAATAAATGTCATAGCACATTTCAAAAGCAACTACAAGGCTACAACTCTTGTGGAATATTTCATTCAAAATGACTTACCCTGAATGGATCTGATTGCACCGAACAGAGGTTAGCAGCACATTATGGAAACTGAAGTTCAAACTTAGCAAAATATTAGCAAATCAATCTCGTGTAGGCAGAGCTTTCTGTGGGCAGTAGATTCAAGACAGTGGCACGATCAGGTAAGATGATGCTGGTCTGGTGCTTTAGCTGTAAGAACTGCAAGAATATAGAAGTACACAAACACAGGCATGTCAGTCTGTTAAAAAGTCTGCTTAAAAATTCTAATGCATAAGGCCTAATCCCATTACTTTTCAAGTCTTTGATAAATATAAGACAGGAGCAAATTGGTCTCCAGATTTTTCAGGATATTTGCTACGTGTTTCTCATGCAGCACTGTGCTTCAAAAGCTTTCCTACCACATTGTATTTCCCTGATAAAATCTTCGACTTCCTTAAAATTGCTCAAAACAATCGCACTTTAGCATCATCTACTGGGAGAGACGGGCAACTGACTGGGAGGCTTGAACAGTGCAGAAATCTGCTCCCACTCACATCTGCGTGCCTGCTCCTATTGCAGTGCTCTGAGCCTAACTTGAGCAATCCAGGGAAAACAGGCCATTTTTGTCCTCTGAAACAAACATTTCCACACTAGTGCAATAGGTACCAGAATAAATACCCTCTATCTTGATGCAGTGTCTGTGCTGCTTCCTTATTAAAGGCTCCGAGTCACAGCACCAATAGTAAATAACGAGTCAGGAGGAAGGGAACAGCCAGTCTCACAGATCAGTTTGTGCTGTGAGTTTCTGTAAAGAAATCTGAAATCAGCCACAGTCCTGCTCAGCACCGTGGAGTCCTGTGGGCTATGCTCTCCTAAATACGTAATGTGGGAGACAATCTTAAATACATGGCATGTTTCCACTTTTCACCGACAGCACCATCCACCCAAAGATCTCAAAGCCCTGCAGACAGTAATCCTGTCTGGTAGCTAGGTATCATCCCAGCACTACAGATAAGGAAACTGGACAGAGASATTTAAGGGCAAAAATCCTAACAGTGTTTAAATGCCAAACTCCCATAGACTTCAAGCTGGGTGAATCACCCAAAAATCAATAGAAGTTAGGGGTGATCTTTCCAAGATTTACAGGACAAGGGTGTGACAGAGGCAGCATCCAGATATTAGGAGTTGTGTTCCCTTTGTTGGGCTGTGCTTCAGTGTCACTGCTAAATCTCCATAAAGGTCTTTCTTGGTATCAGACATACAGCTACCAAAAACAGTGCATCTCACGTCTGGGCCTGAAGGTAGATTCACGTCAGTTAATTATAACCATCTAAAAATTTGTTGTCTAGTCTGAAAAAGTTATTAGCCTCCCTTGGCAGTCAAGGAAGAGAGAGAGGCACTTCCACAAAGTGATTGGTCTTGCCTGTCGTAGGGTGCAAGGTCTTAGCGTACAATTCGGTCACCTGAGACCAAAGAGGGAAGCCATCAGGGGTTGTTTTTTCTCTGAAGGCACCTACATTTTCACAGCAGACATCCACACAGATTCCATCTTCCACACGGAATCTCACCGCCTCTAGTGGTTTTGTCCCCATATTGCTAGATCCTGACGGAGATCTTCCTCTATGACAAGCAACAAGGCCCAGACTTGACTCCTGCTTCAGGCCTGCGGTTCTGCATAGCTTGAACCAGGCAGCCAGCTGCAAAACCTCAACTCCCACAGATCATTACAGCATTACAATTGACGTTATTCAGAAGAACTGAGTAACAGTTATGGTAATACTCCATTTGTTTAAGCCATTTAAAAGAAAATGGTATGTATGTTTTGGAATGCAGCTGAGTGACCTTTTGACTAGAGATTCAAATACCTTGACTCATTAGATGTTCATAATGAAGGCCAGGTCTTTTAGATGTGGGGTCTAAATAGATACTGAAATACATGGCTTGATTTTTTCAAGTAGTTCAGAAAATGCCTGATCATTTTACAAAATCCTGATTAAAAACCTCATTAAAGATTTTTTTTTTTTTAATTTTAAAGAGAGTTTCTTTGATTTGAAAGGGAGCTTCTTTGCAGAGTTCATGTCAGGGTGCGGCACAGCAATGGGGGACTGGAGGCAACCTACAGATATCATAAAAAAACATAAACATACCTTGTCCACAAAAAAAATTCATAAAAAATTTGAAAGAAAAGATGGTATAGGCCCAGTCAGGTAGAGATAGTCACATTCCCACCAAGCCAGTAAGTCAGAAATCAGCTCCAGCCCAGAATCTGTGCAGCCTGGCTGGTGCAGGGTCACCATACAGCAGGACCTGGGCACTGGAGGTGGCCCTGGCATGTGGGCGAGAGCTGGCCCCTTTCGAGGTGACTCAGCAGACGGGCAGAGCAGACACCTGCTGCTCCCGCCTGCGTAGCTATGCCCTCAGATTCCTCTCCCAAGATATTTTGGTTGTATTTGAGAAAGAAGTTAAAAAAAAATACTCCCAGCTGTATTCTGTCTCACATTGAAAGACACAACTAACATTTCACAGCTGTTCAGTAGCCTGTGTGAAATGTGAAGGTGGGACTCATATCTCACAAAACCCAACCACAACACTCAAAGAGGCCAGGAACTGAAGAGACACTATGACAGACTTCTCCTCCTCCATACAGTGAGGATCTCTGCAGACTTGTTCTCTGTATGGATCAGAGAGGTTTGTCCTCCCTCTGACTCTGCTCTCTATGTATTTACTAATAAATAGGATTATTCTTAAAAGTTTACAGCAGCCCTCACTAGGTGCCCTTCGCTAGTTGGTGTATACATTACTTGTCCCTCTACACAAGGAACTCCAGCCACCCTGAAAGGTTCAGCAGTGTTAAGCAAGCGGATATGAACTTCATTCAGACTGCCTCCTTGGTACCTAAAACAGCGAGGCAAGTTTAGCATAGAAGTTCAGAAGAGCAGTGAACAGTTCGCCCCACCTTGCTATCTTCACTCCTTGCTAGACCTTGACTCCCTCGGCAGCCCATGCAAAGAGTGGATGCCTCAAGAGAACATAGAAGAAGGAGTAGGCCCACCCATGCAAATCTAAAATCTTACTCCTTTAACATATACCGCGCATCAGTTCGGCTCCATCAGTCTTCTCACTTCGCTGCTGTGCTTCTGGGTGTGGGGGTTAGTGAGAAGTTGGGTGATCTTCTACGCTGTGTCTTTTTTTGGATGGTGCAAAACTGAAAAATTCCCAGTGATAAACTGCTACCTTGATCACATTAAATGCTTCATTTAGATACAGTCAGCATTTAAGCACCTCAGTCAGTTTATCTGAAAGCCTGAAACTCTGAGGTTCATCTTCTAACCTCACCACCACCTGCCCTTTTTGCAGTGTGTAATCAGTGCTCTGACAACTTTGGGGCAGCCGAAAGCCAACACTGGAAAGAAAAAAAAAGAAAAAAAAAAAAAGCAGAAACAAGTCTGTCTGAGCACATGAGTAGACACTTACAGTGTTTGTTTTCCTCAGCTGTTTTCTTACGGGACTAACTTTAACTCTGTGTCTAAGTTTTTCCATCTGTAGAAAAGTCTCCCTTTGTAAAGCTCTGTAGAGATCTATATACATTCTTAGTGCTGTTATGTGAATACGTAACTGTTTTGCCTAATTCTGCTGTACTGTTCTGGAGTATCTGGAGACTAAAATTTATACTTTTTGTGACCTGATTAAGGAGAAGCAAATAAGATAAAAATAATGGAGTCTTGGATGCAAATTTATTTCCTGAGTTATTAATATGTTAGATTTATTTCATGTGCACTACTAAAGATAAAATATATATAATCTGAGTACAAAGATACCAAAATATGGCTTACTGAGTAACAAAACAAAACAAAAAAAAAAATGGCCAATGATAATTTAAATAGTTCTGACAATAGCATGAGAGCCAATTTGTTGCTTCCTGAACATGGATAGTAATTTCTGCTGCGTGCATTGGCTGCGTTTGTATGTGTTCATTTACTTGACATCCCATGCTAACCCAGCAAGGATTTTTAAATGTTATTCATTTGCGAGTCATTTTAGGTGTTTGCTATTATGAGGGGGCCAAATTGTGCTTACTGGGTTTACAGCATCTTCCTCGGCATCTGAGGGCTGCAGCACTTCCTAGCACAGATAGCACAGCATGCTTCCCTCGCCTTAAAACCTGAGCCAACCTCCACCAAAGTTAACAGACACACTCCCAATGACTTGGAGCTGGATTAGGTCATTAGCTGCCACGAGAGAGGTTTATGGCCAGGTCCCGTTGGCTCAGACACACAGCAACAATGACTTGAGCATATGAGGTGGATTTAAATAGCAGACCACAACTTCTTAACACACATTTAAAATGACTAACCTATGGTTAAGTGATATTGTGTCCATATAGAGATCATGCTGGGCTACAGGTCTGGAAATTTCAATTATGGAATCTAGAGGCCTTCGGCCTCTTTCCCAGCACTGAGGAACCACTAATTCACATCCTGTTGTGGACCAGCTCCCAACTCCTGCTCTGCAGTGAACCCCACCTGCAGGGGTCCTCAGTAGATCCCTTTAAAGCTCAAACAGTGGAAAGCCACAAAACAGCCTTTTTTTCTTTTTTAAATGATGCTATGAGAAGAAATATATGTATATCACTTTGGCTCTGACCAGTCTGGTCTTCCAAGGAAGTCCCTCCCTGGGTCTCGCTACCATACTAGCTGAGAGCATCTCCCCTTATGACTCACCTACCACAATCCACCTAATCAGGTGGCCAGTGGTTGCTGCTAACTCTTCCAGTTTCAGGAAGTAAATGAGCTGGCACTCAGATGAACCAGAATTTTAAGCCCTCCTGCCTTCCCATCTCTCTATCATCTTCTCATGGTGGTCTCTAACAGAAAAAAGAGTTGGTAGCACCTCATCTGGGGCACCTGCCCCTGCAAGTCCCTTACCTGGACRAATGAAATTTCTCCCCTTGACTAGCCGCCAATGGAGGGGAACCTTCTCTTCTAGCCTTCCCACCAGTCTGTGCTACCAAGCTGACAATCAGTTATAGGTTTTACCCTTCCTCTGAAAGACAGAAGAGAGGACACCTCTTCCCTGCACCCTACAACGCCTGGAAATAACATCTGTACATGGCATAGTAATGACCTTTTAATCAACATATCTGTTTTATTGAACTTTCTCTGCAGATCTGGAAAATGCTGCGTGTCTTTTAAAAGCTGGTTCTGTGCTGCGTGGCTGTGACAGCCCACGAATAGCCACTGAACAAAGCGTGTCCAGGAGGGTCAGACATGGCCCCAGACCCTGGCAACACGCCAGAGCATGATGTGGCGAGTCAAGGGGGTTACGTGTCTGCCTAGCTTATCTGGTCACAGGAATCTCTCTACTGACTAAGGAAGCCAGTATTTCAGACGTGGAGTATGCAGTGGCTGTTTGTCCACAGTAAAACAAATACGTAGGAAGTCTAGCCCTGAATTCTGCAGTCTGGTCACATTTCCATGTAAAAACCTGAACAAATCTATTAGTATGTCTCCAACTGGTCACCAAACAGCTGTCAGAACTGTACCTGCCTCCTGTCACCCAGTCTAGGAGAGAGAGTCCATGTCCCACAACCAATTCCAGGGGCCAATTCTTTATCAGACAAGAAGTTTTATGTTGTATAGCTACATTTTAGGGTAAATAGACCAATAATCTCCACCACGGAACCAGGTCAAACAATTTTAGCAGCTATGATCTACTTGGTGTCGGTGAAGAGCTAGCAAAAGTTGCATGTGTACACATACATACAGAAACCCTGTCAAACATTTGTGAGGTTTTCATGCAAAATTTGGCCTTTGGAAGACGGTTTTTATTGTATATATTTGCCACATAAACAAAATATGTTTGGGATATTGCCAGTATTCATGCTACCTTGATCTAAGTCGTGTTTATCCAAAATCTGTACAGCATATTTTAATGTTATATATAGAAGAAATTGTACCAAGACAGAGAAAACGAAAAAAGCCTCCAGCTCAAAATGTTTTTATCATAGTTGAGATTCATAAGAAACTGGGACACATTTCTCCCCAAATATTTTAAAATTCTGCCCCTCTGAGCTCCAAGAAGGCCTGGAGATGCACATGAAAAGCATACTAAGAGAAGCTTTTTTTTTATTTTTATTCTCGAATTAGAGTTGGTGAAGTACTCTTTAAGAACAGGTCTTATTTCTCATCGTTATTATTCTTGTTGCATTTCCAGCATGACAAGAAAATACTTGCCCAAAATACCAAAAAAGAAAAATCTCTTGAGAGAGCCTGTTGTTGCAAGATTTCCATCCCAATATTTACAGACCCAGGAGGTCCAGATAAGCTTTGGATATGCATCAAAGCTCCTGGACGCTTATCTGAAGTGAGCACAAGCCCTGAACCTTTTGAAGTTTGTCCATCACCAGTTATCCCATCCAATTTTTCCCCTTTTATAACAAGAATTATAGTCCCTGTCTTCAGGAAGTTCTTATGTTCAGTGACACTTGATTTTCCACAGAGGGATATAGAGAATTTTACTAATGGCTATACCAGTCTTTCAAAAGAAGTCATGCCTCTATTATTTTCCAAAGTTGAAGCTTATTTTTCTTATTTAGAATTTGAAACACAAACTGAGTCTGACTATTACCTTGAGAAGGCAGCTGCCTCTCTCCTTAATGCAGAGTCAAGGGTCTGTAGATTCAGAGGTTCAGAGAGGTAAAAATTTGGCCTTTCACCATTGGGACCAAGGCTCAAGTTCATCTTGAAATCTTGAGTGAAATACATTCAGCAGCTTCCACTCAGTCCCCAGTGAACAGTAGCTCACACAATAAAACTATCATACCTAATTCAGCACAACTGGCAAGCTTTTGAGAGAAGGGCCTTGCATGCAGACTGATTTATTGGTTAACCCAGAAGAAGATACTCCCTGGAGGTCAGGTGTGATGAGGTCATTGACAGGGCAATAGTGATGAAGTTTTTGGCTGCAAATTCCCTACTTTTCAAAAGCTATAACAGACAACTATAAACAATTTGGATAAGTGTCCTCCATTATTCAAGAAAAATATTCTGTCTTGTGAAAAATATTCTGTATATTATGCCCTGCATAAAGGATTGTCACTATCCTTCTTTTCTTTCCTTTTCCTTACGATATGTATACAGTGAGGCTACTAGGACAAATTTATTTCCCACGTAGACAGAAGTTAGAGAATATCTTCTTAGTACTTTCAAGTTCATTTAAAAAATTCAGTGGAGATTGTTTCAATTAGGGTCATCTGGTCACGTATCCCTTGATCCTTTGATCAGCAAAGCAGAAATACCGTGTTAGTAATCTCTGGGCTACCATTTGGGTTAATGAATCGGCTTGACTTTAATTCTAGCCCAGATGTAATCTTTTATAGCTTAATGATTTGTTCTAACATGAACTCCAATTGAATGTAAACAGTTTCTTTATTTAGAGTGAAAATTCTTTTTTATAACTTGTTTCTGTTCCTAATTAATTCTAGAGCAATTAAATCAAACCTTGATCTGTTGCAATCAAGATTAAATCATAGTATAGGTTAGGCTGCTAATATCGTCTTTGAGTTCATTATTATCAAGGCTAACAGTAATCAGCAAAGGAGGGAGAAACTGATGCAGTTAGGGTTACAGATCTGAGGACTTGTTCTCATTTTTAATAGCTGATCTGATTTAATATATGATAATACTTGCGCTTATTTCATAACTGTTTTCCAAGGAGCTCAACATACTTTCCCGAAGTTAATTTATTCTCACAACACTGATGTGCAGGAGGTAAATATTATCTCCCAGGAGCACAAGGAAACGTTGGGGCATAGAATAGTTAGGAGTTGTGTGCAAAGTCACAGGCTGTGGCCCAAACCTTAATTCCTTTAACAAATYGTTAGCTGGGGAGCTTTGCTCAGAGGGGTAGGTATGATAAGGTAGGAGCAGCATCTCATCCATAAGCACTCATGAAGCATCATGCTTAAAATGGATTTTTTGGCCATTGCATCCAGGCAGTCCTCACAGGTAAAAGCTATCCGTGCTGTTAGATAGTGGCCTTGATAGATCTCCCCACGTCAGGCTTCCTGGAGACATCTCGCCGTATAGCGCTGCAGTGCACCTGCCAAGGAGGACCGGTACTCCCGGAGGCACAGGGAGTAAATTGTTAACAAGAGGGAAGCTGATGAATTTAACAGATGGTGTAGTCCTCCTTAACTCTGCCTGAATCCATGTTTCCACATAGGTTCTTTTAGAATCAAATCTAGATTTAAAAGACAAAGAAAGGGACTCTTCCCAGCCCTAAGCATCCCCGAGGCAGGCGCTGATGTCCCAGGCCAGCCCCAGCCGAAGCCGTTCTTTGCCCGGATCTCTGTATGTAATTATATTATTCCATGCTGGGGCAGATTAATTCTGACTGCGCAGGAAACT
This sequence comes from Apteryx rowi, assembly GCF_003343035.1. Taxonomy (NCBI): domain Eukaryota; kingdom Metazoa; phylum Chordata; class Aves; order Apterygiformes; family Apterygidae; genus Apteryx; species Apteryx rowi. Next base: position 26,672 of record NW_020451036.1, on the reverse strand, counting down.
CCTGCCCATTTGGGTCATCTCTGCGTGCTACAGTGACTGTGTGGAAGGAACCAAATCATTTGAGTTCAACTCCAAACAAGGAGAACACAAGAAAGAATTACAATGTTGTTTGTACTCTAGTTCTATATTAGCTTGAAAAAAATTACAGCAGTGCCATTTTCAATTCAGTGTTATGCTGGAAAGGTTGCAAATTAATTAGAATTATGCCTTCTTTGTGCCAAGTGATAATTTACTGCAATTAATTATCAAAAGATCTACTGCTGTCAATTACGGTACTTGCTCTTTGGGGGGGAGAAGCTATTTACGTATAGCTAAATTCTGTAACAAAGTTCCATTTTACTTTTATTGTTTTCAATTAAACTATCATCGTTTGCTTTCCCTCTGCCAAACACAATAAAGACTCGTTAAGAACTAATCATGCTACTGTGACCTTTTTTTTAATCCAAACACTAGCTAGACCTGCACTGAGTCAACACTCCTATTGTTACACCTGCAAATTGTACATAGAGAGGAGCATACTTCAGAATTAATGAGCACAGCTGTGGTCTCTCTTACATTCAACACTTGTAAAATAGACCTCTTTAAAGTGCCATTATCACAATATTGATAGAGTTATTTATAGTACTGCAAACGTTCCCAGTCATAACAGAGTCCTTGTTATCCCCCACAGCAGTTCATGTTGTTGCCATCTCCTGGACTCATTCCACAGTTTGCGATAAGGCACCAGGTGGACAATCCTTCACAAATGAATTATAAAAGACATTAGGAAAACTTCTATATAAGCAAGTTTTATAGCTGGGAATGGGTCAAGCTGTCAAGACCTAGCCAGTGTAAGACTTGTCATGTGCTTGTTATATACAGTTTCCCATATTTTCTGGGTGGAATGTGAAACAAAATTACAGGCAGTGCAAGCTGCAAATGATCTGGATGGTATTGTCCAAATTAGAGCTGCTTTTTGCAGTTACTAATACTGTTTTACCATAATTCAGTAAAACAGATGCAAGTTCAAACTCTTGGTGTCAGTCGTTGAAAACAAATATCACAGGTGCCAACTTTGGTTGCTAAGGGAATACAGGCTTCTTGGGCTTCACAGTATGTGTGCAAACAGCTAAAGACTGTCCAAGGCAGAGGTTCTGCTGTCAGCAAGAAGGTATTTGGCTTTTTGGGGATGTCTTGCTAGTCAGCTTGGTCTTCTGACACAGTATGGAACTATCAGCCAATCTGGCTTAAGTGAAGCCAGTACTGAGTCTTCACCTTTTGGACTTAATCAGTGCAAGTTTTCCCAATTCCGTAACTGCAGCATCAAATCTTTATTTGTGATATTATTCTTACTCTAATATTTCATATTATTCATATGTTAAGTTTTGTCACATTTGGGCCTGTATCCCTCTAAAGATCTGCATACAGCTTTGGGGGAATACATTCATGAGAAGGTCTCGAGAACCATCCTGCAGACCCAACAAACAAGGAATCCAGTGACTGTGAAATTCAGTGAAGTTGCTACAGCCATGTGAAGATTTCAGTGTTCTGCAACCAGCCTCACTTTGAGTTTAATAAGGGTGGAATGAGAACTGAGCATGAGATAGTCTCTTCAGCACATAAGTCATAAAGTTACACACCTGTGGGAGCTTTAGAGATCATGGATTGGGGGTGAGCACAGCCACATCCATGACAACTATTTTCCATCCAGTTCATGTGGGTGGTTGAAGAAGAAGACTGGGGCAAGTCTTGGGCCTTGCAGCCTTTGCTGCCAACACTTTCATTCCTTCTTTCTGGTTGCAGTGCATCACCTCTCTTGCTTTAGTGAAGAATTGCAGAAAAAACACAAATCCCCAAAGAGTAAAAATTCAGTGAACATCCATTGCTATTTAAGAATTATTTCCCCAGATCCATCTATTTCATATCTTAAATGCTTCATGGCTGAAGGGTCAGTCCTAAAATAACCTAATACCCTATTCTCACTCTGAATTTAAGAGATTTTTTTTTTGTTGTAGAGGAGAGCTCAAAGAGCTAGCTGAGCAATGTTTAGCTCAGGTGTTGCTGGTTCAGACCTCATGCAGGCAAGTAGGCTTGCACAGTGATTACAAACTGGTGGCTGTTTGGCTCACGTGGAGTAATTTGTCAGCTCTTCCTACATCCATGGGAAGGAGAGGGGTGACTTTCAGATCTCTCTGAAGCAACTGGGAACAGGGATAGGTAGGTTCTGCATAGAGTTTTGAAACCCAAAATTCAACCTGGTTGGCATCTATCAGCCTGGAGTTCTCAGCAAGGATGTGAGTAACTACATAATCTTTTTTTTTTTTTATATAAGGGTTATTGCAATGTATCACTATTGTAAAACCTAATCTCAAAAAGCCTCTGAAAAGTTTTGGGGTCTGCCCCTGAATGATTTCTATTTTCAGGTGTGTTTAGGTCTGTGGATTGTACATTCTCACCATATTTGGGAGCATCTCAGATTTTGTTGTTTTGTTTATCTTCAGATATATCAATATGGTAGAAAAGCACAAGAGAAAAAAGAAGAGGGGTAAAAAAAATCAAAGCCTTCCAGTTATTGTGAGACTTGRAAGAGTTTTCACATTTTGAGTAGCTTTTCAGGATTTCAGATGTGTTTCTATTCCTCACCAGGAGGAAACAAAGAGGCTTTGTAGTTATGGGGATGAGGGTTTTGTGGAAGTGAAAGAGAAAGAGAGAAGCCTGGTAACCAGGGAAGTCACCTGGGACCCTGCTCTGCCATTTTCCTCTGAATGAGTGTCCTTGTTAATAAGAAAATGGCTCTTCTAGAACAGTGCTCCTCTCTAAGGAGAAAAGCCAGAGCTGGACTGAATTGAGAGAGAGGGAGTAGTACATTGCTTTTTGTTTCCATAAACTTACTGAAGAATGGCATGCAATTTTGATGCACATGTGATTAAACTAATCTAGTTAAAATCAGAAAAGGATTTCTCATAATTCAATTGGAGTTGTTTTTAATGTTTGGACTTTGGTCAAGGACAGCTTTATTGATTGAATTTAATTGCATATATTTTCCTGTCCATTTATTGAAGCCTATTTTTCAAGTCGGTCGAGAGGCTGCTAACATTTCAGAAAGGGGATATGCCAAAGCATTGCTTTAATTCATTATCTTTTGGACATACAGTAGTTGCTACTTGGCCTGAATTAAATCTGTTAGAGAATGTGATAGCATAATTACTTACAGGTATCCAAAACTGCTTTTAACTGAATTCTCTAGGAGGTTATACATAAGATTTGTCTTGCACTTATATTGGATGCAAATGCCTGGGATTTCAATGATAAATAAATATTTCGTCAACTGAGGACAGATTTTTCTTGTTTCCATATGTTGCTGATGAACTAAAATTCTTGTGAGGTCTTTATTTTTCCTTAATATATAAAAGTCTTTTACAAATTAGCTTGTTAACTCTTTCAAAATGTGCAAACACGATGACCCTTGAGGTAAAGAGGAAACAGTCTGTGACTCTGGCTTGCGTTTTTTCTTTCGAACTGTGTTAAATCCTCGGAGACTTTCTAGACAAAACTGCACATTAGCTAGATTACTTCACAGCGAGTTCCAATGACGTAAAGTCTAGGATCTTCCAAAAGTTATGTCAGCCTGCTTCGAACTGTAGCAAAGGTCTAGATGTTCCCAGCTCGGCACGACCCRCAGGGAGAGGCGTGCAGCGAGGTGCACGGGGACGGCAGCAGCTGTGTCCTGAGCAGCCCCGCGCGCCCGCAGCCCCGGCGTCCCGCTGCGTCTGCTGAACCGGGGTTGCGCAGAGTGCTGTGCCTGGGAGCAAGCCCTCCTCTCTTTGCTACAGTCCTGTACTCCCAKTTACAGCTTCCCGGCTTCAAAAAGTTCTCTGTCTAGCAAAAAATCTTGTACGAGGACATCTTTACATGTGCAAGAGGTTCTGCTGGCAGTCACTGACCCGGCTGAGTTTTGGGGTCAGCACCCTGGTCTTTCTGCTTTGGCACTAAAGTAACTGGCTTCACTTTGGGGCTTGTGAAAATTATAAATAATAATAGTTGCAGCTGTTAATATTGCATGTATTAATACGGGGCTTAAGTAGAAATTGTGAATCTGCCTGTAAAAACGATGGGATGCAGTATTTTTCAGGTACCTGACTCTATTTTGAAGGGAGATGAGTAAGGCCAGACTGGTTTTGTTTTGAAAACTGCAAATTGGAGACGATTCAGACTTTAGTTCTTTCTTATGTAAGAAAGCACAACACTTTCTTGGAGTAAGGGGAATGTTCCCACAAAGGGCCCAAGTTTTATCCTCTCCGCTCCTCCAGATCCACAGTTAAATACAGGCTGAAATACCTCACATCTGTAATACCTTCCCTTCCCCCAAAACATCTGACACTAAATGGTATCTGACTCAAGAAAATTTTACTTAGGAATCCAGTGATCATATCAGATAAAAGGCACCAGAAATTCCTCGCACAAGGAACTGAACCACAGACAGATATGTGATATGAGGGCCACTGAACACTGACAGTTTTACCAACTGAATCAAAGTCACAGGCACACCTGCATGGCTGCATCTGCAGACTCAGCTAAATTATGCTTCCATCCAGCCACATGACATCTAATGCGTAATTCTTCTGCATTTTAATCAAATGCATTGTAAAGTCAGGATAAAATTTCAATATGAATGCACCTTAATGTAAAAGTAACTAATGGCTGCCATCCATTAGTACTAGTTAAAAGACATACTTCATACTAGGCAATGAGGGCACAGTTATTTTAAGCCATTACCTGCTTTGTAAATGCCATGCAATTGCATGTGAAGAGGTGATGTTCACAGGTCACCATTAGGGATGCAAAACCAAGCACCTAAAAGTTCGGAAATGTTTGAAATGAGGTTGTAGAGCAGAGTTCAGAACGGCCCTATGCACTGAGACAGGCTTTGCGGGGTCTGCCAAATGGTGTTTGCTCCCCATAACACCTGCTCTGAGATTAGCAGTTAAATTCTCGAGAACTTCTACTGAGTATGTGCAAACTCTGAGTTTGTAAAGGCTTTTCAGATTTGGTGGATTGTCAAGTCTCCAGTAAAGCATCTCTTAAGCAACAGCGACATAGGCCAATTTCCTGGCTATTGCTTCAAACCATGAGGTCATCAGGGCTTTTCAAGGACAAAGTGCCAGAATGGTAACACTGAAACTTTTTCTTTTTTTTTTTCTAGCACAGTTTTCAGAGATAGCTGAATCGCTTGAATAAAGTTTTCCAAAAAGAAATCAGCTTGATGAAAACATGCAGTGTGGAAAATGTATCTCTAATAGCTAATACCTGGCCAAGTTCTAAGCACTGAAAATCAGCTCTTGAAACAGGAGGTGCTGGTCAATCTTAGCAATAGATAATACTGCCAGTTACCGCTTGCAAAAATTGCTAAAACTGTCAGTTGGCTCTGTCCTAAAATGTGTCACTGGTTCAGCATTCAGAAGGTTGTCCCAGTGGCCCGGGACTGAATTCAGTAGACTTCTGCAATGCTATGATGTTCTGCACACAGTGCGGCTGGTGGGATCAGGGCCAGATCTTCTGGAAAACAGACACTGTCATATCACGGTATTTCATTATCAGCACACTCATACTTCTAGTACCGTTACAGCAAGCTGGAAAGTGTGGAGTGAGGTAGAAAGTAAAGATTTAAACTGAGTAAATTCAGTCCTGACAGGTTGGGTACTGCTTCCTGCTGATGTCTGACTTTACTGCAGTTCATTGGTCCCTGGTGCATCCAGAATTATAGCTCAGCAGACATCTCCAAGGATCATGCATAGAAAAATATCACGAAAATCTCTAAGTGTGGCTTAAAGGCAGAAAACCTCTTGGCTGAAGAGACTGAGAGAACACATCTTGACTTGGTCATTTCCACTTTCAGCTGTGGACACGTGTTCGTTACAAACTACACTGAAATTCATAATTATTTTCATATGGTTAGCAAATAATAATGATTCAACATTTGCATGTCCCTGAATTGCAGTGGAGTGGGATTACAGATGGTACGAGATGCATCAGTTTTATAAAACATATTGAAGACTTCAACGTTGTGATGGAAAGTGTTCTGTCATCACTTAACTTATAGACACACAAATACCAGCATGGTGGAGAGTCTGCAGTTATAAGAACCATGAAAGATGCAGGAAACTGAGGTACACAGAAATAAAATGTAAATTTTCAGTGTTACCTCAGCTTTCCATTTGTTTTCATAAAAACTGAACATCAAAGCTCCAACCATCCTGCCTGGATTCGCACAGAAAGTCTGTGACAGAGCCAGAGACAGAATCCAGACTTCCAAGTCCAAACTCACACCTTAAAAAAGGCTTTCCTTCCTTCAGTGGAGAGGCTTAACTGTATACTGTTGCATGGCAAATAGAAGAGAATACAAAGAATAAAGTTATGTTATGGAATAATCTTGGGTTCCAGCTTGTGTTTATGAAGTATTTACCTCGTGGCTGCAAAACCAGCCAAGCAACTTCCATGTGAAAGAATGAGCAGGAAAGGGAAGTTGCGCTTGGTGGTCGTGTTAAGTGCAGTGATTTCTAATAACAGCAGCGTTTGCCATGAGTGATCTGGATCAACATCAAAAAAACCCATCTAGTCAAGTGCACAGCAAGGGGTCTATTCTCCTGTCCATGCTCATATGTTAAGTTGCATTGACAAGCATTAATGGGAGCTGCATGCACATATGGATATGTGAATAGCCCCAATGGGAGCTGCATAAAGTAGTGTGTGACTATACAGACATCACTTCAATCACCAGGATAAAATAACATGGAAGGAGAAGCCTTAAAGAATGCTGTGGATAAACCCAATATTTTAAAGAGAGGGGTAAATAGGGAGGTTAAAAACGACGACAAAAACAAACAGCATTAGAATCTATTCTTTCAATAAAATAGTGAATGAGAATTAGCCTTTAAAAAATAGCATGGGCCAAGAATTTCAGAAGTGGCCATCTCTGAGTTCTGCAATTTTTAGAGTTCTAGCGTGATGCAACTCAAAAGTGCCCAGCTTCCAGGAGTCCTGCTTCCCTCTCCTTTCAGAATTAAGCTCCCACCAGAGCAAAAGCAGTCATGACTTGCAAAACCCCTCCTCACTCCTGCAAACATTGACCTTTGCAATTGCATAAATAAATTCTGATAATTCTTGCTTACTCAAAACAAGAAAAATCAGGAAACTAGTAAGGGCTAAGATCTTTACTGTGACTCCGAACAATTTTGTTTCTTTGTCTTAGCAAAAAAAAAGGTCGCCCTATATTCTAAATAGACACAGGGGACACAGCAGAAAGGTCTTACTGACAAGACATGACTTAAGAAAAGCACCAATAAGTATTGCTCTGCTGAAGAATGTTGTACATGAAATAGTGGCAGCTCTGCAATAGGTCAATGATAATGATGCTCCTGAGGTTATGCAAGACCAACAGCCACCTTATAAATGTCAAAACCTTGCAAAAACTCCCTGAGAAAGCTACGTGACCAGCCTCCGGCACCCAATCTGCTGGACAACAAAAATCTCTAAAGAGTTTTTTCTCTTTCTCCAGCCAATCTTAAGGTTTATCCCTGAAGCCACTGTCTAGTTCAAATCCCATCCTAATTTGGAAAGTACTATTTTTAATTACATTTTAATAGTTGAAAGAACAGAACCTTTCCTCACAGTTGCATATAAACAGGTGTAATGAGCAATGAAATCTTCAATTAGCAGAGCAGACAGCAATCATTTCTGGTGGGTTTTAGTATGGTGATAAGCACCCATATTAAGAATCCAAATTGATGGGATATGGAGTGGGTGATAAGTAAATAACATGTATAAATCAGGTCTAATTGTGATCATGATCACAGGTTTCTATTCCTTGTTCCGGTGCCCATCATTGATTTCAGCCACCTGAATTGCAAGATGTTGCAGACTCATGTACATCTGTGTACATCTTACCAGCTTCAGACTTTGGTCCAAACTTCTCACAATGTTGCTCTGAAACAGCCCGAGGCAAAGCAATCCATGACTGAAAAAGAAAGTTCTTATCTATGAGATGATCTTTCTAATGGTCATTTTGACTAATAGCTAACCTGTTCATCAAGGTAAACCAAAGCTTGTTGGGTCCCTGTTGGCCAAAGCACTCAAGAAGTGATTTGTGTGTGATTGCAATTTGTGTTCCAGTTGGCACCTGCAAATAATTACACGTGCCGACAGAGGTGAGGAAAGAACAACTTGAGAACTGATGCTAAGAGAGGTACATTTCTTATCTGAATAGACAGAACTATTTTCTGATCTTTAAGTGCCTTAGAGTCTTAGAAATCAAAGGCAAATTAGGCAAGGTAAACAAAATCAGTTGCCAGATGTTCATCTGGAAAAGTGATAGATCTCCGGTGATTTTCACCAATTCTGAGAGCCGATTCCACTTCCTAGATGATCCTATATTTTACAAAAGCTATTGTATCAGGCTAGTGGCAAAGTGGAAATGCTTCACAGTCATCAGAGAACAGAGTCTGGAGGCCCAGTCTCTTCCCAGAATGTCTTCTCTACCTATCGACAAATCTTTTGATGTATTTCTGATGTTTTTGGATATCAGGACACTTAAGATGAGTAGCAGAGAGAGAGAGATGCAGTTTTAGGGGAAGCTAAAACATCATGGCTGACTCTCTCTCCTGAAAACCTCTTGAAGAAAAAAGGGGAGAAGATGAGAAGATGATTCCTCCTCTGAAAAGTACCATACAGCCTCAGCCAGGTAGGAGAACTTAGAGTTATGTTCATATTTAGTGAATATGTATTAGCACTGATGCTATTTGAATGTTACTGAATGCTGATTAGGTAGACTTGACTTAAGCTATATTTAATATTAAAACTCAAAATGCATGTGGTATTTTAAGTATTGTTTCCTAATTCTATTTTGATAAAATCTATTATCAGAAATTGTTTTTTACTCTACATAGGCATTGATATAATAAATATCTAGAAATTTTTAGCAGAAAATAATGTTGCAAACAGAAGAAAAGAGATATTACAATATATTTTGTCTTGTTTTCTAGATTTCCACTTCTGAAGGATAACCTATCCACATCAGAACACTTTCTATTGAAAGAAAAGAGGAAGACCAATTTATGTTCACAGATTGAGAAATAAGTCCCCTCCACATCATACCACTTCATCCTGGATCTATTATTTGTTTCAAAGATAAAGAACTTCCTCAGATTATGTCCTTTTCAGCAAATCATTTCAGCTCATGATTCATTTTAAGCTGATGAGTCAATCAGTGGGACAATTTCCTGCTTAGAGTTAATTACCAGCATCACTGCAAACCCAAAAGGCAGGTCAGCAGCCACTGGATCAATCTCTACCTAACTCCCGTCTAGCTGTCCAGGCCTTGCTATCGTTAACAATTTCATTGTGCCGCCAAACTTCTGACATCTAACTTATCACTTAATCATGCTGCTCAGCCTCTTTTTTGCTCTGGCTTATGTTACTGAATTATCAATATCTCTTGTATGGACAAGCTGCAGCAGCTATGGGGCAGCCGCATAGCAAGAAATACTGTCAAAGACATTCTTCACTTACTTATGGCCAATAAACAAAGTGTCTGTATTTTGTAGAGGTTTGTGCTGAAGTTATCCTAAAGGATAGGGCGCTCTCAAAAACCCATCAGGACCAACTGGAGGCACATTTGCCTCGCAAGGGATGGGGAGTATGAGCACATTAGGAGGGAAGGCCAGACCCTGGGCTATAAACCCCGCTAGCTACAGATGGTTAAAGAACTGCCTCAAATAAATAACCAGGAGATGGACACACACAGAAGTGCCAGCTTTTCACCAGTCATAGCTGCTTGTACTGATCAGCTCTACTGGATGGAGTTGCTGTGTAGAGTTTGACTCAGTTACCTGAGCTGAGATTATACACAGGGTGCCTAGTAGAGACTGCAAATATTATAACCAGCAAGGATGGCATCTTCCCTGGAGCATGTTTCCCTGGGGAAAAATGCCTGATTCTTGCCAGCTGTACCTGCCTGGGCTGCTGCCACTGAGAAAGAGGGCTGCCAGTCTGCAGCAGAGGTGATTGGAAAGACCTCAGGGGAGACCTGGACATGAAAATATTTCATGCTGGACCTGGTCACATCCATCTGGAAACTTAGTAACAACAGTAGACACCTGGTAGTTATATTTTGTGAGCTAATAAATATGTTTTAAGGGCAGAAGGATTGTGCTGAGCGCCTTTACTCTTACCTCCTGCACGGAGCCAGTCTATGTTTTTTGATTTTATAGAATTTACCATCCGGCTTTCATCATGGGCTAGCAGGTCATAAGGGCAGGCAGAACCGTGCTTAGTCCAAACTCAGATGGGAGACCCTCAAGAACATGCTAGAGCTTAAGGAAACTGGACGAGGTCCCTGCTGCTCTTCCTGCTGCGTTATACTGAACTGCAACCGGGGTCACCGTGCAGTGATATCGCAGAGTCTTTGAACGTTTGCGGTTGTGACTGTTGCCGAACCTCTCAGAGGGGGAAGAGGGGAACAGGTTCGTAGGATGCGAAGAATATCTGTAGGGTGCATGTTTTGGGAACTGCTGTGCTGGCTACGTAAGGTGATGGAGGCTGGAAGCCGTGTGAGTGGCAGAACAGTGTCTGCCAGCATTTCTTACGGGAATCAATTGCTGAGGCAGGATTGCTTCAGAAAAAAAGAGGGTTCGGGTGAGGTTTCAGCCTGATATGCTGTCTGTGACCCGCTGCGATCCAGGGCTGTCTTATCCATCACGCGGTGAATAAACAGACTTTGGGGTAAAACGTTGCCTGCGCCTGGTCCCTGGCTCTCCTTCACCGGAGAGCAGCAGCACTGAGGCATCTGCCGTTTCTCGTCAAAGGGGCACCGCTGCCCCTCATGGCAGCAGGCTGCCGTGACAAATCTCCTGGTGAGGGGCTGCGTTTTGGTGGGTTTGTGTAGCTCGTACAGAAACTCAGTGTCTATCTTTTAAAATAATCTGTTATTATAGATAGAAGTGTCACCTGCACACCTGGACTGGGTCCGGAAAGCCCACGAAATGTGTTAGACTTGCTACTGCTTGATTATTGCTTTGCACAGGTGTATGTTCCTGCTCCCAAATGCCTACAAAACCCTYCTACTGATGTGTATAGACTCACAGCACGGAAGGCCAGAAAGAGCCCCCCAGTATGTAATAACTCAGTGTGGCCCATTGCCCCTGCATTAAATGCATTAACGTGTGTTTGAATACAGCAGGTCTTCTGCTCTTGCTTTGAAAATATCAAAAAAAAAAAGACTCCGTGCCTTGAAAGTTAACTGCCAGTCGATCTTGCTGTTAAGAACATACACCTAAATTCTCACTTGAATTTGTTTGACTTTGGCTTGCAAATATCCATTTTCATCTGAAAGATTAAAAATGTCATCAGTATCTAGCAGATACTTACCCATAGATCCTCAAATGCTTACACATTATATTCACGTCACGTCTCAGTCTTCCTTCCAGTAAGCTAGGCAGATTGAGTGCTTTAAGTCTTTCACCATTAAGCACTTTCTTCAGCCCTCGAATCCTCTCTGTGGCTCTTTGCTGCACCCTCTCCAGTTTTCCAACCATCTTTTAAAAACTGTGAGAACCAGAACTGCATAATCTTACATTGTCTGTATTAAAATCAATTGTGTGTGAATGGGCTCAGCTCATCAAGCAAGTGAGATCACTCGGAGCGTCTTGTTCTCATCATTGGCTGTCACTCCACCAAGCTTCTTGTCATCCTCAAATGCATCAGCTGTGAATTTACAGTGTTTGCATTCAGATCACTGAAGAAAACATGGACTAGCATCTGACCTGATGCTGATCCTGGTAGAACTCTCCCGTTTGATAATGCTTCCTGATTCATAGCTACTTTTTAACAGGCTGTTAGCCAAATCTTAATCTAATTAGTGCATGCTCTGTTGCTATTTCTAATGTTTTTTGATCAGAATATCACACAGTGTTAATTCTAATCTCCATAAAATGTGAATATCACATCTCTTCATTGACCTTTATCATTCAGTCTTTACCTTCATCATTTTATTTGATGCGCCTCATCAAAGAAAGAAATTGGGTTTGTCTGATAAGGCTTACTTCTCCTAAAACTGTATTTACCATCATTAATTATATATTCTTTATCGTTTCAATTCTGTGGCAGCTTTTCCAATATATGGTAGCAGCCGATGCTGTGTTAGAGGCCTGTCTTTGAGGTCAACACGTGTGTTACAAACCTAACCAAAGCAATGTAATTCTTAAACCCACCCTTTGAAAACCAAGGCACTTTATTGTAGTGGCTCRTTGCTCGTTTACTTTTACGTATCAGGTGACTAAAATGACCACTTGCCATGACACCTTAAATATAAGCTGTGAAAAAAAATACAATAGTGTATATGTTCACACCTGCTGCTGGCCACTATTTTCCAAGTGTTTCCCAGTGAGCGTTAGTGAGGAAATGACTACAACTCTGGACTTCCAGAGATAGCCACGGACTTCTGAAGCATGCCGGAGAAGAACACCATGAAAGGGACAATGATGAAAATCAACTATCATGTAACTATCTATAAATGTTAGATTTGTACAAAGTGATTCTACTGAATTGTAATTAAGGGTTTGAAAGTCGAATGATTTTAAGTGCTAGTTTTAATTACCGCTTGGTGAACTTTAGTGTGTTAGAATTGTCACAACTTTCCTTTAGAATTAGTGTCAAGCCAGGCAATACAGTGGGAAATTATTAACTCATACTTTGGTTCAGCAATTATCTGCATTACAAGGTTTATGCAATTAGCTGTTTAAGATGTCATTATATTTTGCCATCTGGTACACAGGAGTTTATGCATATGAACAGGCACGTGTTGAAGTGATTTTCACTATATGACTCTTGATCTCAACCCAAATCATCACTATAATGAGTGGAAGACACAGTGTACAGTACATTAGTGGCAGGTGCATACTATCAACTTCATTTTAATAGAAGACTTTCATGTTTCCATTTTTAAAGTATTCTGCACAAGTGCTGAAAAATTAATTGCTCGTTTGCAATTTAGCAAAAACTGAGGACATGTTATTGCTAAATGCTAAGGAACATCAGTTTTCAGAAAATCGGCCACTAATTTAAGTTCTTTCCAACTAGTAACTTCAGGCCAACTTCTGCTCCAGGCAGTAAGAAAGTCTCACTGAAGTTCAGTTTAAATCGTTTTCTTGTTTCGTGGTGAACATGCTGAATTGTCTTTGATAGTCTCATCGCGCTGAAAGCCTCTTGAAGCTCTGGAAGGCAACTGCAGAGCAAGCTGCCTTGAAGCCCGCCGGTGGTGTGGTCCACGTGCAACAACCTGCAGTGTCGCGGTGCTCAGCTAGCGCACACCGTGCCGTGAACGGTGCCCTGGGGCTCCCTTCACCCGTCCGTCTGGCCTTGTGCCTTCTGTCTGTTGGCTCACGTTCGACGCTCAGATTTTAAATTTGGGGGAGGAGAGGTATTGCTCTCAGCCACCTACCACAAGGAGATCCTAGCTTCCAGGTCACACAAAATGGAAATATGAATAATGACTGTGCTGTGTAGCTAGGTACTTCCCGGCATTTCTGAAGCGTATTGCATCYGGCGTTCTCGAAATATTCACAATCTGTGATGCGTTCAAGCGTGTGCCATAATTAACCCCATTTGACCTAAGGAGACCGAGGTCTGGAGCAGTAAGGGACCTCCTCGGCTGTGCAGAGAGAGCCATCAGCGGGGACTATATTCACTGAATTGCAGTGTTGATTCCTAAAACTGGGCTTGAACGGCAGTACCGCGGCAGCGCTGTCGTAGTCGCGGGGGTCTGGCACAGGACAGACGCTCGGAGGCGGCGGGATGGTGCGAGGGGAGGGATTTCCCTGCCTTCGCCGCTGCCTCCTCGCCCCCTCGCAGAGCCAGCGTGCAAAACTGAACACGCAAACGCTTGTGACAGAAGGCAAAATCAGAAAATCGTGCTGGCAAATCCAATTTCTTAGGAACAGTCATTATTTTTGCCTCTGGTGTTATGCTCCAGATGCTCCTCGCTTCTTCGGGCGTTGCTTTTGGAGGGAGGCGAAAGGCCCCTTCCCGGCTCTGCTTCCCATCGCGGCCTCGGACCGGAGCAGGAGATGGTGCTGTGCGCTCACGTGCGGCCGCCGGGACTTCGCTACTGAATTACATTAAAAGGCCGCCCTCTAGTGTCCTGTTTTATTACACGGGTAAAAAAAATAAAGCGGCCGGGCGGGTGGATATCCCTGTTTTCCCTTAGTGAACAGCAGCACGCAAGCCACCCACGCGAGCCGACATCAGATGCTTGTACGGAGCGCGTCGTGAAGCCTTCGGTCGGATGAGAAGCCCCCAGATTTTGTGTGAAAAGGGCTTTTCTGCTGGGGCGCAGGAATTCAATCCCAGAAGACCTAAGCAAAATATTGCACAAATCTGCGCTCAAACGGCAAGGTGTAGAATTTGCCTGTTCTCTAAAACCAATATTAATGTTTCCGTGGGTCATTAGAGCAACACCTGGATATATAGACGTCTAAATGGCTGTTGCAGAGTGTTTTATCCCGGTGCATGTACATCAGTGTCATTCTGGGAAATAACAGGAACCGTTCTTCCCAGTGACGCTCAGCCGCAGCGCACGCGGATCATTTTTCTTAGGCTAAAAATAAAAAAGTGATCTACATAAAGTGACGGACAACGATTACTTAGGACTTTGCAGTGTTTCATACCTAAAACCAGAAATATTAACACCCCACAGGCGGATAAATACCTTTGCCCCGAAAGCCTTGCTCGCATTAGCAGTCAGGCTAAATTCAGTACAGCTCCTCTTGTTGGGCCGGGTAGGAAGAGTAAAGATGGAAGAATAATATCCACTTTTGAAGCCTGTGGGCTCTCCAGGCCAAGTCAACAGCTGGTGTAAATTAGCATGTGAAGGGAGCGAAAGTACATCAATTTACATCAGCCGGAGATCTATCCTTGTATATTAATGTTCTCAGACACTGAAACCACCTGCTTATCTCTCATTTTATTGAGCATATTTCGTCTCCCGTGGGAGATTTGTTTGGTTGCAAGAAAAAGCATCCTTTCCTTTATATAAATAAAAACCAGCCCTGAGAAGAACTTAGGCATTAATTGAAGTGCGCTGGAACTTTTCTGATCATTACAAACCCATTGCAAACAGAGCAGCCATTGAAGGGTGACACTGATGAATGAGGAGGGCCGATGGTTTCCTTGGAAAAGTTGGGTTGCTAATAGTGAGAAATGTGTCGTTTGTTTTCCCAGGAGAACTTTGCTTTTGCCTCCTTCCTTCTCCTCCGAAAATTCCTTTGAATTATGTAAATAAGCATGTTTGTAAAAGTTAGGAGGAAGAAGCCGGAGTTTATCGGAGTCTCCAAGGAGGCCGTTGCCCCTCTCGCGCGCAGGTGAGGGGGGTAGCGAAAACCGGCTCTGCGAAGTGTTGTCTACCCGCCGGGACTTGAAGAAGCGGCAGTAAAGGCGAGGGGAAGCTGCCAAGATTACGTTTCGCCCTGAGATTTTTGCCCGTGATCGCATTACTGGGCACCGCGTTTGTCTCGTCGTTTTGGCGAGCGAGGGCTCGGTTCAGCGCCGGCCCCGCGTGCAGGCGCCGCAGCCCCGCGGGGAACC
>NW_020451036.1:6764-10879 GCF_003343035.1 Apteryx rowi | reverse complement strand
TGTCGGGACCCAGCGCGGGGCTCCGCCGCCCCGCGGGGACGAGTGCGCGGCCCGCGCTGCTGCCGCGCTGCGCCGCGCGGACACGCTGCTGTGCGCAAACGCTGCTGTGCACATACGCACTGCTGTACATATACACACTGCTACACACTGCTGCACACACACACACTGCTATACACACACACTGTTGCACTCACTGCTGTGCACACACACTGCTGCACACACACTGCTACACACACTGTGCTACACACACCCTCCCTTACACACACACTGCTGCACACACACTGCTACACACATACACACACACAGACACACTGCTACAGACACTTCTACACACACATGCACACAAACACACACGCACTGCTGTACACACACACTGCTCCACACACACTGCTCCATGCACATACACACACTGCTGTATGCATACGCAGTGCTGCAGACACACTGACACGTGCTGCTGCACACACACTGCTACATGCACACGCAGCTACATGCGCGCGCACACTGCTGCATTCAGACATACGCACTGCCACACACATACTGCTACACACACACACTGCTGCACGCACACATTGCTACACACGCTGCTGCACGCAGACATTGCTGCGCACACATTGCTACGCACAGTGCTGCAGACGTGCTGCGCAYGAACATGCACACACACGCACACACATATGCATAAACATGGATGCACATGTATATGTGTGCACATACATGCATGCACGCTTTCATGCACATGCATGCATACACACACGCCTAGATGCATGCACGTACATGCACATGCACATATGCACATGCACACATATGCACCTGCACGCATGCACACGCACACACAAATGGGCACGCACACGCACACACAGAAAGCACACAGGCGTGCAGGTACGTCCATATGTGCCTGCACACCTCCATTTCTGTGCACACACGTGCGCATGCAAATATGCACCTGTAGGCACGCATGCCCACATGTGTGCGTGCACATATATACAAGTGCACACGGACCTGCGTGCACACACACACGCAGAGGGAGCAGGGTGTGGAGCGAGGGGCGCAGCGGGGCTGGGGCAGCAGCATCCCCGGGAGCCCTGCTGCTGCCAGGCGGCAGGATGGGGCCATGAGGCGGGGGGGGCCTTAACGTCTCCCCTTAATATCCACCCGCAGCGGGGAGCGGGCAGCAGGCTGGGGAGTCGGGGGAAGGAGCGGGCCCGGTGCACGGCTGCACAGGCRGCGCGCGCCGGACAGGGCCGTTTGTCCTTCCTCCGGCAGCGGAGCGGTGGCACAGCTGCGCGTGGCCCGCGCTCCTGCGTGCCGCTGCCTCGCCGGGGCCCCGCTGCTGGGCGCTGCCTGCACCAGGCTGCCCCTAAAAACAGCGCTGCCCTCCCCGGGGTGCGAGGGCACGGCGCAAAGCGAGGCGCCGCATGGCGCGGGGCGAGCGGGAGCGAGCGCAGGGCTGCGCGCCCGTGCGTGCGCGTGTGTCCTCCTGCGACGTGTCGCGCTTTATCAGGAAAACAGCGTCCTCATCCTTGTTTTGCAACCCAGCAGTCATACAACGGGAATTATTTATTATTGTTTCTTCCTATTAATTTAATTAGGTTTTGTTGGTGTAGCGTTTTCCCCCCATATTAAAGGAAATGAAGTCAACATCATTAAAAGGAGTGGAATAGGCGTACGCCAAAGTATTTGTAAGAGCATGTTAAAAATATTCCAATATGAATCCCAGCTGTCCTTTAGCTCGCTGCCGACTTTCCTTCAGAGCCGTAACCCTGCCGGTCTGCGTCCGCTGTCCTTGGGCCGCACGAGAACTTGTCACAACAAGGGGAAACAGCCTGGGTTATTCCCTACCATCGCACTTTCTAAATCGAGTTAGGTAGTGATTTGTAAAGCCCTTTGGCTTCGCTTTTGGAGTAAGTCTCGTGACGTTTGTAATTAGGCGCAAATTGCAGAGACCCGTCTGCTCCGGGGAGCGGCGAGGGCGGCGCTGGGTCCGGGCAGGATTAGGGGGCGGCGAGGCCGCGGGGGGCTCAGCGCGGCCAGGCGTACCGGCGGGCCGGGCTGCGGCTGTACCTGTGTGCGGGTGTACCAGTGTAACAGTGCACCGGTGTACCGCTATGCAGGTGTAACAGTGCACCGGTGTGCAGGTGTAGCGCTGTACCAGTGTAACAGTGCACTGGTGTACCGGTGTCCATGTGTACCAATGTAACGGTGTACTGGTGTGCATGTGTACCAGTGTAACAGGGCACCAGTGTGCAGGTGTAGCGGTGTACTTCTGTACTCATGTAGCAGTGTGCAGGTGTAGCCGTGTACCTGTTTGCCTCTGTAACAGTGCAACAGTGTGCAGGTGTGGTGGTATATTGTGCAGGTGTACCAGTGTACCTGTGTACTGGTGCAGCAGTGTGTGGGTGTACTGGTGTACCTGTACCTGTGTAACAGTGTGCAGGTGTACCAGTGCACCTGTGTACCAGTGTAGCAGTGTGCAGGTGTACTGGTGTACCTGTACAACAGTGTGCAGGTGTACCAGTGTACCTGTACCAGTGTAGCAACGTACAGAGGTACTGATGTACCTCTGTGCCAGTGTAGCAGTGTGCAGGTGTGCTGGTGTACCTGTGTAACAGTGTGCTGGTGTACCAGTGTATCTTTGTACCAGTGTAGCTGTGTGCAGGTGTACTGGTGTACCTGTGTACCAGCGTAGCAGTGTACAGGTATATTGGTGTACCTGTGTACTAGTGTACCAGTGTGCAGGTGTACCAGCCTAGCAGTGTGTGGGCGCACTGGTGTAGCTGTACCTGTGTAGCGGTGTGCAGGTGTACCAGTGTACCTGCATACCAGCGTAGCAGTGTGCAGGTGTACCAGTGTACCAGTGTACCAGCGTAGTGGTGTGCAGGTGTACCAGTGTACCAGTGTAGCAGTGTGCAGCCGCACTGGTGTAGCTGTACCTGTGTAGCAGTGTGCAGGTGTACAAGTGTGCCTGTGTACCAGCGTAGCAGTGTGCAGGTGTACCGGTGTACCAGTGTACCAGCGTAGCGGTGTGCAGCCGCACTGGTGTAGCTGTACCCACGTGCCAGCACACAGTGTGCCGACGCGCACAGCCCCCCACCGCCCAGCTGGGGCAGAAATTCCCACGGTGCCGGGAAGGATCCCGAGGGACCACGTCACGTGAGCAGCCGGAGCCCGGCGGGGCAGCGCGAAGGGCTCCTCGGTGCAGGGGCGAGGGGCTGCGCTGGCCCCTCCGTCGCCCCTGCGCCGGGCCCGATGCTGCCGCCAGCCCGGGGGAGCCCGGATCCGCCCGCCGGCCTTTCCGGGCCTTCGCCCCTCGGAGCGCGGGGCCGCCCGGGAGAGGCCACGYGCCCCGCGGCCTCGTGGCAGGAGGCAGCGTCGCCCCACGACGTCCCCAAGGGCCAGCTCYGGCGGGGCTGCTGCCGGGGCGCGGCGGGTGTTTCGCCGCAGGGCCGAGGCCCCGTCCTCGCTTCCCAAGGCGCCGCGGATAACGGGCGCGAGCGGCACCGGCCGCCGTGGGAAACGAGGGGTTGCTGCGTGCGCGAGGTGCCCGCTCAGCGTCGGGCTTCCCGAAGCGCTCCGAAGCGCCCGAGCCGCGCGGAGGCCCAGGTCTCCACGGCTTGCGCGTGCCTCTCGCGGGCTGCAGCGATCCCGCGCTCCCCACGCGTCCCCCGACCCGGGAGCAGCCGCCACGGGGACGACATCCCCGCTCAGCCCGGAGCTACGGCGACGCTACCGGCACTTTGACACCGGTTTTCCCTCCCTGAGAGAGGAAACTCCCTCTGCATTAGAGGATGCACGGAGCAGTGCCAGGCAGGGCCTAGCCGGCGGCGGGGGGAACCGCGGCCCCTCCGGACGGGAACCTCGTCCGTGCTCGGGGCAGCAGCCCTGCGGATACCTGCGTTAGCAATACCGCTCGGAGCGCGTCCTTCGGCTCGCGTGGGACGTGCCACCGGGCTCGGGGCAGCCTCCGCGTGGCGGCAGATGAGGGGCCGAGTCCTGCCGCCGCCGGGAAGGGGAACCACGGCTGCCGGCAGCACGTGAGCGTGCACAGTGTATATATCCATATGTGCGTGTGTATACATCTAGGTGTGTATATTTATATAGAGCGTGCGTGTGTGCACGGC
>NW_020451036.1:0-5762 GCF_003343035.1 Apteryx rowi | reverse complement strand
GGGGCGGCACAACGCGGCGCGCAGCGCGCTGAAACGGCCCCGCCGCCGCCGCCTCCCCGGCGCTTCCTGTTCTCCCTGCAAAGAGCAACGACTGTACGTGCAAATAAAAGCCGGGGCTGGCGGATCCTGCTCTCTTTACCAGTGAGGCTTGATTAATTAATGCAATAAGTATATGTATTGTTTGGGGCGGGGGGGGGGAGGAGGAGAGGGACAGTTAATCATGTATCGTTATGTATTGCTAATGTCTGTGAATATTAAAATGACATACGGAAAGATTCTCGAGCATATAGCTCCTTATGTACGGAGGACAAAGCAGAAGCTGGAAAAAGCTTTTAAAATATTTTCCATTCATAAAAATGGCAGAGGGCTTATACACGAGCCTATTTCTGAATGTGACTAACCAGCTAATATGTTATTGCCAGCTTCAAAAGATAATTGTAGTGTCGGTAGAGACCTAATAATACAGTAGCACATATAATTTTAAACAACACCTCATTGTTTATTGTGATGTAACTTTCCCAAAGTTTATTTGTAGCATTAAGAGATTTTAAGTGCAGAACAAATTGCAAATGAGCAGCTGTGGTGCTATGCACATTTTGTATAGCTACTAGAGTTTCTATATTTAGTGACAATCTAAATCTGAAGAGGATAAAAAAATAGAATATCTGTAAGGAAATGCTTATTTCCTCTCGGAGGAGGGGGGAGGCTGGGCTGGGGGATCTGTGGGCTTGGCTTCTGCATCTTCTGCGGGAGGAATCGTATATTCTGCGTATCCGCAGGCTGGCTAACCTGCAGGGGCTTTGCAACCGCACACCTGTTCCAGGGGATCAGCAATAACCTTTTAATGCAAGAAGTGAGCGAATGAGTCGGGCATACTTGTGCAGGGCAGCGTGGTGATTTATGTGTTTTTCCAGGAGCCAAAATAAAAGCCAAAGTGAAAATCTAGGCGAGCGTGTCGCTGCGCGAGGGCCACCTGCGCGCTGCGGCCGGCCGGGGCGCGGATGCTGCGCGGGGCGAGGCGGCGCGACGTGGGCGCGAGCGGAGCATCGCTCACCTTGCCGGGGCCGCTGCGGGCCGTGCTGAGAGGAGAGAAGAGCGGCCGTGACAGCCCAGCCCACACGGATTGCACTTCTTTTATTTATTTATTTATTTTTTAAGAAAACTTCTCTTCTGCAAAAACCAAAGCGCCGTCTCCAGGGAGGCTCTGGACCCCCCCAGGTTGCCCGCACCGGGGATCTCTATTGCCAGGGCTCACGAGGCGGCAGGTCAGTGAATTACAGGAATAAAGACTTCAAAAAAATTTCAGGTGCTGAAACCAACCCATTTACTTAGCTGTTAYGAGCAAGCTTTAGGCACCTGCAAAGGCAGAGCAAGCAAAACGCAGTGTCTGCGCTCAACTGCACGATTTTTGTAACGACTGCCCGTTTACTGCCAGCAGCGTTGGCGCCTGTGCAGGGTTTAGTTTTCACAGCCAACTTTACGCCTAAGATACACACAACTCTTATCTGACTTGCTCCTTGCACGTTACAAAGTCGTCTATAAAACTATAAAATACAGAGAAGTGAAAAGCTACTAATCAGGATGGAGAGTGTTACTTTTTAATCCCTGAAATTTCATTTAGTTTGAAGTTTACATAATAAAAGTGGGCTTCATAAAAATCAGTGTTAGACTTCCTTGCTATGAAGAATATAAATAAGATCTTACACGTTTTAAAGAACACTCAATCTAAGTCTGAAAGGGTAATTTCATCACAGCAAAGATAGAGATAGTGTTAGGGAAACTGGTGATGAAAAACTTTATTGCTCCGTACTGCTAAGGAAAGCACTCAGAGCTCGTGCTTGCTCGGGGTCGGCGCGCTGACATCATTCTGCAGCTTCAACTATTTTGAAAAACAGTTACTGAAGATATCTGCAGATGAATTACATGCAACACGCACAGGGCCAGGCAAACGGTAATAAAAGCTGCACCTGTTTGTTAACATGCTTTCATTCCCGGTCTCTAAGCTAGGTGCAAAGTTGTTGGAGTTTCTGTCTGAAAAGGCCACTTGGATTTTTTTTTTTCTCCTCAGAACTTTATCATAGAAGAGAAATGTGCAAAATGACGTAGTACTTAAACAAAATGCTGTTGTTGTTGTTTTTTTTCTTTTGCCAAATACCGTATGTCTCTTCATTTTCAAAGTTATAGTCCACAGAGAAAYGCGTTCAGCAAAGGGCAGCACAGAACGCATGCTAATTAGGGCTTAAATAACACTGCTGCTCATAAGCGTTATAGGGGATGTCGTTAGGCATTTTTGCACCGCATTCCTGTTTCCTCCGAGCTATAACTTTTCTTCATAACATACCTCAGCTTGTAAGTGTGACTGAATATTCTGAAGTCCAATTAGCAACTGTGAAGCCTTATTTTCACACTAGGTATTGAATTTCAGCTTTTATACCGTAATGAGTGAACCCTGAATATAAAACGTTACCCTACGAAATACAGCAACAAAAGAAGCACTCTCACTTTGTGAAATCCGTTGCATAAACAAGCCGGCGTGTGTGTACTAAAATAGACGGTGTGCGTGCGCGTGCGCGTGTGCGTGCGTCGCTGTGTTTGCCGCACCGTGATGACACGGTGCTTGCGTAAGCTTTGCCCGAGCAAAACTTTGACTGAGGAGCGCAGGACGAGGTCCAAAGCGTTGACGCCAAATCGTCTGATAACCTCCCGGGTTTAGAGGCAGCCACATCGGTGGCGTAGCCCGCGGCCGCCCCGTGTCGCTGGAGAATAATTTCGTGCCGTCGTCGTGAAGGGTGTCCCGCAACTTCCAGCGGGGACGACGCCACGTGGCTGCGTACAAATAAAGGATTTCGGAGTGCGGCTGTGCGGATTTGTGTTCTTTCCGGGCTGCAAGCGGGGGGTTTGCCCAGCTGGACGGCCGCGTCGACGCGGCGGCAGCTGCTTTTGGCTACCCGCTCGCACGGCTCCGCTGCCCGCCGGGCCCGCTCGGGTGCACCAGCGGATCGCAGTTAGCTTGCCACGTTAAAATCACTTTCACAGAGCACTTTCTCTTTATGGCATTTCATTTTTTCAACTGAATTCTGCTCACAAAGCGCTATTCATGCTAAAATAGTATTAGTATTTATTGCGCTGCCCATTGCACGTTCTACGGTAAAACAGAAGGGAAAAAACACTGATTATCCTCTCTCTCTCTCAACTCTATTTTCTTCCTTTCTTTAGTCTTAAACACTTTTGCCTGTAAGTTATTTCCTCCGTAGCGTACCTTGCAATAAACGCAGGCGCAGGCTCCTATGGAAACCCACGAGAAGTCTACGGGCGCTCCAGGGACACGCGGGAACCCCGAACGGCTTTGGCAGGCGGCGCCCCGCGTACGGCACCATTAGGCGGTAAAGCCTCGATTAGCTCGCCGTCAAAGCAGAAGGCTTCCCAGGCAGGACTGCCTGAAGTTTAGCGCACTTAACACAGCCTGCCCTTAGCAAGACTGCTCTCGTTCCCGTCCTCCACTGCCGGTTTGCATGGCTCTGGCAAGCCACCACGGCCAGGCCTGGGGGTGAGGCGCCTTTCCGGATCCGGCCGCTGGCCGTGGCCTCCGTGCATCCTCACCCGTCCTCATCGCATCCACGCTCCCCTGTCGGCAGCGCTTCTTCGCCAGCGCGGGGCCGGGAGCTGCTCCCTCGCTCACTGTGGCGACGGGCAGGAAACCCCACGTGCAAAAAGTTACTGCTCACAGGTATTTGGTGGCGTCAGGTGGGACTTCCCAGCCGACCTACTAGTCTGTTCATTCAACCTACAACCCGAAGCGCTGGTGCCCGCGGCTGTCAGCTCCTGCAGGCCCTCCCCGTGCTGAAGGGCGACACGTCATTCGCGCGACGCCGCTGTTTATTGGTATTGCACCGGAGTTCGGAGCCTCAGACTGAGGAGAAAAACCCCATTATGCTCAGTTCTCTGTGTACACACAGAATAATAAATCAGTCTCCTCCCTGGAGAGAGTCTTACAGACTACTCTCATTTTCAGTATCTTCGCCTGATATAAATTTCACAATAGACGGCGGAGCGCCGGGAGGCGGATAATACCAGCCAGGCAATAACCTAGCAGCTCCGCAACGATATTTCTTCTGGAATTCGTAGCTAATTCCGTAGTTGGTCATGGGACAGCGCAGAAATATTTTGGCATTGATTGCCATTGACCGTAATGGGATTTAAGCCTCTCAATACTTTTGGAGACCTGGGTCACGGGACTGTGCTGTGTGTGTCACTTCAGGTCTTGACCTCCGGGGGACCTGGAAGTCACCCGGGGATTTTGGGGGGCTTCTGAGCACATGCAGGCCTAACGTAACCCCCTGCCCGGCCTGGGCACCCCCCTGTCTCAGGCGGGGGAGCTCCTGCGTG
This sequence comes from Apteryx rowi, assembly GCF_003343035.1. Lineage (NCBI taxonomy): Eukaryota > Metazoa > Chordata > Aves > Apterygiformes > Apterygidae > Apteryx > Apteryx rowi. The sequence continues at coordinate 1,376 of NW_020451036.1, read as the reverse complement.
ACGCCGGGAGCGTTGCTCCGTGCCTCCGAAACCCCGGGGTTAGCCGGCGCGGGAGCCCGGAGAAAGCGGTCGGCCCGAGCCCGGATCGGGCCTTTAATTGCCGCTGCTGCGTGCTGAGAGGCCGTAGCACGTATGGACCGGCTATTGTCCGCGCTGAGCCTCGTCCAGCCGACGGGCTATTCAGAGCAGCTTCCCAGCGCCTCTCCAAACCCGGCTCGTTCTACCCCGATGACAGCCATCCCTCCCATTCGCAGTTTCCTTTGTACGCTTGATAACATGGTGGAAATCCCTTATTATGCTTCTTTTAATAATGCTTTCACGTGGCAAAGGGACATGATGTTTTAATTTATGCAGCACGCATCAGCCCCCGACAATTTGCTAAGAGGAACCGTCGCAACCTAAGCCTGCACCGAGTAACCCAAGTTTATGCAAAACCGGTGGTTTTCAACCTGTGGTCTACAGACCGCTGGGAATCTGCGGACTCCTTCGGAGGGGTCACCAAAAGGTAACCGAGAAAGGCAAAGCTCTCGTCGGTAGGTTAAAATTTGCTGTATGAGGATCTGCGCTGTCACCGGGCACGGTTCTGAGACTCCCAGRCTTGAAACTGAAAATCACTGTATGAAGTTTTTCCCTTTTTTGCTCTCTCTGTTCACCACAGTTAGCTAACACTACAACCTTCTGCGTCTTTAAATACCTTATCTAGTCGATTAAAAGTATGAAGTTTGGAGGGCTAACCGTGCAACTCATTACGTTATGAGTTAAGTTGCATAACTCAAAGGCTCGCTGTGTTGTACAAAAGTCGTAATTAACCTTCAGATCCACTCGATTTTYTTTTTCCAAATGAGTTTTGCAGTATTATCACGCATCTCGGGGCTTCCAGTTTTAAGAATATAAAGCTTGTGCTGTTAATGAAGCGGGTATCCATGATCAAGGGGAGCGGAGAGCTACAGACAATTGTTTGTTTGCTTTTATTTCTCACGCCCTTTGAAGATTTTTTTTTTTTTATTAAGTGACTTTAGCAGATTGTACCCTAGGAGCTGTGAATAATAGGGTTATTCTACAAAAATGGCCAAGGCTAGTTAAGACACACAAAGCCAGGAAATCCTTTCAGGGATGAAATCAGGACTATTTTAGGGGTGCCGTGCAAGTTCTAGACTTCGCAGCTCCTCTTTGGTCGCTGCCCCGCCAGCACCACGACCGCGCCGCTGGGCAGAAAGCCCCCGCGCCCCCGCCGCAGGCGGCACCCCCTCGGGGCAGTTTTGGGGCGCCCAGGCCTGCCCGCACCCCCAGCCGCCCCCTCGGGGTGGCCGTGCCGGTGTCGGTGCCAGGGCCACGGGGGGCTGGGGCAGGGCAGGGGTGGCCGTGCAGGGGGGGGG
>NW_020451035.1:365177-395241 GCF_003343035.1 Apteryx rowi | reverse complement strand
GCTGGGCCTGTTTAGCTTGGAGAAGAGAAGGCTGAGAGGAGATCTTATCAACGTGTACAAGTATCTGAAGGGAGGGTGTCGAGAGGATGGGACCAGACTCTTTTCAGTGGTGCCCAGTGACAGGACGCAAGGTAACGGGGACAAACTGAAACACAGACACTTCCATCTGAACAYGAGGAAATACTTTTTCACTGTGAGGGTGACAGAGCACTGGAACAGGTTGCCTGGAGAGGTTGTGGAGTCTCCTTCTCTGGAGGTATTCAAAACACGCCTGGATGCAATCCTGTGCAATGTGCTCTAGGTGACCCTACTTGAGCAGGGGGGTTGGACTAGATGATCTCCAGAGGTCCTTTCCAACCTCAGCGATTCTGTGATTCTGTGATCTCCTCCCTCATTCATTAGTTTAAAACGCTAATTCAGTGTTTTAAACACAGTGCCTCAGCCCCTGGAGGCTATCTACTTCACTCTCAGAGTACTCTTCTGAAAAGAGACTATTTTTTTGAATGATTTTCAATGACTAAATGTCCCTAAACTTTCCTTGTAGTATCAGTCCGTGAGTCTTCAATTCAATGTAATCTTCATTTTATCACTTTTCTTCTCCAGGGACTGGGATAATTTCACTTGCAATGGCCCAAGTGTTTATTTTTTTTGAGATTTTTCCCAGCCTGATGGAGTTGTCCTTGGCTTACGTCAGTGTTGGTTGCCTGTCCAACTTGCCAGCTTCTCCTTCCTTCAAGTGTTGGAATCGGGGTCTGAACCTCACTGCAGCTTAGATCTGCACTCTCTCTCTAGACAAAAAAAAAATAGTTAATAGTACTTCGTGGTAACTTCTAGAAATTCAAATTCAACAAGCAATAAAGATATCCTCTGCATGAGATTCCTTAATCAAAAAATGCAGGTCATCCTGTGTCCAGCTCTGTGGACCTGATTCATGCAAACAGCTTCATTAGTCATAGACTTAAAAGTCAAGGATTTGTCAGAGTCTAGTACTCTCTGACCAGGTTCTTTTAGATATTCCACATGTACGGAGAGTGCAATGTTTAATATAAAAGTTTACTTTGAAGATATTTGATGTTACATGGGATTTTTGATTTAGCAGAGTGATTCAGCAGTATACTGAAATCACAATTCAAGTGTACACTTAGACAGTTCAGTCACAATACCAATGTGATTGTCATTACCGGTCTCTATAACATGCTCACCGTCACGACGCTGGGTGTCCCCAGTCACCAGGAGGGAACACGTGGGTTGAAGCCAGCTCAAGCCCATTGCTCTCTTCGAAATTCCTTTGTTAGTTGTTSAGGTTTTATACTCGATGTTGGGCTGAGCCATGTATACACTTCCCTCATGCTGGTCTGGCTAATCTCAGGGAGATGTTCACATTCTTCTGATCAACTCAGGAAGAAACGTTTACACCAGTTGATCCATTCAACAGATACATCTGCTTATCTAACACAAAGGTCATCCTCTGGTGCCCTAYGTGTTAAGATAAAGTCAGCTCTCTGTGCAACAGCTGCGATTAACAAGTCGCATCCTACAAAATTCCTGAGCTTCATGGGCACCTCACCCTTGCCCATCCCCTCTGAGCCCTCTTCCATTGTAGGGGTTATTCGTTGGTCACAGGATTGTGTGTCTGTAAGGATGTTGTGCTTTTTACTTGGAATGATGATAATGAACACTGATTTGCCATCTTCCTAACAGAAAAATCATATTAGTAAAGCCAGTAAACTTAAAATGTAATAGGAGTTCCATAGCAGTAAGAACAAAACCCAGCCAAGCTGTACAAAACCTGCCAGACTTTAAAGACTAATTTATATTGCCACAACATTGATGGTTCCAAAGCATGTTAGCAAGTACTCCTCTACCCAGCAGAGGCAATTAGGGATAACATTATATAATAATAAACATATAATAATAAAACTGTGAGGAATATTTATGGGACTAAGTATGCCGGCTGCTTTTTTCCTTTGGCCAGAAACAAAACAGCAACATTAGACGAATCTGACCAAAGTGAGATAATTAGGTCCTGTTATTACTAATTGAAAAACCTGGGATGAAAGAGTTTTCTGGCCAAACACATACGCGTGTGCGTGCACACACACACGCGTGCACACACACACACACACACACACACACACACTGGCACTATATGTGTGTATAGCATCATCAAAAAACAGCTGATGTTCAAGTTCTGTTTGGACAAGACTGGAATCTTTTTTTTTGGGTGAAATCAGAATGTTAGTATCTGATCGGTGCAGTTTGGTTTTACAGTGTATTAAAGCAGTTTAATTCAGCAATCTACATGTGAGGGGTATGGTGGTACCCTCACTGCCAGAGGAGAGATGGGCCTGGCCTGGGCCATTAGGGGCCCATTGCAGTGCTTCTTGGCTGGAAACAATGCTACAAAAGATGCCTGATCATCCTTACCTTTAACTTCTGCAGGAATTTGCCTTGTCAGTTTAGCTTTCAACATGTTGCACACTGTGGGCCATGATTTATTTATTGGAGGTTACCAGAATGAAAAGCTTCAGTCTTATTAAAAAGCATTGAAGAGTGCACATTCAGCTGGCAACATTTACATTTCACATCTTTTGTCTATTTCAAGACTTATGGCTCAGTTTCATGAGTTTTTTTTTCCTGGAATGGAATTTCACYAGAAGTCAGACATCTCACAGGAATGGGCTGATTTTGGTGACATTTCCCAGAGAAAAGGTTCTTATAACATAAAATGATTACATGCATTGGGGCTAAACTGACTGTAGATCTCCTTCTTGGTGCCCACTGCCCCCACTCCTCTCTGCTCCCTTTCCCACTCATATAYGCAGCCATGTAACATTGAATTCAGCACACCTTCAAAGAAATTTCTCTCTTTTTAAATCAATGAACAGATTCGCTTCCAATGAAGAGAGCTGTGCCTGTTTGTATGAGCAGAGATTCTAGCCTACCAGAGTTACTCTTTGAGCTAATTTTTCTCAATTTTGATGTAAAATTCTGAAAGTAAGAGTAAAATTAAGGTTCTGGTTCTAAAACCATGGTAGTGGATGAAGTCCATCTTGTTCACAGTATGAAGTATATGATTCAATATTTTATTAATAAAGCTGGTAGATTTTGTCAAAATTAGAAGGTATATTGTGGTGTCAGCAGTAATAAACAAAAAAGTTTAAGCATATCCCAAAGCTAATTTTTAAAAGTCTGCAGATATATTTCTCTTCATACAGATGCAAACACTTCATTGCAGACTGATGTTTTAATAAGGGTGATGGCTGGACATCTCCTGAATAGTGCTTCAGATTATGCTGCCACAGAAAATTTAAATGTTGTTTGCATATGGCACATTAACATTTGTTTGCACTTTGTTCCATTCTTGAATTGAACTGAAGACATTATGGCAAGCTGTCATGTTGTAAGAATTAAAATAAATGTCATGGACAAAAACCTCATTCCATGTCCTACTAAGGTATTTTTAGGACACTTTGCAATAAAGCTTAAAATCACTTAAAAGTTTAGTCTGAATGCCTTTCATTGTGCATTGGTTTATGACAGCACATAAAGGCATGAGAAAGGGTTTTTGGTGCTGCCACTTCCTCTGGCAGATCATTACAAACAGATCGTTTTCTATTTCATGCTGAAGTTCTTAAACTCACTCCCCTTTGTTTTTACTACCTTTGCTAAATAACACAAACGCTTACTGTGTTAGCTGGCAAACAGTCAATTATGCTTTAATCTGAAGAGATGAAAGGATGAATCCTTTGCTCTGGCTGCCTGTGCTTGCTGGTGCTTGGAGAAGAGACAAGGTGGTCCTTGCTCCTGCTTGTGGATGCTTGTGGTGCAAGCACCCACTCTCCCACGGAACAGGATCACTAGGCAGTATAGTGTGGAAATACTTCAGCTCTGGAAGCAGAGGGCATGTTCAAACAGTGCTTCTTCCCCAGTCTAATAGTTCCAGGAAATGCTTCATTAACTGGGCACTATATTATGCAAAAATAGATGTATGATTTCCAGGACTGGACTGATAAACCTGCATGRATCCACACCAGGCACTTACCAGATCAGGTTATTGGCCTTTCCTCCTCATGTGCCCTTCTGCAATGTGCTTAGCTATAGCTAGCTAGCTGATGCTTAGCAGCTGGCTGATGCTTGCAGGCCCAGAAGCTGTTCTGCCAGTGCAGGATTTGGAGGACCTCACCAAAAATGAGTGCAATTTGAACTCAAAAAGATGGCTGGGAAAATGGCCAGGAACCATTGCAATTGTTCCTCAGCATCCAGAAGATTTTCCTGGCGATATGAAAATCTCCAGGAGGTGAGTTTTATTCAGTGTCTGGCCCTTTAGCCACCACCTCGTACATAATATATGCACAGAACCAAGTGAATGTGAATGGATGAAGAATTAACCTTAGGCTGATCAGTAGAAGAACTTTATTAATTAGGAAAGCAGGGAGGCTCTGGAGCAGCTTTGCAGATGAGGCACACATGGGGGTATGTGATGGAGGCTATGACTGTTTACTGTTTATTGTATTAATACTGTGCGTTGTGTATTTTGTTAAAGAGCACATGGCTGGGCAGCAGAGTGGAAGGCCTGGTTGCCCTGTGCTGGCTGGCACACACTGAGTCAAAAGGAGAAGTGGTTGCAGAGTAGAGGAAACTCCCTCTCCTCTTCTTGTCTTGTCTCTTCTTGTCCTAACAATAGGAAAGGAAGTTTACTATTAAGAGAGTTACTATTAAGTGTAGAGAATGAGATAAGTTTCCAACAAGAGTATTAGAGGAAGGAAATTTCTGGAAGTAACTGGGAATGGGTCTTGTTTCTCTGTGCTGAGATTTACATCATTTCAGTGTACTTCATATCCTAACTCAGTACACAGTGCACTGGTCCCTCAGTGATGACCACTGGTTTGGGGTGTGATGACGTGTCGTCTTCTCTTGTTGTTTGGGGGGATTGTATACAAAGACATGTTTTACGCTGTGGCTGAAAAATAGTGCAGTTCTTCCTCAGATTCTTTAAAGACTGCAGTTCAGGCCTACCAAAAGAAAAAATGTATATCTTGCTTTATACAGAGGAGCTGTGACCTTCTGTTACGAACAAGGCTGCTGTCAGAACCCCCTGACATGGGCTGTCTTGCTGGAGCTGCTTCCAGCTGCTTCCAGCTTTCACCTTTTCTAACTGGTGTTTGCTCTGATCTTTGCTGGGTTGGGCTAGAAAGATTTTCTCTCTTCCAGACTCTGTTATCCTTTGTGAGCTGTTGTGTCTGTGTGAGAACATTGCCACAGGAAACAAAGACGCAGATCATCTTGTAAAGGTCCCGCTAGGTTCACTGATGACATAAGGGGAAGTAGCATAGGACGGGGTTTTGGAGGAGTCTGTATAGACCTTGTGAGGGATGAACTGGCTGATGATGAAAGGGAAGCTCTTGAGGCTGCTGGTGTGTACTATGGCTGTACAAGAGAGATACCTGGAGTCAGATGCAGCTGCAGGATAGATTTCACCAATGTTCAGATTTGGGGTTTAGGGACACCTGCGAAATTCCAGGTAAACATGAAAACAGAAGCACTTTTGCAGGACTAATAGGTGAGAGGAGAACAACGTGAAGAGACGGTATCAAAAGTACAAAGGTCAGGATAAAGGGTAGTTTGTGTTAAAGGATCCTTCTTGCTCCTCACCTAAAAAATTCCTAAATGTTGGACTCCCTATTCCACTTTGATTCCAAATGCTGCTACTTGCATCTGTGATCATCAAAGAAATGTAGTATTAGTAATCAAGTGTATCAAAAGTGGTTTGCTAAAGCCTTTCACAAATGATAGCCCAAGTTACCTCTCCTAATTTTGAATTACTTTTTATTCTCTTTTGTATTAGGTAGATAATGATTTTCCTAGCATTTGTATGATATTTTGCTGTGAATGACTGCAGGGAACATTCATACCTTCTCCTTTTGTGTAGCAGACACAAGTAGAAGACATATGTTTTTCTTTTTTTCTCTCTTTTCAAGTTAATTGTAACTAAATGGTATCTCTGCAGGGTGGGATCAGCTAACTTGAAAATAAAATACCTTGACGTGATGTGACACTATGAAAGTCTGCTGCTTTTATTTCATGCTAGAGACATTTTTTTCTTAGTAAAGATCATGAGAAACCTAAATAGGAATAGGAAAGAAAAACAATTCCTTACTCACTGCTGTAGATGAAAAGAACAGTACAGACTGTTATGACCCTGAAAAACACTAGAACTGTGGTTTTAAAATAAGGATATAATTAAAGCATGTGCCATTTCTTCAATTTCACTGTTAGCCAGAGCAAAGGCATAATTGCCAAAGAGTTTGCCATACCATCTGTTTGTTTTTTAGTTTAACAAAATCTCAGTATTTGTTATACTTGGTGTTTTGATGAGACTGCTGCTTTTCAGTTCTCTAAAGAAATGCGTTATCCATGCTCTTTATTTTAAAAATTGATCATCCTAATTCAGCTAGTAGCAAAAGTAGGACAGAAAATGCAATACTCTTAGGATTTTGGTGTCTAAAACTATTGGATAAAAGTATAAACCTTCAGTGTGTTTTGGCAGAGCAGCAGAACAGTGCTAACATTACGTTCAGTATAACCCCATGGGGTTGCAATGGAGCTATACACCTGTATGAAGCTGGGTGCACATATACAGCTGTGTTAGACTGAAGGCTTTGGATTCGCTCCTGTACCAGTCTGTTCACTGCTGGGGATTGAGAGTAGTAAAAGGGGCATTACTCTCTGCTAACACCATTCATGAGGCTATATTCAGATTACTGTTGCTTTTACTATTGTCTAAACATTTCCACCAAAAGCAGGATCTCCTTGTGCTAGGCATTATGCATATACCTGTGAAAGAGAACCTATCCTAACAAATTTAAAATCTAGTTACACAAGAGAGAGAGCAGGGTGACAATCCAAAGTCATAGAGCAGTTTAAAAACAGAGCTGCAGCAGGAAAAAAAATCTGTCCCTGAGCCCTGTACACTAGACCAGGTCCCCAGTCCTGCTGTTCCTGGGTCTCATCTCAGCAAATTGGCTGAGTAACCTCTGCTTTTCCTGACCAACCTTCTTGCCTCTCCCTTTCTCTCCTCTGTCCCAGGACCAGCACCACTGTCTCCTTCCCCTGTGCATGTCAGCCCCATGTCTCCTGGGGACAGGGGACCTCCTCTCCCCCTAGCACTACAGACTTTCTTTGCCACCTGGTCTTCCCAGGAGAGAGGACCTGGCACACTTGTCCTGTGAGAGGATGGAAAAAGCAATGGTATGGAATGTCATTTAAGGTAGATCACTTCTCAGATTTATCTAAAACAATCCTTTTTTTGAAAAATTTTCTTGCGTATTCTGCAACCTTGCATTCCAACTCAGGAACAAGTTTCTAAAAATSTATGTGGCACACCGGTCAGAAATTCAGGGGTAAATACCAGTCACAAAGAAGTGTGTCTGGCGCAGGGATAACTTAATGGCCATAATACCAGAAGGTGGTAGGCTGGAAAGAGGGAAGGAAGAAACAGTTACTCTATTACAGAAATTAGTTTCAGAAGTTGAGAGGTTGGGCATTAAGCAGCATGCTCAGTCAGCAGGGGAACTGCTTATTAAGCAAACTTCTTTGTTCACATTAGAAGCAGGCTCTTTTAACAGTGCTGAGCCCCAAAGCAGATTTAAAGCAGAGCAGTTCCAGAACTCTCTACAAAAAGTCCTTGCTTCCAAATGAAAAGTCTCTGTGAAATGGCAGTGCAGGGAAGTAGAAAATGAATGGATAATCTTCCCTGTTATATGTGTACCGTAGTGAAAACAAATGGCAGTGTACCAGTTTATGAGGATTATAAAGCAGCAATTAATCTTTCCTCAGACATGGATCAATGCCTCCTTCACTTGGTGTGTTGCAGGAGGACGGCGTCTCACCGAGCTCCACACCCGCTTATCAGAAGGTGGTGCTGGCTGGTCACCCTGCTTTGCTATCAGTTATTAAGAGGATTATTCTGGTGTAACTTTTTGCCCTGGGATGCAGCAGTGCAGCAGTATATATTTTCAAATCACTGTAGAGCAGCTGCTACACACTATTATTTGGAGGGGGTCCTTGTGACTGGAGAAACAGAGCAGTGCTTGAAACTTGAAATTGACATTAAGCTGAATGTCCACCTTTGCGTTAAGAGTGAGAAAAAACCCAAGTGTTTGCAGGCAACTGTAAATATTTTAGAGGAAGAGTTGGTGCTGTTGGAATTCAACTGCTTAATGTAGAAACACAAATGATAGATCTAGCACAAGCTGGGAAGTCTCCTGACATTGCTATAATGCTAGGGACCAGTCATTTCATGCTTCCTTGCTCTTGCAAAATGTGTGAGCAAATTGTTACTGAAAGGTAAGATATTGGGGTGGTCATGTGAATGCCAGAAAGCACTTATTTGCAGTTAACGTATGGTAAAACATTTCTCTTCATGCCTCTAATGTTAACCCAGAGATAAGGCCTTAATAATGAAAAGCAGAGTTTATTTTCTGGCAGTTTGCAAACTGTAGGAGGGATCTTGGATTCTTGTCTCAGTAGAAATATCAAATTCAGTGCAAGAATATTAAGCAGACTGTGTTTACACTGAGTGTCCTTCCCACAGGAACAAAATGTGTTCCTTAAAGAATAGTTGAAGCTAGAACTTGATTATAAGGGCAAGTAGGGAAAACAGTTGAGCCAACAGTGCACGTAGGTCAGTAAATGGGAATTTTTTTAATTTCTTGGAATGATATGGCTCTATAGAGCTCAAACTAATAATTTTCAGCTAGGGAACTGAAATTTTTCCTATTATTGACACAAAGAGATATTTTCATTATTAAGTAACAAAATCATGTGAAGATATGGGGCCACAAGCCAGTAGATTTTCAAGGAAGAAGACATCAGTAGAAAAAAGAAGAAAATATTGCATGAAAAATTTATAAATTAATTGAAACTCATTATGACATTTTTATTTAATTCACTGAGATGTCTCTTGCTCATAATTGTACCCTTCTGTGCATGTGTTTTTTAATATATTTTGGTTTGTGTGTGCAAAACTTTCATTATTAAAAAACTAGGGAGACTGGTGGTATTTATCATCTTTTCTAGCTTGATGTTCAATTTTAATTATCTTTTATTTAATATGATAATTTAATAAACTTATAATTAAATGTTTATTTACTCCAAACAAAAACAAAACATGTCCTTCTTGATTCCACATACTGAAAATATCACTTGAATTTTGGAACCATATTTCTAAAAATAATATTTTTCTATTTAATGGTTGATATAAACTGTGTCATAGCAGGTGACCAATAAGAAAACATGGACTTTCTATAAGAAAATCATAAAAATCTAATGAGATGTGGAGAAAAATTTTTTAAATTGTAAGGGAATTCAGAAAAATCTATGTCCTTAAAATAAGTTAAAATACAAAACATTTCTATGGAGTAAACAGCAGATAAAAAACACCTAGTACTTTGTAAGTTTTCATCCAACTTATTGGAAGGCTGACCAAATTTTTCACTAGAATGCAAAATCTGGAAAAACAAGTGTTGGTTCTACACTAATACCTTTCCTTAACCTCCTCTGCATATGTTCTTCATTGTGTCCTCTATTTCTTTTTTTTGATTCCACTTCATAAGTACCTTAGTCACCTATAGCAGCTGCATTTGGATCCCTGTTTAGGGTCTTTTTCTCCCTTCCAGAAGGCTGGTAAGAAAAAACAGTGAGGAACTGCCCCCTCTGTGTAAAAGGCATTGCTTCCTATGCACAGCACCTCCTCTCCTATAATTTGGCAAGGTTTAACCAGTAGCTGTTCAAGTGCGTAAGAAAGATTATAACTGCAAAAAACAAAAAAGCAAWTACATAGAAATGTCCTCAATTAAGCATAATGTAATTTTGTTTGGACAGCCCATGTGCAGTATTACTATTGTTATCCAAGCCTAATATAATAGGTAGACTGAATAATTTTGGCCCATTTCAGAAGTTTATTGTGCTTAGAACATTAATGTTTTGTGCATTTCTTTCTGAAACACACCTACAATTTTGCAGTGAAAAAATCTCTCCTTGATTCAACTGTTTCAAAAAGCTGAACACTATTTCATCTCTCACTTGCAAATACTGTATCAGCACGGTGTGCAGATATTACCACACTCCCATTAAAAGTAATTGCAGGCAGTAATGCAGACAATTATTTCTGACTGACTGAGTTGTTGATCTTTTCAGTTCAAGAGCACAATATGAACATCTTCTGCCTTCATTTCCTATCTTGTCCTGTTAATTGACAGGCCAGCATTGCTTACAATTTACTGCAGATTGCAGTCTCCTGTCAGAAGATATTTTGAATTCAGAACACGGACTTACATTGTTTTGCTGCTAAGGTTAATTAACACTTCTTTTTGCTGATACCAATAACAGAAATGTTAAGGAAACAAGAAACTGGCATAAATGGAAATCTGCCAATTATACTCTGGAAACTTGAGTTCAAATGTTGTTTGGTGACAGAAACAAGATTATCAACTCTTTCATAGAGAACATTTGTCCACATTTCAAGTCAGTATGTATTTGTTAAGCACAAACTGTTATTTTTGTCTTTTGACTCCTTTTTTAATATAATAGTCCTACTTGCCTACTTTTGAGTCACCCTTAATTCTTAATTATTTCTGCTTCTATTTTTGTCTTATTTGGTAACTTTTCTGCAAAATACTTCCAGGGCATCGCACTTTCATATTTCATTATTCTGCCTTTGTTGAAGTTCTCATCTTTCCCTAATGGTTTCTCAACCTTTTTTTATGGCAATTATTTTTGTGGCCTTCCTAAGTTCTGGTTCCTACAATAAGTTCCTACAGTAAATTTAAAGACAGAGAAACTCTACTAAATCACCCTCAAACACTTGTTTAGTTGTAGCCTTGGAACTTGGAAGCAGTGGTCACAGGAAACCATAATCAACTGCATTGCACATGATTCACTGCTGGTTCTTGGCAGATTGTGGAAACCTCATTTTAGTACAAGGCTGTGTTTCTTAAAATGTTCTTAGGATGTACAGGTTCACTTCAAAAAGTCCAGCGGGGAAATATATAGCCAGAATAGGGAAAAATGCCAAGAAATGAGTCTATGGATATTGGGTTTCAATGGGAGGAACCAGGACCCAAAATCAGTGGTGTTTGCAGCAGCCTTAGAAAACCAGTATCTTTGATTCAGTATGAACCTGAGACTAATAGGGAGAAGCTTCTGGCAAGACTTCTCTGATTAATTACTTCATCCTTATCCCAGGCAGACCCTTGTTGGTGATCTTCCAGAATATCCCAGGTGTACCCCTCCTTGGACAACCCAAATTGTAGGAGAAAAAGTCTTTTCACTTAGGACTTAATGTTCTCTCTAGCTAGGAAGCAGTGAATTATCTACTTTTTTAATGCTTAGAGTGAACCCAATCTATTTTTTTAAACAAGACATAGCTATTGCATCAAAATGGGATCTACTAAAGCAGGGTATGATAGGTTAATTGGACCATTATTGTACGATGATACAATGCAATTATCACTTCTGATTCTGATATAATGTGGAAGTGTAGGTTCACAGCATATTACAACCTATTGTAAAATCTCATGACTGGTATGAAATTAACCATGTTTAACACTGTAATTAGGAAAAAAAAATCTTAGTAGCACTAGTGTTGGCACACCTCCAGTTCCTTAAAAATACCAAAACTGTTCTTCATAAATTCAGTATTCTGCAAATTAAAAATAAGTATATTCAAGTTGATTATGTCTCTTTGGGACTAGATTATAATTCTGCAAAAGGTACAATATTAATGGTAGACTACTTTGAAGAGCTACTCCAAGAAAACACATCAAATTAGGAAGCTGAAAATTCCAGAAAAAAAACAGTATTTTCACTCCTTTATTTCTATGTGACAAAGGAAGAAAATAACTGATCAAACAAATTTGTATGCATTAAAAACATCACCAAAGACATTTAAGGCTAGAAGCCCATTCCTTTTTCCAAAGAAGAGGGAGAACATTTTCCACCTTTACCATTCCTAGCTGCTATTTGTCTTGTCTATACCCAAGTGCAATGATGAAGACTTCAAGGCAATCAGAAAATAGCAGTGTTTACTTCCAGGTCTTTTTTAAGAATGGAAGCTATTGCATGGGCACCATCCAGAGCAATCTGTTGCTAACTCTTCAGAATGAGGAAGTCTTGGTGGTGTTAGACAGAGTCCCAAAAGTGTTAAGCATCTTAAAATTTCAGTGAAACCAATGGTGACTATTTTATACTAAAAATCAGGCCATTATGCTTCTCCAGGTGAGAGGTAAGATGACAAATTTTAATTCCTAACCCAGCTAAACTTTAGCAGACAAAGATATTATCCAAATAGAAATAATTCTTGCAGACTTCATTCTGTCATTAAAAATTTGAAAATCCCTATAGCTGAACATTTACTTTTCATGGTATCCTTAATATTTACATTATACAGAATATTAAAAAAGAAGTGGAAGGCTTTAAGTAACCATGCTTGGTTACTGCATGGCCATTGTGCATATTACTGTGCTCTTAAGTTCAAAGCTACAATTCAGCTGACCATTTAGATCAGTGAAATTATTCGTTAGAGTTTTTGCATTTCTGCAGGAAAGTTATGCAGATAAAACCTGTATTATCTCTATTGGCTGTCATCACATTTAACACTTTGAATAGGGGAAACTAGTAGTAGTATTCCTGGAGTGCTTTCTGTCTGGTGTTTGCAGATCTGAGCAGTGTTTGAAACTCAGCAGATGGATCTCTCTTCAGCCATTCTTGTTAATCAAACAAACTGTCTGGAAACTAGAAATTCCCCAGAATGTCAGCTGTTCAGTAAAAGAAATTACTTATAAATACTTACTGGGAATGGGGCTGCATGAGACAGAGGATGCAGAAAGGCATCTATAATCTTGTTATTTAAAAGCTGTAATGGTTTTGGAAAAGCAGTTCACTGGTTACTGGAGCTGCTCCTAGGAAATCTAGTCTTAAAACCTGATGGTTTAAGGATATAAACATTGTTAGAATTATTCAGAAAAACAATTGTCCACAAGAGCACTGATTTCAAACACTGCTTCTGCAGATCATTTGTTTCATACTACCCTCTTGATAGATCTTAGATAAATGTCTACCTGCATGTGAAATAGTCTCCACTGCTGTTTCTCCAGACACAGAAATTTGAATATGTACTTACATTAGTATCCATATGCACTGATTGTGAAAGGTGCCTGAACTTTTAATGGGAGGGACAGTAGGAAACAAAGTTTTGAGTTGTTGGGAATTCAGGATGAAAGCAGGAGAAGGTGAAATACTGATTATAGAAAAGACAATACAAATCATCACAGCTACTTCTCTCTTCAAGCAGTAGCAAAAAATAAGGGTCCTGAGGGACCTGAGCAACCTGACCAGACAGGAGATTATAGCAACATAGGTTAGCCTGTTTAAAAAGGCAAAAAGGACTAGATGACCTCCTGAGATCCCTTACAAACAAAATTACTCTATGATTCCATATATGTATTTTTATAACATGAAAAGCATAGAACACTGTGCTGGAAGAGGCTTCAAGAGGTCATTTAGTCCTTCCTCTCGCAGTGCAATATCAGCTGTTCCTGTTTCTCAGGACTGAAGCATTTAGAATATTCTCAGGATCACTGTGTCTGAACATTTTGATAGCCTCTACCAGAAATCTGTTCCAGCATCCAACTAGTCTTACTATTAGGATTTTTTTCCTGATATCTAATCTAAATCTTTCTTGATGCAATTTAAGCCGATTATGTTTTGCCTGAATCCTGGTGCTGAAGAAAAGTTCTCTTTGCAGCTACTTTTTCTATAGTTGAAGACAGCTGAACATCACCTTGGGCTCCTTTTCCCTAGACTAAGCAGCCCGAATTCCTTCAGTCTCCAGGACATCTAGACCTCTGGTCATTCTTGTTGCTCCCTTTGAACCTTGTTTGATTAGTCCATGGATCTCAGAGAAACAAAGCCTGGACTCAGTCCTTCAGCTGAGTCATTGCCAGTGCTGAGTGGAATGGAAAGATTATCTCCGGTGTTTTAGCAATGATACTGTTGTTTGTAGATGGCAATTCAATTTTGCCTTTTGGAAAGCAATATAATATCACTGACTCACCTTCATCTGTAAGCCTTTTAAAGCACTATCCTCATTTTGAAAGTTTTCAAACTTTTTTTCAATCATCACATTGCTATTATTATGTCTTCCGGTGAGATATAGCTCCTTTTAGTAGCAAATAGTAATTCTGGAAGGCTACTGGCTGGAATTCTGTGGCACTCGAAAGGGCCATATTTCAAATCAAAATGTGAACATGGACTTTCTTACACGCCACTTATATGCCTCTTGTTATATGCCTCCCCGTCTTAGGGAAATATATGAGCTCGTCTGAAAGGAAAGCAATGGATACTTACAGCCAAGTAATAATATCTTAGCATGTATTTTCAGTTAATTGTTGCAAATGTTGCAGGTTGTTTTGTCATCTGTTATCAGCAAGAACAGCAGACTATGTTAAATTTCTTACTCAGTGAAAAGGATTCAAAGGAAAATTCACAGTTCCTGCACCTGGTTGGATTTCTTTTTTAGCTACAATACTTTTTACTTTRTAATTTTCATTCTGTGCTCTCTAGAATCAAATGCAATTGTTAATAGCAATACTCTAAGGGACATCTAGAAATAATGAGAAAGCCTTGAAATGCTGCCTTCCCTACCAACAAAACACGGTTGCTTAAATGAATGCTTCTGGGAACACCTCAAGAATACTATGCACAGGACAGATCACTTTAGATTAGTTAAAATAATGATGCCTCACAGAAACCTTTTTTAGCTCTTTCTACCTCAGACTGTGGTAAAAACAGTAATATATTGGCCTTCAAATATATAAGTAGTCACTCGATGCTTTTCTCCAGGAGGAAAACTGAGACCAGGGGTAATTGTGAGGCCAGTCTGAACAAATCTATGGCGGAATCAGGCGTGTCTAATGAATTCTGGTTCTGGAAGAGGCAGAGCTATTGTTCAGTTGAAGAACTGGAGGACAAAAAGTGGCTATAAAGCTAAATGAGACATGCCATGCAATATTACATTTAGGTATATGCTGTTACTAAGGTATACAGATCAAGGAAGCTGTCTTAAGGAGGTTAGAAAAGCCATCAAACTGCCTGAGAGCAGATATTGAGCACATCCTACTGAACTGTGAAGCAAAAGCAAGGCTCCAGTTCATCCTACAAGTTGTCTAAAACAGTTGTCCTCAGAGTCCTTGATTATATTACTGCCAACTTTTACAATTTTTCATAGACCACTGGGCATTCTTTGTCTTCAATTTTTAACTGAAAACACATTTTTTGACCATCTCACAGACACCACTATGGTTGTGGAATCATTCACACAAAGTGCCTTAGATAACTGTCTCCTGAGGGTATAGGGCACAAACTAAAATTTAACTCTGGAGAATATATGCCATAATGTTGGCATTTTGAAATATCTGTATCAAGAGTATGGATAAGATAACTTCCAAGGCTTAATATCTAATAAGAAAAATTCTTAGCACTATACCTTTACTTCAGTTTATGTTACAGAAGTTTATTTTCTATGTGCACAGTTTTACTGGCCATTTTAAGCTGTTTTGATGCAAAATCTGTTTTGTTTTGGGGTTTTTTTTGCTTCTTGATTATGGCCTTTTTGATGCTTTCATATCATCAKCTGTAGTAATTCATTCTTCCTGCAGTGTCAAGTATACAGAGCATGTCATAGTTCAGGTAAAAGGAGGGCAGGCATCATGAGATCAGAAGGTACCTGATTTTGTGATATACTCATGGACAGAGTGAAAGAGAGGTTGTTACTGAGAAGAGTACCTGTGAGCTGCAATTGGAGCAGCAGGAGAGAAAAGACAGGGCAGCAGAGAGCCCAGGAACCAACAGGTGAAACTGTTCACCAGGGGCAAGGGAGACCATGGAGGGACATCACAGGAGAGGGATCTGCAGACAGGGAATGGTCTGAAACATCTTAGCAGGCCAGTCATCTTCTCCTTCTGATTTCACTGCTTGATTTGATTCATTGACAGAGAATGATAATTTGTCTTGGGGTTGCTATTTTGAAAATGAGAATTTGACAAAGTCATATGCTGAGTAAATATGTGGATTGATCTAGTAGTGCATATGGCATAAGCGAAAAATAACCCCCCCCCCAAATATCTGGTCTTCTAATCTAAAAAATGAACAATATTCTTTGAGAAACAAAAATCTTAATAAACTCTATCTTGTTACTTTTTAAATACATATATGTGTATATTTTTTAACATTAGATTAAGAGGTTCATCTGTTCTGAGCGTGAAAATTCCATTAGTATCTTCCATTAAATGAAGTATGTGGCTACAGAAATGACTGATTTATCTATCTTATATAAAGTCAAATATTTATGGTTCATTTTCTTCCTGCTGCCTCTACACTTCCTATTACATTCTAATGAAAAATAGGTGTGAAGGACCTGAGATTCACTTCATTGTTCTAGAGAAATCCTGTGGAGCCAAGAAAACTTCTTTTGATGGATGGAACTGCTTTTGACAAGCTGTACTATTAGAGATTATAAAGCCCTCCCCTTTTTAATGGTACCAAAAATACAACCAAGCTGTTTGAAATAGACCCACCATAGATAAAATTTCAGCAGCTTTCTTGCTGTTTTGTTTTTAGAATAATGAAAACTAATTTTTAAGAATGAAAATGAGGTTTTATCAGTGTAGGAAAAATAAAGTTCGCCTTAATAATGTTTATAATTGGCCGTCTGAAACCTCTTTAATTAGCTCCAATCATTTGTGAGGAATCTTGCCATCTCCTCCTTTGAAGGTAGTATTAGCTCCCCCTCTAATTCTTCAAGACATTTTATTAGATGAACAGAGCAGAACTGGCAAATATCTTCAAAATATTTGCTGTAAATGTCAACTTGTGTAAAAAGGCATGAATAAAAATTTGTTTAAGGTTTCAAAGATCATTTTATTTTTATAACTCTACAGAAAATTCAACAAATCAGCAATATACTTGTTGATATATATAAATTTTCAGATAAGTTATATAATTTCCTTGGAAATTTAGAACTGTATTTTGTTGTTAGTTAGGGTGACTGAGTCAGGTAATTGACTCAGGTGACCATARTGTCTCAAATGACCTTGGTGACTCAAGTATCTTCTTCAAATAGGAAAGAAGCCAAACACAGAAATTTCTGTAGACGAACTGTCAGTCAGTGAAGAACATATGAAACATATTAACATAAAGATAGAAGGGAGGTATTCAATCATTTCCATCAGGTGAAGAATTCAACAGGATATTGCTGCTGTGGCCTAGTTTAAAATGATATGTGGAATCATGAAAATCTAGAACATGTCTGCAAAGTGAAATAAAACTATTCATCTCTAAATGGGAAATTTTTCCTTTATTTTCCGTTTAGACTTAAAGGCTAGTTTTTAAGATTGATTCCCACAGAGCATTGACTACAGCAGGAGAACTCGATACTTTGTTCAGGGATGAATGCTTAATTGTTGAATATCAGCCTGAGGCTTTCATAGCTGTATTCAGTTATCCCATCCCTGGGGTGGCGGTGTCTCTGGAACAGACTCCATGTCAGCTTCTTGCTTCAATGGAGACTTTAAGGACTTGGGGAAAAGTGAGGGTCAAGGCTAAGGACACTTTGGGGTTCAGAAAATGCTGCATTGGTGACAGCTGTCCAGGGTCAGACTCGTGTGGGCTCCGAGTAGCTGATAACAGAGCACCCTGATCTTGTCCATACAGTCAGAACAGACACTGAGGCTCTCACACCATGGTAGTCAGCTGCTTCTGTTGAGCATGGCTATACCATATGATTTTCAAGTCACATATGAAGACTTTGTGCAATGTAAATGTCCTGTGGCTTGAACTTGGATTTTTGATGCTCTTGAGTATCTGAAATGGTAAAGAATGCTTTAGTCTTTTTTGGCTGGTTTTGTTTCATGCATATTTGATATCAGACTAATTTTAACTTTGCAAAATTTGCTAGAAGAGAGATTCTCAAAATGTGGATCAACAGTAAAGATCCATATGAATTTCATATGGGAGCATCATCCACACTCTCTTTCCATGATCAACAGTCTTGATCTTCTCAGTGTGTCTGTGAACCTTCTGAACAAGACCACTAAAGGGAGTGAGGGTCCCCAGCTTCTCCCCTTCTCCATATCTTTAGTTCACTGACTCACAAAGGTAATGGAAATGGAACTTGCAAGCTCCTCAGCTACATTGCTACAGTAAATATTTCCAGTAGTATTAGTCCGTGGGAGCTGGGAGGGATTCAGTAGCTGACCAAGACTCTGCTTCTGTCTTCCTATGAAATTTGTGTGTGTTCTCTGTTAGCTGTATTAGATCACCTCTCTCCTTTTATATAATGCTGAATCCTTTTATATGCTGAAACAACAAGCACTAACAATGTTGGAAACTGGATGGTGCTTACAACAGATGAATTTGTGCATACAACAAAAATGACTGAACTGTAATAAAGGTTTGAATCTTAGCTCTGAGTAAATAAGGGTTTATACTTAAAAGGTCAGCCCTTATTTCTTCTTAATTTCTTTTATCTCTCCCATGCCACCTCCCTCACAAACTATAGCATGAAGAGATGCACAGTGCTTTTGCACAACAGCTATGATGTATGCTAATCAACTAAATAT
Organism: Apteryx rowi; assembly: GCF_003343035.1. NCBI lineage: Eukaryota > Metazoa > Chordata > Aves > Apterygiformes > Apterygidae > Apteryx > Apteryx rowi. The sequence goes on along the minus strand of NW_020451035.1, from coordinate 376,561 downwards.
GCAGAATCTATTAGCAAGATCTGTTATTTTCTGTGAAGAAGATATCAGCGATATTTGAAATGTTAGCTTATGGCAAGTCAAGCTAATTCAAGTGTTATTGAATGAAGGCCAAAAGTAAGTTAGCTTTCATATGCACAGAGATACAGAGCCTTGGACAGATCCTCTCTCTGCTTTTAGGACTGTGGAGGTCTGTAGGTGGGAAGGGAAGAAAGAGAGTAAGAAAGAAAAGATGCTCTTTTGGTTTTGTGGGTGAAAAGAAATGTGGTTTTAAAAGGGGAAGTACTGCTCGTATGATACAGGTTTCAGATTTCCCCTAGAAGAAATGGTTACTTAGGAAATGGTACTATTTTGAAAATAACTCAAGCTGAATTTCCAAAGTTCAGAGTCAGCACCGTAGCAAGTTAATGTGGTACTTGGAGGGTCCTCAGCAACTTTCAAAATAATACATGCATAGTAGTGTTGGATTATGCAGTATTCCCAGGCAGTTATCCTGAAATAAGATTTCTGTCAGAGAAATACTGTACTAATGATGTGGAAGCATTGCTTGTTCAGTGGGATTTAGTCATGACATAATCTGAATAATATCTATAGATCTTTACTAATCAGACTCAGTTTTATTTAAGTGCCCATCCAAGTGCATCTTTTTATTTTTCTTTCTCTTTTCTATGCTTTAAACACATATTTTACAATTCACCCATGCCCACACAGAATCACACATTTAAAGGATACTATCATGTTTATCCAAATAGGATCGCTTCCTTCTAGCCTGATGATTTTCTTCATTTTAAGCTATTTTCTTGCTGAATCCCTCTAAGTTTGCCTTTATGCAGAATCATCCTAAAATATGTTTTGTAGCCCTGTGTTGGGAAAAGGGTCATCTCTCATTACAGACATTTGTTACTTGTTTGAGAGCATGTAGTTACTCAGCTAGTGTTTCAGTAATGTCCTGAAATTTGTAATGGGGCAGAAGGCTCTAGATGAAGTTCATGGCCAGGCAGGAATTGGGTGATCTTTCCTGCACAGGAGGCTGCAGGTTATTTTAGGGAGCAGTGCATTTCATGGGACTGAACTAGTGTTTAGGATGTGAGTAAGTGGGTAGGCTTGAAGTTACTTTGAGGAAATATGTTAAAAATTGAAAGCACATAAATAATGTGGAAGAGACTAGACTGCTTTATGAATTTGTTGTGAAGGAACAGTGACATCATGAATGATGTTCCATCACAAGAAAGGGAATTAACTGGAGGAAGACTGTGCTCTAAAGAAAATTCAGGATGAAAGATTGATGTTTGCTAAATGGAAGAGACTAGCATTTTTATCCAGAGAGATATAATTTTTACATTCCTAAAAAGTTGTTTCAATAACAATTGTAATAAAAAAGGCAGCAAATGTCTAAACTCTCCCTTTCTTTTCTCTGCATATTTCTTCAGCCCTTCCCAATGAACATTAGTTCTATTAGAAGTCAGAAGATAAACTTGTTTTGATTGAAGTAGGAGGTAAAACAAGCCTTAAATTCTCACAATTCTGTTGATAGCAATATGAGTTCTATACAAAGATATGAGGAAATCAGTGATACAGATCAGGGAAGAGAATTTCGATTTAAAAAACAAAAATAAATAAATAGAAAAATTGAAATAAATTCCTTGCAGTGCTTCTGTAAAAAAATAAATGCAACATTGATGTAGACCAACATTCATGAGCTGAATATATAAGTGAATTTAACTGTGTAAAGTTTCCCTTGTGAACTGAGGGTAGTTTCCATTTCCAACACTGAAGTTAGATAGCAGTGTAATAAAAGAATATGGTCAGAGTATACACAAAAAAAAATCTAAATTTTCTGCACTGCTTATTTACAGAAAGCACCATCAATGATATATACTATAAACTTTCAAATACTAAATCCAAGTTGTACGAATAATTCATAGAAACTTTTCCAGTAGTACTCCAAAGGGGCCAGTTAGGTCCACTGGATAAATAAATCTAAGCTTTTAATTTACCTACCTGCTAGCTGGAATCATTAGTGGATATCACACTTTGGTTTGGGATTGAAGCACATCTGAACATCCTCCCGAGTTAAACACTGAAGGRAAGATGATTCAGCAATTATGCACTGATGACCGTCTATCTTAACTTGGCAATGCTTTTTTTTTTTTTTTATGTCCCAGTCACTTCCTGTTATTCCCACAGCTCATACTGGTAGATATCCTCACATTAAAAGACTGAAAGTAATCATATCATCACAAGGAGACCTCAGCATCTTAGAGTATTTTCTTAAACAAGAAAGAAGGAATAGATAATTAATTGAAACACTAGAGCTTTTGGTTTAGTTCAAAGATGTGAATTGCTTCCTSAATAAATATTGTGGATTTCCAGTTCTGCAACTTCCAGACAATAGGTTTCTGCAGAATAAATAGACCTTTGGTTTAGGTGCTTATATCAAATGGAATGCATGATGATTCACAAGACATAGCTGGAATTCTCTRTTTGTAATGGCTAAGATGGGAGAGGGTAAGGCAGGCTGATGCTGACTTGAGCTATCTAAAGGTTTCTAAAGGTTATCCAAAGGCAAATTTGAGCTTAAAATACTGTGAAAATTGACATATCCATAGCAATTTCCTTCAAGATTTGTTCAAGTAAATGCTACGTAAGACCTACATAGTTCTGGTGGTATTGGTACTTTATCTGCATTTATAGTAAAAATGCTTTCTGTTTTCCTGACTCTGGTCCTAACTAATTTTTTGTCAACCTCAGAGAGAGCAGAATTAGAACTGTTGGGAGATTCTCGAAATACCATGTCTGGTAGACAGATGTGTAAATGGCCTTGGCTTACATCAAGAGAGAGAGGTTACAGGAAGTAAGATAGTTGCTACCTTTCTCCAAGTGATAACTTCTTGCTCTCCAAGACTCAGTGACAGCTTTGCAGACTTCAAAGTTTTGCTGCAACTGATTTGGCCAGACCAAATTTGGAGGTCAACCTGCATTATGCCAGAATATTTATTCATGCTATGGAAAGCAGTTTCCTAAAAAAAGAGGAAATGATCCAGGCTGGGTAATTCTTTTGTTGATGCCTGCCACTCAACATCATTAATAAAATTGCAATTTATAGGATTTGTTTGGTTTTGTTCTAAAATACTTTTTCCATGAATTTGGGGTTCTGTACAGTTCATATGGCCAAGGCACTTGGCACTGAGCAGGAAATTAGATTGGCAGACCTCAAGTTTAAGGGAAAAGAGCAAAAACTGAAGATGTTGGCAAGCCAGGGACCCCCTGTGTCTAACTGGATCAGGGAAATAGTCTCAGTCTATCACAAAGGATCTGTAGCAATGCTTTGGATGCTGATTATTTCTGAATCTATATTTGCTTAAATAAACTTGAAGGCTGTCTTCCTATATTGTTGTCAGTCTTTTGCTTCCTATCAGGATTAATCCCAAACCACCATAACATTAACTAGTGGGTAGTTAATATCTCTCTTCCACAAAATCAGTATTGTTCTTGTCGTTTTTAATACAGATATCAATAGCTGCAAGACAATCTTGTTAAGTTTTTAACGTTATGTTGTTAGGAAGGATTTTTTTTTTTGTCTTCTCTTATTTACTAATCATTGTTGAAGGAGCACAAACTGAACATTCCAGTTTTGCCAGAATATATTCCTTTCTGAATATACAGATTCTGGGATGTTGTAGTTAGGATACACCAGCATTCACATGCTTCTAGAAGAGGCAATAACTACCTTACTATAAAATATGATTGTGAAGATGACTGAAATCCTGGCATAAGCAGGCTTTACTGAATTTACTTGAAAACAAAGCAAGCCTTTTTGTTTATAAGAGCTTTGAAACTAGCCTGTTTAACAAGCTGAATACTTACAAGGGCTGAAGGCTCACCAATTCCAATGAAACTGCAATTGACTTTAATTTGGCTCATACTTTGGCAGGAAAGGAGAAAAGCCTGGGAGAATGACCTTTGCTTATTCCCTAGAGTGTAAACAATTGAAAGACAGATATGAACAGATCTACATTCTCTGTAGGAGTCTTTTTCTACTTTCAGTACATACTGTGTAATGAATATATAACTCACATATGGTCAATAATAATTATTCACATGCACTGAGGGGGAAGAGAACTTTTGTATTGGTAACTCTTCATAAAATTGTATTACCACTAATCTATATGCTAGTGTTCAATATAGTGAGTTAATAAGTATTAGTTAAATTTCTCTTGGTGCAGCAGCAATAACATAGGTAAAATGTTTAATACAAATTTCTTGCTTAATTACTTTTCAAAGAGGAGTTCAACTAATAAATATGTTCAGTAATAGATTTTCCTTCTATTTCCTCTCTATCACTCAGTACTGCTGCTGCCAGTGAATACCACCAGATGTGAGAAGATTAGTTGAATTTTAATCATTTAAACATTGAATTAATAAAAATTTCATACAAAAAACAAGCTGAGAGAATGCAAACTCTCATACTTAAGTATTCAAGTCTGGAAATGCCTGAACAGTCTTCATTTTACCCCACTATTCATAATGTGTTATGGTCCATTCTTTAATTATATGATCGTATAATATATGATCGTATATTATATGATCTTCTGGAATAATATAATTTCTTTGAATGTCTTAAATAGTAGTTTACATGATTTTCTAGTACTATGTGTTATTTGGTGTATGCTAGAAAGAATTCACAGAAGTCTTTTATATAAAATCACACAGCATGCCAATGTTACTCAATAAATTTATAAATCAATCAGACATTCTGGAACATCATTCATCTTTGGATCTCAGATAGCCTTACAGATGGGTTGCTTTTAAAGAAAGGTGACTGAGGCAGAACTGATCCTGCCACAGGACATATTGCTGTCATAAACAAACAGATGCATTAAAGTTAAGAAACAATCATAGCTTTAATATTGTAAATGACTTAGAGGATACCTTGCAGATCACCTCTACTTGTGGAGAAAACTCAGTAGGAATGTGCATACCAGTAACGTGTAGCCTCTAAGTTTGGAGGCAGCACCTCATCTAGGTCTTTCCTCTGCTTTTGTAGTTTAATGAGACTCCTTATCACAGGAATACCCAAATTCTGCCTGCCATCAGGAAGCTGCAGAGTCAATAGCGAGTCATGGAAACGCAGACACTGAGATTCCTCCCTCTCTTACGCTGCACCAGAGAAACTGAAGAGGTTGCAAGATGAGGTAGAAAAAGCACTTTCCCTCCCAGTAGCTAGAAAAGTGGAAAAGATAAGGGAAAAGTGTTTACACACCCACATATTCACACATGTGTGCTCTTCTTACTCCTCTCTAGTAAAAGCTAGAGAAAGAAAACTGAAGTAAGAAACACTGGAAAACCACAAAATGGACTTTTCAGAGCATAGAACAGTATTTGTTCTGTGATGACGATACCTTAATGCATACTGCATGCCTTAGTCACAGCATGTTGTGCTGTGACTGATGAATTTTGCAGTGCAAATGTCACAGGTAAGTGCCCAAATATCAACTGTGACAGAGTATTTTCGCCTTTCTTTTCTCTTCTTTTACATTCTTTGACAGTACCAAAAATGTATATGTGTCTGCATTTTGGATTTGCTAGGTGATGGTTAATTCTGGTGAGGTAGAACCAGCACAAGCAGGACATAAGTAGTTATCTAAATCATCCATATTTTGTACTATGATTGTTTCCATCATGCTCTTCAACAGGCATATAAAATTAAAAGATCAGTTTAAAGAAATTCTTGTAATCTATTTATAAATAAATTAAGCTTTACAGCTTTTCTTCAGTCTGCAAATATGATTACACTGTTCTGGATTTCAGCATCCTTAAGCCTAGATTGGATGCCATATTGTAAAGACCATTTAAATATGATATTCTGAATAAGTTTGATAAGAACTAAATGGGGTAAAAATTGTTTTGTTGCAAGCCAGAAAGGATGCATGCTTGATTAAATATCAAAGACCAAAATTTACAAAATAATATTATCAGAACACAAGCAAGTTCATCTTACAAGCTTTAAGGGAAGACATAATTAAACTRATTACAATGTGCAGCATTAGTTATTGTTACTATAAAATTTTGCTGTCTGCTAAAATCTCTAATTTACAATAGAAGTAAGATGTTATGTCCATCAGGTTAATGTATAACATCTGGAACAAAACAATCACTGCAAATGAAATCAAGAACTGTGACAGAATTTCCATGTACATATATACTGGAAGCAAGTGTTCACTAGATAAATCATCTTAATAGTGTAATATAACAGAACTCTTTGTCAGTCACCAAATCAGACTTACATACATTAGAAAATTCATTTTATAGTTCTTTCTTGCTGCTGTTTTTGTCAAAATTAAAAAAAAAGAAGAAGAAATGTTAAAGCTGAATGAGTGTTGGTCAGAAATCCAGTTTGACTACCACATTCTAAGATATGACTTGTTGATTCCTACAAAAACCTGTCTCTCATGGCTGTGGTTAGCTCTGACAGAGTAAACAAATGACATGGGTGGGAGTATATATTTACAATAAACTTGTTGAGTATAGGTTCATACACAGGAAATGCAAAAATTATTTATTTCACACAATCGATTTTTCATTTGAGTGGCCCCACTTAATCTCAGTTTATATGTGACATATTTTGTAGAAACTGTAATTGATGATGTTTCCATTCGATTGAGATGAAAACAAAATTGTCTGGAAAGACAGTTTTGAACTATTTTTTGTACTAATGAAAGCTTAGGGATGATGATTCAAAGCACAGATGCATACAAAGGAACAAGAACCATTTCACAGACTCACCCACTATACTTTGGATGCTTGTGTGCAGAAATAAACAAGGYGATTTGCTCTTTTTCCTCTTCCTGCACTCTGCACAAAGGCAGGGAATGGACAAAACATTCATACCACTTTCTTTGCCTCSTGGCCATCATAAACAAAAGCAGCACTTCACTGGTACCACACCAGGAGTAAGGTCTTATGTCAGCTAAACTGGCCTCATAGTATAGAGAGTTCTCAGGAAAAGCAGAAGACAATAATGCCCAAAACCAAGAGCTGAACCCCCTTGAGCTGAGTGGTAAAACAGAAGTGACTCCATATGTATGAAAGTGTCAGACCTTTAATAGAGGAAAAACTAAGTTTTCAGGTGAGATTTGTGGCATTTTTTATTTCTTACCTTTGCAGTGTAAAAAATACATGCCAGGAAATGATATTATAAGGTGCTTTATAATATAGAGCTATATTATTTCACTCTCCCATAATTTAATATATTTTTAAATGATTCTGTTGAAAATTTTAGAAAGCAAAATTCAGATTTAGGAAGTGAACAAGAATAAGAAAATTAGTGGGAGGATGTGAAAATATTTTGAATATATGAAAAATGGAGCTGTACTGATAAATGTTTTGTAATATCTGTTAATGTCAGATATAAGTGTGTGAAATATGTTACTTGAATTCATATTGGACAACCAAACAACTAGATACTGCATTGTCTTAACGTAACTTGGGATATCACTGTCATTCATTGAAAAGGAGCTCTAATTAACACAGTTCTTAAAATTAAAGCAATACATAGGATTTGTTTACATTTTTTTGATCTTTTACATCCTTTGCTATGGTACAGTTCAAAAAGCAGACAGGCCCAATATTTTCTTATCCCTAGTTCATCACACAGTCATGTGAAATTACCTGCAGTTTCACATTTGTCATTGTTAATAAACATCCAACAATTATTATAATCAGACATACCATTTTAAAAGTTATGTTGAATTTTCTTTTCTTATAGATAGTAATTGCATATTTGAAGTGATGGATTTATTTCTTCAGAAGCAGACTTCTGGATCACTTATTTATCATAATTTGGGAAAGTGGTATGACCTTATTTCTTCCATTTCATAGGTTTCTAAAATTGCATGCACAATGAAAACAAATATAAATCATGTGCCATCAGCTAACTTTTACAAAACCATTTAAATGGAAACAGGATGATTCTGTCCTATTTTCTCCCAAGCAGCTAATGCTTAAAAAACTCAGGTAGAAAAGAGAAGTGGCTGAATTAATTCACATTTAATACTATATATCGTACTTAGTATGATTATTAATCTTTGCAATATGCCTGGGGAACTGCAGGGATATATTATCTAGCTTCTTCACTCAAAGAACAGAATTTCCCTCTCACCTTTCTTCACATCCCCTTTCTATTTTACTATAAGCCTCCCCATCCCATCCTGGATTATTCTCCTTGACTCTCATTCATTTGCCATAATGCTGCTATCAAAAATATGTTGTGTGAGATAACATGATCAGTAACACTGAAGGAAACATATCTGTGCAGCACTACATACACAACTCATACAGAAACTGCGGCATAGCTGAAAACTCCGGAATGCTTATATTTTTCCCATCTAGAAGTACTAGAATTACACTGAAACAGTGCATCCCAGCTACAAGGTGACAGGAGTAAATAAATAAAAGTCATAAAAGTAAAGTATTTCTGGAAGAGACACTGAAAAGCTCAGTCCTACACCAATTTGAATGTTTGTAATGCCTGCTGGTGTCAGAAGGTGCTATAGATGCTTGGTACAACTTCTCTGCACCAGGCAGGGGGAAGCCAGGGAGTCACTATGATAATAAGGGATCTGGCTTTAAGCTTGATCTATTGTGTACTTTGTTTCTTCTGCAGAAGATAAAATGAGGAAGATGGCTCAGGGAATATGGCTCCAAAGAGCAGTCATCAGGCCCAAAATACATGGCTAATCTGGAAAACTCATGGTATGAAATGTTCTAATAACAAGTGGAACCACAACCTTGAATTCCTCACCAAAGGAATCATTTGTCCTTTATGCAGCACTGTGGACTGCATGAAATCTTGGAGAACTAAGAAGAAAGAGACTGCAAGTCTACACACACGCACACACACAAAAAGGCAAAAATGGTGCCTCTTTCACAATTGCCCATTTGCGTTCCTAAGACTCCATAATAATCCTTATGGCTCTCACTTCAGAAAAGGAAGGGGACACTGGAACACACTGTATATATCCAGACATACTGCTTCCAAATGATTCCCCCAGTCTACAGAGTGGCAAATAATTCCTCACAACAGGCTGTGCATTTTAGAGACACTACTTAATTTTGGATATATGACAACTTAGAAACGTCCAGTACTCAAAATAACTGTTCTTTTTTTTTAAAGGGAGGAGCATGAGGAGAGACAATGTTGCAAGAATGACTGAAAGCAGAAATTTCTTCACACATGCGGGGGTGAAAGATGCATTGAAATTCCCCTAGGACACAGATGGGAGCATGACCTGAAACCCTCTGATTAGAGAAAATGGTTGTTTTGAACTCTCAGAACAATCTCTGAGCCTCTCTGAGTTCTGAGAAGACAGCTACTCAAGTTAAAGTTGCTGTTACTTAGGCTGATATCAAGAGAGCAATATTTTCAAGCCTTTAAGTTTTATTTGGTGCTTCAATTTAAGTTAGGAATGAAAGAGTAGATACTCAAGATTTTTATTATTACATCTTTTATCATATTTTTACAATGCTCCTCCCCTCACTCCCAATTAAGGGATGGCTGTTTTGAAGACTTTCCTGCAACAACTTTTTTAACTTAGAGATATAGTTATTCAGGATTTCAAGCAGCTGTGAAGTGCAGAAAATGGTAGGAAGTAGCTAAATCTTAGCAGACTTTCTAGTAGGTTTTCTCTAGTTAGAACACCTACAGAGAGGTCTAGTTACTTTTTTTCCTCCAAAAATGGTAATAGGTCCCTAAAAGCATGGCCTGTCACAAAATCCATGTGGACAGTGTTATCAGAAGGATACCTGCTGTATTCAGTGATTTCAGTGTTAGGAAATCTACAAGCATTCCTGAGATTCCTCACACTTTTAAGCAGGTGGCAGTGTAGGTTAAAGAGACATAGACTTTTCCTAGAGCTGATAGAAATTGTTGTTTTTCAATTTTTCCATCTATCTTAACCAACAGTAGTAATTTATAGCAGTGTTATTGGGTTCCTATCTAGCCAAGGACAGGAATGAATTTTGAAAAGTATATCTTTGTTTTAGTGAAAAAGGACTCAAAACTATTCTATTATTTGCAGAAGTAACTTTGTGGGTTTTATTTCTCAGAATGAGACACCACATTTAGAGGCATAACTCTCCTCTTTAATACCATTTTAGAATGAGGAACTATCTTCTGAAGAGGTTAGAGGATGTCACAGCGCAGTGATTCAGCATAAACTCTCAATATTTACTGTTAAACAGTGATAGTTTAATGCAAACTCTGTAACCTTTCTTCTCTTGGACCTTCCAGTATGCTGCTGACATAGACATGGTAGGCAAGGCAATAAGGGATTTAATTTATGTTTTCATGCTGCTATGACTGTTTTTTCTAGTTCTAGTTCAATTTTTTGTGCACAAGATGTTTTATTATCTAGCATTTGCATCTATGAATAGCTAGTATGGTATATTTGTTCAAACAAGTCCTACAGTGTTAAACTAAAATAAACAAAATGCAACAAGTGAGTTTCATTTAACGAACAGTAAGTGGCTTTGATCTCTTGYATGAACACAATTACTTTCCACAAGCAATTTTTAAAGATGACTACAAATGTGGTGAGAGTATTTGTCATGAAGTGGGAGGGTTTTTTTCTGGAAAGATAAGCAATAATTGTGTGTGTGTGCCTGTGTGAATACTATAGCATTTCATGTTTCCTGAATATTCCTAGATAAGATTCCCTAGCTGCCCACTTAAAACCATGTTACCAAAATGCCACTCAGGTCATTTGGGGAGATCTGTAGCTGGCTGATTTGGGTTGTAGTTTGTTGGGCAGAGTTTCTAACAGTTACCATTATGTACTTTGAAGGTGGCATGTCATTTCCTTGAACAATGCAACACCTCAGTGACAGCTTGGGTTTAAGACGAGTGCCTGTAACTGAACTGAGCTGGGGGAATCACTGGGGGAAGGACGCGGGAGTTCGGAGAATGGCAAAGCTGGGCCTCACCCCTGCTCTCTTTACAGATCATCTGTGAGATCTTGGGCAAGTCCCTTGTTCCAGCTTCCTGTGCTTTGGTTCCCTGTGTATAACTAAAGAGATGTGATGCTCTCCTTCTAATGGTCCAGGGTCTGGATATGGGAATCTCCCCAAGTGACCTGAGTGGCATTACTCTCTTCTCTACACCTGCAAGGAAGAGAAATGAAAATGAACCAGCAATTGGAAATGAAAACTATTTAATCTGCCCCTTCCACTTCTCCACAAACTCCCAGAAGACCAGCCCTTCCTCTTCTTCACATGCACTCAGGTCTTCATGTCATAATTCCCAAGAAAGGGACCCGCTCTTGTCGCGGGGGAAGAGGGCTCCTTCCACCCTCTGCCCGCACCCGGCACCAGAGAGGGGAAGGCCCTTT